>NW_027273871.1:1205000-1805000 GCF_046630095.1 Trachinotus anak
GAATTATGCAGCAGTGTCCCCATGAGGACACAAATCAAACATGGCCTCATGGACTCAACTTTCTTTTCCTCTTTCAACCCTTTTCTCTTGTGTTTTTGAAGGTTCCCCGCTCATTTTCATCTTATTTGTCAATTTATCTCATCCCGTCTTGTTTTTCATCCACTTCCCCCTCTCTCTCCACTAACCCACACTGCTCATTCCTTCACTGACTTCTTTCATCTCCCCCTCTATTGATCTCTCTCCCCCTTCAATCTGCTGTCTTGAATCTTTTTTCAAGGATGAGTTCGGTCATTACTTAGTTGATTGAAATTCTTCTCATGGTTGATTATTCTGCTGATTATTTGGTCCGAAAAAAAATCAAAAAGTAGTGAAAGTTCAAATTCTCAGAGGAAAATAATGACATCTTCAAATGTCTTGTTTTGTCCGACCAACAGTCCAGAGCTTAAATATAGCCACAGATAGCCAGCAAAGAGTCACATTTGATAGGATTGAGGGAAGGAAATTTGGCAGTTCTGCCTAGAGAAATAGCTGCTGATTCATTTTCTGATGACTAATTGATTAATCAGCTTATTGTTTCAGCTCCAATAAGAATACGAAAAAAGCTAGGTCTGCTGAGACCTCCATCTACTGAGGACAGGATATGAAATATTTACAAAGACTATCACTCTCACTGCTGCAGTAACAGACAGCAGTCAAACATGCCCATAATTGCATGCAAATTGAACTTCATACAAAACCGTGTTGATTATGCAGCACGCTTACTGTATATTTCAAAAGTGACAAAATGAAGAGGTGCCAACATGCAGACTAAACTAAACTCAGTAGAAGAACAAGAACAGGAATAGGGGAGCTACTCATGACAGGAAAAAATAACAATAAAGAAATTATTGGAAAAACTACTTACTAGGTATTTATTTTCATTTGAGCCAGTATTTATAAAAGTTGCAACTGTGCAGATGCAAGAATTTTCTATTAGTTCAAAATGGTGCAGTGCAAGAATTTTGAATTGTTTATACTGTATCAAAAAAACTGCTTACAGGACATTCCTTTTTTTAATTAAGGTGCATTTGATATAAAGACACAACAATATTGCCTTCTTGAGAAGCACTGTTTACAACCTAGTTTCTTGGTGGCTCCCTCACTGAGTCACTGAGATATGTCACGGTCCCGCGCTTTAAGTGAATGAAAACAATCTTTCAAATGCAGATTTACTTGAGAGAGATTAGAGATTGGGTGAGTCAGAAAGTGCATGAGCCAGACTGCGTGTGTGTGTGTGTGTGTGTGTGTGTGTGTGTGTGTGTGTGATGAAGTTGTGGTGTGACTAGGTTCTCAACAGTCTGCCTGTGCCCAAAACGTCTGCCATCGATCCGAATTTGGCAGCAGATCCTCTGACTACAGACAGCTCCCCAATCTGCTGGTAGACAGAGACACGCACAAGCAAACTAACTGACTGAAACAGAGAGAGACAGACAGACAGAAAGAAAAACAACACATCATAAATAACCTGTTTATACACAAAAACAGAGGTTTCTGCAGCGGAATGCTGAACAAACCATTTATGATCATCGTCTGCAAATATAGCGTATTTAATATGTATAGTAGCAAACACACTTTATACTTGGTCCATGAGACACATTCACACACTCACAGTACCCTCCCCCCAAACCCCCTACCACACACACACACACGGTTCTGTGCTGACTAACTGTGACTCAGCAGATCAGCAGCAGCAGATGGACTTTGCTTCCCACAATCCTCCTATGCAGAACAAAAAGTGACTTCACCAATATACAATCTATCAAATAGGGACTGAAAAAACGTAAAATGCTTTGTTTTTGAGCGGAGCATAATCCCCGCACTTCATAATACGCAATGTTTCTAAGTGTTGTTTTTGTTGCACCCTCTCTACAGTCCCTGCAGAGCTGAATAGAGCCTAAAGAGGACAAGGGGAGACACGGGGGGAATAAAACTAAGGAAAAGTAAGAGACAAAATAAGGAAAACAGGAGGGAGGATAAAAAAATGAAGGTGGGTTGGTGCAGAAGGATAGACAGAGAGAGGGAAAGAGGAGAGAGAGAGGAAGAAAGAGAGAGAGAGAGTGGGGGAGAGCAAGCCATGCCATATGTTGCAGCTCTTGGATTTGGGGATGCATGCCGAGTGCGCTAATTAAATGAGGACTAAATAGCCGTAAAAACAATGGCACATGTTGACAGCAAGAGACAGACAGCCTGAGTAAAATGAAGTGAAGGGATGTGAGAGAAATATGATCAGAGGGGGGCATGGGCAGCTATGGACTCAAGGAGAGCTAATTTTTTGATAGGGAGAAAACTGAATATTACATAAGAGGATAAAAAATGATGCAGATAGAGAAAGAAGCAGAAAAGAAAATGCGAGAGACAGAAAGAAGAAGAAGGAGGCTGCAGAAGAAACAGGAAGATAAAAGGATATTAAAAGCTCTTCAGCCTTGCCAGCAAGGAGAAGAACAGGCCAACGATGCGGTTTGAAAAGTGAGAGCTGCACTGCAAGTGGTTTGGACTCACTCTTCTCCTACATAGAACTTATGTTTAGCATGTAGCACAGAAAAATACCACGGTATTATCAGTGATAAATCTAGGTTTGGGGAAAAAATGCAAATAATTATGATGCTTCACAGAAAAGGACACAAACTCTGAAGTAACTTATTTGCAATTAGGAATGTCCCACTACAAGGACAGATCCTATCAGGTTGAACGCCAAGCAGCAGCACAGAGCTACATAATAGCAATGAAAACTTCAGTGTGTGAGTTTTCTAAGCAGCATGAGACAGCGAGCAACTCCAGAAAGGTCAATTCATCTGCACCAGGGGCATCAGTCCAAAAAAAAATGTTTAAAAACAAAGCTTAACTGTTTGATAGGTCAGGAGGAGAAGTTTCAAAACTCCTGTCAACAAACTTTATATAAAGAAATTCACAAAACAACAAGAATACGAGTACTGCTCTGTGAGGCTGTACTTAGGCACAGCGGTGCTTAGCGTTAAATGCTAACACCAGCATGCTAATTGGCTAACAATGAAAATGCTGGCATGCTGATTGTTTACCAACATGCTAAATGTAATTTTTATATAATTTATAATGATATAATGCTAACATTAGCTAATTCTCAAAGGTGCATAATGTGTAATAGGTTGGAGTTGTTGGAGTTGGATTTGTAATATTGTTTTGCAGGTATTCAACCATAACAGCCAAAAAAAAAAGTGTTCTACTGATGATGCTAAAGGAAAAATTGGGGGGATAATGAATGTCTGTGCCAAATTCTATGTCAATAATTCTAAAATGTTTTGAGCTATTTCAGTCTGGACTCAAAATATCAGACTAACAGACAGACATCGCCATCCCTAGAGCCATGCTGCTAGCGTGGCTAAAAGCTAAAAGAATGGCACAACAGGAGAGGATGCATACAGGACTTGACAGTTAATTGACATAACGCCCACTGTAAGAAGTCACCCAGACAAAAAAAAACTGCTCACAGCACAATGATGCAAAAATCTTCTATAGTCAGGGTATTTCAGATTCTGCTGCTTCAATTTGGACAATTCTTTTTTTTTTTTTTTTTTTTTAAATAGCTGAGCCCCCGAGCTTTATGGAAGTTCAATACTAATGTGTGGAGTTTTCTCTGCTGCCAAATGTGTTCTTGTTTGCCGGGAGCAGGTGGTAATGGTTGCTTGCCACTGTTGGGTTTCCAAGAAAGACATAAGGTTAGAATACATCCTCTGATCAACGCTAGGCTACTTCTTCATCCTCTCACTCTGAACTGAGGACAGATTGGGTGCTACAGTGACTCACTCTCGCAAAGTAGTATAACAAGACGGGATGAGCCGGGGCTGGCTGGTTAGCATGCTAACTTCACTAGAAATGCGGTGATAGAAATAGAAGCGAAACAAGTCTTTACATTGCTCTCCACCGCTGGAGAAAGCTCTGGGTGAGTAAAGGAATGCAGTTTGATGCTAAACTGACAGCCTTTCTTCTAGACTGGTAAGAAAACAGCTGTTAACGCTAACATTGGCTAGGGAACAATAGCAAACATTGACATATAGCACCATTAAACGCAGACCTAATTTCAAACAAAACTTCAACAAATACGACCAAAATGGATAAATATGAGTAAAGAGGTAAATGAGAAATTTGACTTTTTTGAGATTTAAATGAACTGACCCTTTAAACCCTCTTACGGTTCATTTGTCTAAGCCTTGTATTTATAGTATTGGCAGCCAATGTAGGAATCATACCTATTGCCCAGGCTCAACCCACTGAGACACATACTAAAGGATATCATCAATAAGAAACTCAAAAACAGAATGCAACCGACCTTACAGATGACTAAGTGGCATCACTTCATGCACTGGTTGATAACTGCCTACAGTTAAAGGCTAGGGATGCATGAGCAGAAATCTCGATCAGTCTATTAAAGAGAGTGTGTCACTATCCGTGCCTAAGTATGCATAAGCCTCGCAAGGCTCAAGGCTGGCAGCTGGGCTCCAACATATAGTGTCTGTGTGTGTGTGCGTGTCTGTGTCTGTGTGTGTAAACAGAGCTTAGATGTATAAATAGATCCGCCATGTCCGTGTCCTAAGCCACTTACAGGTCGTCTACCTTCTTGATCAGACCAATCCAGCTACACCATCCTACCATGCTACTGTGTGACATCACAGCAGGTCAGCCGGTTCCTAGGCAACTAGATCAAATCATCATAAAAACTAGCCAAGGTGAAGAGCCTGCTGAGAAATATGAAGTGGTGGTAACCCCGAAGGAGAGGGGACGGAGCTAAAAATACCACCTACCAGATACAGTGAGACCTGAGACAGTGGGAGAATCAATGTCACAGTGGGGGTGGAACTTGATATATTCTTTCTCACTCAGTTGCTCATATTACAGACAGAAATATGATATGCAAAATGATCACAGTAGAGTAAGTTCCCAGTGGGCAAACTGAGTATAAGGCACATATCAGATACTCACAGACACTTGTTAACAGCCTGTCATATGTTGTCTGCTCTCTTTCAACATGTCATTATTATCATCAGTTTCACCCTGATTAGTGCCAAATAGAAAATGTTTATTATTGATAGCAAAGACAATGAAAAAAGCAACTACCAAAGCAAAGGTTTTATAGTACAAATTTGAATGTATACACTGTGGATGTTGTATTGAACACATCAATACTTTTTTGGTGCTGACTTAGTGAACGCCTGGTGAGCTGAGTCCAAATTCAATAAATAATTTGCCTGTTATATTCATTGTCTGTGTTGATATAACATTTAGTTGCCTTTGAAAAATTAAAAAAAGGGTTTGGAAAAATTTACCCCTCAAAGCAACATATCACACACAGTATTGTTTTGGTATTAAAAAATTTAACTCAGTTGTCATATTGGCAATACTGCTGAAAAGCCTTGGCACACACTCACACATAAAGAGACACACATAAATAAAGAGGCATAATAAGAGAACTGACAGTAGACTGTAGCTAAAACAGACTCTCACTAACTCAACTTCAGATACCGAAAACATAATCCATTATTCATCTTAACACACTTCAGCTGCGGTATTTGTAACTGAACTGAACCTCAGAGAAAAACTTTTGAAAATATAATGAAATGAATGAAAAAAGGAATCATGTATGTAGGGAAAAAATGAATGAACAGTCTTGTAGGCTGGTGCAATCTTTGAGAACGATTAGAGACAGAGAGAACGAAGACGACTAGGGCTGTGGGGATGTACGTGTACATCCTGCCCCACTGTCTCTGGCCTCATTACAGGGGTTAATGAAGGCAAGAAGCCTGAGCTCCAGTTCTCAGATGCTCTTTCTCTCTCTCTCTCTCTCTCTCTCTCTCTCTTTAGGCTCTGCAGCTCTGCTGGGACTCAACATTACTGGCAGCCAGGCCCAGAAACCTACTTCTGCCGTAGGCTCAATGACGGACATGGCTCAGCTGACGGCAGCAACCCACAAGCACAAAAACATGCACGCACACAGACACACACACACACACACACACACACACACACACACACACACACACACACACACACACACAGTACTATACTTAACCCATAAAGTAACCTTACCTTACAGGTAATTACTTTTAGCACACTCCTGATATTCAGTATATTCAAGTGTCATTAACATACAATTTGCTCACTAGTCATCCCACCCTGTTATTGTTATATTTTTTTTATTTAGATGTATATTTAGACATAGCTTATGTAACTGTTCATTATTATTTCATATAACATGATTTTGTCAGATTGCCTCAAATTTCATGGTATTGAGGTTTATTTTCTGTTATGCTAAGCCTGGTTCTCTCTCTCCCTCTCTTTCTATAATGGTAACGTTAACATGGATTAACCACATTTCACAGGGGTTTAAATTTGCTACATGATTATCCAGTGTTTTCTGAGACCTTTCACCCATTCAGAAACTGGAGGCTGTTCGGGTTGTACCCAGGATTTCCTCTCACGCATGAAACACCCATAGACTCTCTCAATCCTATGCAAAGGTGATCTGATCCGGTCTATTGTCAAACCTGTTTTTTCATCATTGATTCCCATCTTGCTTCTTCCCTTTGCAGTTCTCTTAATAACATAACCACAAACGCAAACTCTCCCACATGCATTAACCCACGCATGCATACACAGTCACACATAAAAACGAGGAGGAGTATGTTCTGCACTCAGCCCAGCCCTGCCAATTTGGCAGCGAGCGTGTTACCATGCCTACAGGCCCAATCAATACCATGTCTAAAAATAGCATAACCATAATAGTCTTACTTCCAATCGCAGAGTGCTGAACTGGGCGAGAGCAGCATTTATTGTGTAATCTCTAAGATAACTGTAACCAGTGGCGACCACAGAGTTCGTGAGTATTGTGCAAAAGCGTGAGTTTAATCCCCAACAGGAGGTTTCTCAAGGAAAACCTGATCCTGGGATTTTATTGGCTGGTGCTGGGGTCTCGCAGCGGGTCGGATCAGGAAATCTGGAATGACTTCCTGCTGGGTTAACAGTGGATCATTAAACTGACAGCATGGCCTCAGACCCAGCACGACATGCCGCTGCCAACGCATGAAGAGTAATCTTTAGAACTTGGATAAATGGTAACACAGAGTAGTAAAATGGCAATTAAGTACCAAAAGCCCACGGGGCAAAGAGCATATTCATGAGAATGAGTCACAAATTGGCTATTTAGGAGATGATTACTGCTGTACGACACAAAATGGCAGGATGCCCTTGACGTCAGACACAATCTGCTTCAAAGTAATGGTGTCATTCTGATGCTACTGCCAGGGGAAGCGTGGCTCTGTGTCGCTACATTCAATAACTTGGAGCACAGCATGACCGAGAGAGAGGCGGAGCAGGCGGGGGGCAGACAGACAGACAGACAGACAGAAAGAAACAATGATGATGGCTGTGGTGGCGTGAGAGATGGAGAGGTGACATGAAGACAAACAGGAAGAGACTGGAGCTGAAGCAGGTTAAAAATATGAATGAATTGAAGCCCTAGGATGCAGGAAGGGATGTCATCTTTTTCTGTGAGCCTCCCCCCTCTCTGACAAACACAACCACAAACATGTGCCAGCTCAGACAAAGTGCGCTTGACCTCATTTAACGGCAGTACAGACCAAGTTCAGTGCCATCATGGGACCACCTCATTTTAGTTCTGTTGTGGAGAATATGCACAAGGGTCTATACATACCTACAAATGTGTACAATACTGTCTCAAAGTGTATTCTTTTTATACCGTCTCCCTCCGCAGCTGAGAGAGGAAGCTGGATAGGTGGGTGGACCATCAAGGGGGGGCCGAGACTCTGATTTATTTTGGTGTTCGGAGGCAAAGCTCTGACACACATCGCTGGAGCGTGGGTGAGAACCCAGACTCCATTCATAGACTTCTTTCATCTTCACCTTCTCCCGACCTCTTTCAGTCTCTGTGTCACACGTTGACAGCTCTGGCTGGGAACGGGGACGCAAATGTTCTTCATTCATAAAAGGCTCATGAAAGAAAAATGAGAGCGCGTTCATTAAGTATTTAGCAATTTTGATCCATCTATCAGCCTGTTGATCTTTATGTCCCCTCTTCGATGCTAAACCACCACTTTCATAAAAGAATAATTGTTAGTCATGATTTTCAATGTCGTACATATAATCACGTCCAAAATAGCAATAGAAAAACTCCCTCTTATCTCTGCCTATCTCTCTCAATGGAACCACTCATCATGTGTAACAACAAAACGTCAGCTTCCACTGACTGCATTGCAAGAGTTTGCCTCTAGACTGGAAGCTTTAAAAGATTGCTGTAGGGAGGACGTATTTTTGTAGGCCAATCTGGAAGGTAGCATCCCCCAGGCCCCCTCGACAAGAAGCCAATGGGATTTTTTCCATTGGCTTTGGATTGATAAACAAAAGTTTATGATACAGCAAGATAACCTTAACAAATTGATTGATTTTCATGTTCGGCGTGATGACATCTAATGTCCCTGACAGTCTCATTTAGCCACTTGTTAGCTTGTTTTTAAGACATATAAAAGCTAAAGAAATCATGAGTTACTGACGTATTTTATGCCACCGCAGACCTTATATCAGCCGATTCCAAAAAACCCGAGTGACTTTGGGATGAGGGAACAGGAAGTGAAAAAATGATAACTTGTATCTGGGTTTAGGACTCATTCCTGTAGCACTCTATAGAAACATTAATCTACCTTGAATGTGGGCTAACAATCAGCAACACCATCCATGATAAAACTAAGTCAAAGCCATGACTGATTTCCTTGGATACCATACAGAGACAAACACTAGCAATTCAGTCATCTGACACGTTCAGTGCCCTGACCAATCAAAAGATTTCTCACCAGTTTGCCCTCCAGCGTATAGATCTTCTTCACCACTCCAGAGTCAAGCTTGATGGCATCAGTGATGTCGGTCAGGACTTGTTCGTAGGAATGGGCCGTTTTCTTGTTCAGCAGGATTCTCACAGCTTTGCGAGGTTTGACTCCACTCCGGACCACCGTCACAAGCTTTGGGCGTATGAAGTCGCGGCTCTCAGGAGCCCCAGCCTTGGCGCTGCCCAGGGAAGGAGGGCCGCGGGAGGACGCGGCTGAGGCCTTGACGTTCACCGACCAGTTGGGGTTGACGTTTTTTGTGTAATCCAACTTTTTGTAAGCTTCAATGGAGCTGCACACATAGCTGTCACCTGTTGGGGTTAGGGAGGAGGAGATTACTTACAAAAACAGCAAAAATGGTAACAAATGTGAAAGAATACAGAACAGAAAGGTAAAGAAAGTAAAAAGATACAGTGGCATAGGCAGGCTACTTTGTTCTGTGCAACATCTCCTAACCAACCAACAGCACTATTCTTCTAGCATCAACCAGCAATCACTTTGATAAATAGTTTAAAACTTAAAAATATACCGATATGGGATATTTTTGCAGCTTGCTTTCCTTCTTACTGTTCATACAGGTCTATATATGCATATATTTCATACCCAACATGAACAACTTACAAGTCTTCACAAGTCACTTCTCATGATGTAATGATATTGGCACTTACAGATCATGAGAGCGGTAATCTGAGTTGATCACCATATGGCCATCAAATGAGTGACATAATCTTCATAATAAATCTACAGTGTGCTTAATTGGGTTAGCCGTCCTTATGGAGCATGGCCCATAAAATACCACGTTGACCCTGAGTTCAACTCAGCCTGTAAAAGTAAATTGTTCTCAATGTGAGACTTTACATTACCCATAGACTGAAATGTGTTACTTTATAAAGCAGAGAGATTAGCCAGGGAAGATCACACACAGTAATATGATAGATACAGGTCAGGGAGTGTTTGCTCTTTAAGAGACAGGAAGAGATGCAACTAGATTACAGATTACATTATTGATGCTGAGTCCAGATGGATGAGACACAGTCCTGCACTGCAAAGCTTTCTCATGTCAGGCACTGTGACCACATGAACCTGCCAGTTTGACTGTAGCCCTCCAGGTGGGCATTACAATTCAACATACTCACCTTCTACCAGTTGGTCAATACTGGTGATCTTCTTAGAGCCGTCCAGGGTGTAGATGGTCCGGACGCCCTGGGGCAGGTTGACATTGTCGGACAGGGAGCGGGTCAGGTCGGCCAGCAGGGCGTCAAAGGTCCGGAACCGGTCTGTGGAGATGGCGTACACTATCCCGTTGAAGTACCTGTCTCCGTTGCGGTAGAAGCGGACCTTCTTGGCTCTCTTCTCCGCGCTCAGGGTCTTCAGGGTCCGGGTCCGATACAGGCTGCAGTGGGCGCTGTGTGTGGGACTCGGCACCCCGTTCATCTTCGCGCTGGAGCGGCTGTGCCTCTGACCTTTGTCCCGCTCGTCGAAATGCTCCATCTCCATCTCGCTGCCGAGGCTCACAACTACGGCTGTGCTGTCTGGGAGACAAAAGGAAGAGGAGGAGGAGGAGGAGGAGGAGGATGAAGCTGCGGTGAAAAGTTTTCAGCAGCGAATAAGTAAACAAAAAGGAGGAAAAAGGGGGGCAAAGAAACGCGAGGAGAAGTGTGGACGGCTGATAGAGGAGAAGCCAGCCGGCGTCGGTCTCTGGTGCCCGGTCTGAAAATAACTCCCTAATGACAGATTAAGTGCTCTTAAGCCGAGCGGTGACGACCACACCGTCTGACAGTGCCCGGGCTGTCCTGACGCGCAGATGGATGGAGAGAGGGCGACGGTCACGAATCGATAACAGTCTATTAATTTCCCTCTGTATAAATATTCAGAAGCTCCGCGCACATCCGGACCCGACTGCATCCTTCGATGCAGAGTTGCCCCGACACTAAACTGCGACCCCCACAATAAACATCACACCTTAAACAACGATTCAAATATGGAATATGTACATTTCACTTTCTCCTTCTGAGATGGAGAACTGCGAGTCGTTTAAAAGGAAAAGAATAAAATGAACTGATCACTTATAATTGATCACTTTTGATGGAGAGGACAGTGACGTGCTTACCCACACGAAGGATCAACGCTTCCGTGACGGTCACCTCCAGCCTGCCTGATGTTGGATGTCCCTGTGGATGTGAAGAAAGAGTTCAGTGAGCTCGTCGCTGACACTGGATGGTGGTGAAGTGCGATCCTGTCCTGGCTGCAGGGAGTGAGACCCCCCCCCCCACCCTACCTCCTCCCTCCCTCCCTCACTCCCACTGTGTGTCCCTTTGTTGTCCGGTTGATGTGCTCCACCACCGAACACCAGCCCGTGCGTGTGCGTGCGTGTGTGTGTGTTGTGTGTGCGTAATGAGCAAGAAGCAGAGGCTGGACTGGAAATGAACTAGGTAGCAGCTGCTTCCCCTCCCCATTCTCTTTTCACCCACCTCCTCTCTCCTCCTCCACGTCACTTTGTCGTGATTATCATTCAGCGCCCCCACCCTTCATTAGGATGCAAAGCCACCACATGTGCTGGGGATGCTTCTGGTCCTGCACCCCCCCCCCTCCCCCCCCCCCCCCCAGTCGACGCGTGTCTTCAGGGCATGGTGGTGGTGGTGGGGGGGGGGGTCTTTCCTCCCTGGTGGCAATTCCAGAGATTTTCCTTTAAAGCGTCATCAATTTCATTCCCAGTTGTGAGGCTTAGTTTTCTTCCATTTTCTGCCTTTCAATGTCAAAAAAAATACCTTTCTGGAAAATTCCCTGGTCACAGACTTAACCAGAATTACCATTCATCCCATATTCATTTCACACATGGGCCATATATCTACATGTTTCTGAATGTGAGTTCATTCAAATCAAATCAAGAAATATAAGCCGGAGCCTACTCTGGCTGCATACTCTTGCTCTAATCACATCCCATTGAAACCTTGGGCCTATAAGCACAGAGCAGCATTATGTTTAACCCACTAGGATATTTGCACGTGAGATGTTATGTAACACACTCACTCCATTGTATACACTGGGGGTCTCAAGGCAGCTGAAACCTAAGCTATAAGACCCAGACTCTACAGAGCAGCTTTCACATTGACCAAAATGCTTTGTGGCAACTATGGTTTTTCATTTCCTGTATGAAGACTCAGATGGGATCGTATGTCTAAATGATTTTAACATATCATGTCGACTTACAGAGGACTCCATAAAGCAACATAAAGGTTACGCCTATGGGAGGAAGCTTGTTTCCTCCCATAGGCTCTGAAGTTTGTTTGCATGTGGCAGCAGGAAATAGTCTCTTCGAGCGATGGAAGTGATAAAGACCACTGACCTACATCCCGGCCTCCGGAGACCACCTAATTCCGCTCCATCACCGCTCCCTGATGAACCATGCGAGTGAGTGCGTGTTACCCAGCATTTATCTGTGCCAGTGGTAGTGAAAGTTACAGCCGCAGTCTGTTAAAATACAGCCCTATCACTGTCTTTACAGTGGTTTCACACGTGGAAGACACTGCTTTACACGCTGAACATGTCACAACTTTACGTTTCACTTTCTTTGCGGTCGTGTAACATTTGTAGCATCTACTTAATGCTTGTTTTCAAAGGTCACATCCCATCTAATTCAACAAATCCAAAAACCAAACCGCATCAGACATTTTAATGGAAAAACACAGTATGTGATTCCATCTTTTATTGCTGCTTCTGTGAGCATACCTGCTCGCATGAACATGCATATGAATTCATCCAAGTGTGCGACAGAGACAGAAAAAGACTTTTTTTCCCCCCTCAATCCACAGATTTTTCTATTTTGAGGAGATGCACGCACACACACACACACACAGGGACTGGTTGTGCGTCACCAACTTGGGGCTGACAAGGTGTCCATGTCTAAATAAATCCTGGGGAATCAGGGCATGTGTGGGGGAGACTGTCTTTAGACCAGTGGAGGACAAGGACAGGACACAGTCAAGGACGTAGAAGCCAGGCCGTGGTCTCATTTCCAAAGGAATTTGTGAGTCAGTGTTGATATTTGTCAGTGTCCACATGTATTCAAATAACAAAGGAACACATAAAAATGAGAACTGGATTTCAGCATTGCTGTGAATTCATACATTTGTAAAATTTTAAAACCCAGACTTTCATTTCACACATTCTTAGATGCTATTACATCTCTGAAGTAATCAAACAGGCAGAATATAACAGGTTATTTGCATCCTCATCTGTAACAGTATTGCAGCTGACCAATAACTGACTGGCCAAAGTAAAATCTGAATGATATCGGCTTGGTAATATTGCATGGGTAATAAAATGATTCCAATTCTTCATAGAGGCCATCTTTGCTCCTGAAGCATGACAAGGCAATTTCCTGAGATTCAATTGACTGGTATATAAAAAGATGGAGGATTTTGGCATTTGCGAGTAAGGCTATCAAAGTCTCTTTGCAGACTATACAGAGCACAATTAATGTGGCTCAGACAATTTTATGATCTGCTATCCATCATTAAAAAAAAGGAGAGACGATTACTTTTTTTATACCAAGACCTTCTCTCAGTGACTCATGACTTCCATTTTTTTGACTTCAAACACAAATAAACACAAGTAAAAGCCCAGTTTAGCACATCTCTGCAAATGCATGTCTGTGAGGTCAATGATGATTGAATTTCATTTAGAGTAATTCTGAAAATTAAATCTGTCTTAATTTCTCAGCCCAGGGTGGAAACTTGAAATCCAAACCCCCTCAGACTGTTGACAGATGCTACAAAGATACTCTTTCCATTCTCTTAGTAATGATTGCACCTTTTATGCTACAACAATTTCTTCACAAATTTGCACAACACAGTTTGGTGTGTGAGCACGGGGGTGGCCATCGAAGTCAGAGTCTAACTCAAGCGGAGTCACATGTACATTTAGTTCACGTGTTGTCATGTCAATGCACGCTTGCGAATGAGTCTTCACTATACACCCATGCACTTGCACACATGCTGAGTACAGAGAGAAGAGCGAGCTGAATTAGCATGAGCAGGCAGCAGTGGTGAGATTCATGGTGTTTTGACAGATGCTGTAGTGATTTGTCACCATGTTTGACCTGTCAGCAGGGGGGCGCAGGATGCATCGAGTTGTGCTAGAATGAGCCTGTGCATGAGACAGAGAGAAACAGAGAAGCGAGGAAAGAGGGAGAGAGAGTGGCGCGTAGCAAATGTGCTCACTCTTTCATACGGCAACATGGACTGGCTATCTTCAAATGAAGTCATTAATCTAAGACAAACAACCTGTCATTGCAGCACAGTCAGGATTATACACCAGCTCAGCCAGCCATACAGTATCAGAAATAGGAGTGGACCTGTAAAGGAGAAATACACCCTAAAACACAACTCGCACTGTGCTGTTCCAATGATTTAAGACAGTCAAGTCAATACCAGCAAACACAAAGAAAAGTCTCCTGTAGCTGGAAATGAGAGCATTAGGAGAACCGTAGGTCTTCGGCTGATACTTTTTGGAGTCGTTTTATTGATTGAATAAACTGATAATTACTCTGTGATTGCACCATATTTCAGGTACTACATCCAAACTAGTTGCTATATATCAACATCTGTATATAGAGCTTTTCTATTTTAACTCTAACAGCTATTTTCAATCCAATATTTGTCACTAAAAAGTTAAAAAGTTAAAAGTTTTTTATTCATTCATCCTGATGCTCAGGGCTTGATTTTGCCCCTCTGGTTGAAAGCCAGTCTTGGTTATAAAGTCGTAGAATAGATAATACATAATTCATCGTTATGAATTGTTATTTGCCTGTGACCTCTTTGTCTCAAAATCCAATTTTAGGTCTGAATCCATAAGAAAGTCAATATGTCACTGAACCTGCAGACCAATTAATGAACAAGAAAACTGAGAGAGACAGACGAGAAGACAGAGTGATGAATTCATGCTGGTTTTGCCTATAAGACCATATCCTTTGTTATGAGATACTGCTTCAATTCAGTGTTTTGAGGCTGACAAGAAGTGAACCCATCCTCCACACTCAAGTGAAACAGCTTCTGGCACTTTTCATATTCACTACTGCATCTTATATGGATACAGATTTCTCACACCCACATTTGTAAAGGTGGTCAGTGGGTGAGATGAGGGTGGATGGTTGCGTTGTAGATGAGCTACATGCAGAGATAGAGTGGTGCTGCTTACGTAACAAGCCGTAGGAGGTGGTTTGTAAAAAAGAAAAAAAAAAAAAACTGCAGTGACACTAGAAATGTCAGACTCAGCAGGCTACTGGCACATTAAGAGATGACCCCCCTATACCAAAGCCTGTAATATCCCTGCCTCTATTTATATTCTTCCTTACAAAGACAAAAAACAATGCCAGACTTCATTATAAATGTGACATTTTTATACCACAAGTTTAGTGTAACACTGTATTTGCCATCAATTGTAAAATAAACAATTACAATACTAACTGTGGCACATGGGTAGAATATCTGCACAGGAGTGGATTTGTTTCCTCACAATCAGCCTTAGAGAAATGTGAACAAGTGCACAGGAAGCTAAAGGACACAATGAAACACAATGAAATTATAAGTATATGGGAAATGTCTACTGCAATCATTCCAGTATGTTTTTTTCCTTTGAATAAAACAGCTAAATCACCAGCTGTGGGTTAGGGATTGTGTTTCAGGCAGTGCTTTAAGGTGGGTAACCTGCTTCCCCTTTGGGATTTCTTCTCTTCTCTTCTCTCTGCTGTTACTCCACAACCACCTCCTCCTTTCAAAAGCGCTCCTCCTCCGTCTTCATCTCTTTCTTTTCCTTTCTTAGAGTCAGGCTCTGGCTTCCTGCTGGTCTCTTTCCCTCTATGCACCAAGAGATAAGAGGGAGACAAGTACAGTATGTGAATGAATGCTGAGTTCATTGCTCTAACAGATCTTCTGTTTCCTTTTGTTTCATTACATAGGCGTGTCAGCATTAAAGCCATCCCTCAGTGCAGCTCTCTACCAGCTATCTGTAGATTGCTGTAGTTTTAACAGTGACTTTAAAACTGAATTGTAAATTTGGTTTAAAGCAATAACAATATTCTGTACATAATTACTATATTTTAGTCAATTTTTTGCTGTTTTTAGTTCCATGTTTATACTGTACAAGTGATGTAATTTTGTGTATCCCATATAAATGTAATCATATGTGTCCCTATATCACAAGTGATGATGTCATATATGTCACCTATAAGGGGATATATTATTATCACATATATACATCCTCTGGATACATGAAGTTATAAGTTTATAACATATCGTACATACATAAACATACATATTTGTATGGGATAGACATATATGTCGATATACAGAAATGTTCCAATTTCTAATAGGTTTCATGTATAATTTTTACCTAAGTGTTTTTATTTCATATGTACATATATTTCATATATGGAAATTCGATATATGTACACATATTACATTTGCATATGGCATTACTTATAATTATGTGTCCTGTATCTTGTTTTAGCTCTGTATGTCACTGATTGTGATCTGCCAGCAGTCTGCAGATGAAAATGAGCTGTCTGCTAACTCTGCTAAAATACATCAAACGGCAGCATTTATTTCATGTTTAATATTGTACACAGTCCCTTATAAATAAATCAAACAAGGAGTGAAAATAAAAACAAGCTGGTATCATTATAAAGCATTAAGACACTCTCAAATGTCACCTATATGAACATAACCTATAATTATTATTATTATTAATTATTAGTAATTAATTCAACTCTACAGTCATTTTTGAGGCCCTAGTTTGTTCACTGAGCAGTTGTTTGTATTTTTGTGTCCATCACCTGTAACTGCTGTGCCTCACTGAGCTCCTCAGTTTGCCGTCGAGTGCCCTCTGTGGCTGAGTGGAGTACTGTCGTCTTTGTGCTTCAAGGGTGGAGGACAGCTGTGGCAATGGACAGTAATGGGCATGATTACATAATAATAATAATAATTACATAATAAAATATAATAATAATTACAGTAAGTACACTCCAGACACATAAACATTACAGCATGTTTAGCTGTTTGGACATGTACTGTACGTGTGCTTATTTTGCTCACAGCAGGCGTCAGCCAGTCACATGCTCCTTCAAACATAAAGATTTGTTTTGAAAATGCTGTGACAGAAATGCAGTTGAGTGTCCTTGCAGCTGCATTAGTTCCAACCCTGCAGTGACCAGTGCTGTTGCAGCATAAAGCAGAAAGTCCTTGACTAAGTTTTTTTCGTTGAACAGGGACTCACCTATTACATAACAGGAGAAATCAGCACTAGAGGATGATTGAGAAACCCTAACAAGACCTGAAAGAGAAGCGCTACAGGACACCAGCGTGCTCTACATACTGTACCGTCCTCTTGTAGCACTTAACGGTTCTTCAGTGAATATTCAGTGATTCGTAGTAAACAGATTTGGTTCGAGAGCTACTACAGGAGTGATGAACACCCCTGTTGACATGGATGGAGGGGAATGCTTACCTTAGCAATCTCTGAAAGATATGCTCGTCTCTCATCATTGGTTTTATGAAAAGCCTGATATTTGAAAGAAACAGAAGCCATCAGTAAGTCTCCAATGTTAATGAGCAACAGATTACAACAAGGGATTACTGGCTGCACATGCTGGGCGTTAAACCTTCATTCAACTAATATCTTGCTGTTTGTTGAGCAGAACAATTAACAAAGAACCCAATCGCTAAACTAAGAGCATATTGGCCAAGTCGTAGCAGCATGGGACAAAGGTTAAGGTTCCATTTTGCATCAATGGTTGTTAAAAAATAAAGAATGCAAAACAGAAATATCAGCCAAATCCCTTTTAATCCATGGCTAATGATGGTCATTTGTGACTGAAATATTTATTACCTGGAGAAATTTAAAGCTGCTTGTATAAGAAATAATAAAACTGGACCAGAAGACGTTGTGACCTTCAGTTATACTCAGCACAGAATCTCTCTAACAAGCAGAACAGCTGAGACCAACACCTTTCCCTCCTGCTCAGTTCTGAGATGACAGTCCATCAGCTGACTCTGGAGGTCAGACTTCTCCTCAGTCAGGAGCTTCAGACGCTGTCTCAGTGTTTCCTGCGGCAAAGTGTCTCCATTAAAGAGATAAATTCACAACAAAGAGGCCACAAAGTAATAAAGGTATCGTACTGCTGTTGTCTAATTACAAATCAGTTTGTACACTGTGCTCTCTACTACTATCAAACAATAACAGAGTACATTAATGCAGAAAACACGAGTACAAGAATGGATTAGGCTCATACATTATTTAATAAACACATTAGAGCTGAGACGCGGCGAGGCTACGTGAGATTTATAGCACAGTGCAGATCAATGAGACCTGGTGCATTTCTGGGTTGGGAACAGTCTCTTCCTTGTTCTTGTGATCCCAAAATAACCACCTTACAGTAGTCTGCTGTAATGATTTTCAGTGTAGTGTGTTTAAAGATGCAACATTTGAAATGCATCTGTCCGGTGCTTTCCTGTCAGCCAAGTAGTTTATGAACGGCTGCAGGCTGGAGTTACATTTACATGTGTGCGTTTGAATGTGATGTAAAAATACTGCATGTGTGCATTAATTCTATTTATTTATATATTGCTTGATGCTAATTAACAACACAAGACATTTTTCCACAGAGCAGAGGATATTCACGAACCCAAAGTACGTGTCATTAAAAGCATCAGTTATGGTATCTAACAAAAATAAGATAAGATAAAAATAAGAATTTAGTAGCTGTATGAGCAGTGATGCTACAGGACGCCGCATCAGTGCTACAAATGTTCAAACAAAACACTGATTATCTGTTATATCGTTCATTTTTACACAACACCGTGGTCCAACATTTACTCAGTGAACTAATGAAATATAATCTGTATTCTTCTCACATACTCAGGCTGTCTTAGTGTCACGCTCACAGTTTGACTACAGATCTTCAGTCCACAATCTTGCGGTCACTCCGTGGCTACACTAATGAGCATCTGTTAGTTCTGCCTTAAGGCACACAGACACACACACATATTTAAACTGCAGTGTGCAACCTTTCAGTGTGTGCTGTGCATTCATATGTGTGTGTGTGTGTGTGTGTGTGTTAAAGCATTGTAATTAGCGTGCATTACTCTCCCATGGTGTGTAATCCTGTGATTACAGTGCTGTGATTAAACTCTGGTTTATTCAGCCTGCATCAGCGGGAGGATGGAGGGCAGCTGGCAATACAATCCCCTCTGTCCTGCCCGCCTTCTCCCCTCATTCTGTGTCTCTGGCTCTCTCTGCTGGTGTGTGAGTCTGAGACCACGCTCCCATTCACCTGATGTGGAAAGCGGTCTCAGGCTTTTGGACTTCTCTGTACACTTCCAGATCTCTTGCAGGCCATTTGTTTTTTTTAAATCTGCACTTGAAATAAAAAACAAACTAAACAAACTAACACCAATACAGCAAAACAGTCACTCACTACTGTCATGTCATCGTAAGATCGGATGGAGGCCAATCGATCTGTGAAAAACAAGAGAGTGCGGGAGCATTACGTATGCATGCATTCAATTACAAACTTTCTTTAGACGGGTTAATATATTAGTATCTGCTTCGTTTGTCATTATACACTAGTACAGGTGAGAATGATTGATTTGAAGAGTCTTCAGTGCAGTGTTCAAGGGATTTGGAGAAATTCTATCATCCAATACTTGAATATTGGAAGTGCCTGTAAAACAGCAGACAGTGAAATACAATAACACACAATTTATACAACATCTGTAAAATGGGGATGTGAAATAAATGACCTCATGTGCAATGCTACACTTGCCTCTTTTAAACACCCATGTTCTCTCTTCTGTCAGAGCAGACAAAAAAGCCTAGATTTTCTTTTTTTTTTTTTCAAGGTGGCCAAAAGTGGTTTTGGCATTTAGTATTAGTATAGATGTATTGCAATGATACAGTTCTTGCTGTGGAGAAAGTGAACCATCCAGTACTCTGACAATTTCCAATAAAACCTGATAAATGTACGTGCAGCATCAACCCCTTTAAAAGCTGACAGTAGCCCGTGAACTTACCCATGGGGTTGCCCCGCAGGTCCTCCAGTCTCTCATGAATGAGTGAGATCTGTCTTTCCAGCTGTCCATTTAGCTCTGTCTGTGTCTCATACCTTGTCTTCCACTCATTCCCTGACACATCAGTACAGAGAGAGGAAACTGTCACATCACATTACACCCAACACTGAAGAGTGGCCAAGCTGATGGACACCAGTGGACACCAGCTGACCTAAGCCTGTTGTGAGATATCCTCTTAAAAAGTCACTTAAATATCACTCACCCTCCCCGTCAACACTGTGCAGCCTCTCTTGCAGTTCACGCATCGTGCTCCGCAGGTCAGACACCGATTCTTCCAGCATTTCTCTACAATCAAGAGCCAGACGACGCTTTGTTCGCGGTGGAAAACATTTCATCTCCTCGATAACTCCGTGAAGACAAACTTACTTCATTTCCCTGTCCTGTTCGAGCTCCGCCCGCAGGCCCGCCAGGTCGTATTTGCTGTAGTCGCTCTCTGCCGCCATGTTTCCTGAAATCCCGACATCCGAGTCAACAAGAGTTTGTGCCTCCCGGTTTCCATGGAGACCGCTGCTTCCGACTAGTTCAGGAAGCGTCGGAAATAATGGAGCAGGTGTGGCGGCAGGTTTAAAAAATAAATAAATAAATAAAACCCTCCCCCTTGGTTTGAAATAACAGCGCACTAATGGTTCCGTAAATTCCTATTTTTATTTTATTTATTTATTTAGACAAGCAGCCATTTTATAAAGCTCATTTCGCGCTCAATTGCGTCTAAAAATGAACTTCCACTGTACACGGAGCTCTTAATTTAACAAACTACATTAATGGTCGATAAAGGTCAGTTGATGTATCTCGCAAAGGATCTAATTACAATAGAAAAACGACGTTTGTGTTGTGCGTGTGCCAGACAGAGAGAGTTTTTCCCTCCCTCTTTAAGAATACCTTGAACATCCCATACAAAAATTAGGTAAAATGTGAAATTTATAATCCTTTTTTATACAAAGTTTGTATATATTTCTTAACATTATTTTGGCAACTTTCATACAGATTTCAACACAGATGAGTCTACATAGCTATTGGCAAAGCAACAAGTTACCTGGGATAGATACTGAATGCAAAATTTAATCTACAAAACACATAAAAATACACACAATATATAAATATACAGGCCTGCAATACGACCACAAAGACATCAATAGTTTTGTCTGCAAATTTACAATCACAAAATAATGTAGCCGATGTTCACGTAGAGAGACATAAATAATGTTTAAGTAGGCCTATAATTGCACTTTGACATAGTCTCATTCCTGAGTTTTTGCTACCTTGTTTCTACAACCATAATAAAACAAGAAGATATCTACTAATATCTAACTGCAAATGTGGTAGTGACCCTTCAAACTGACACTTTCCAGTAAAGCATTAAAATGTTGTGGGAATTTATTTTTTCAGCTCTCGCTCCTCTTCTGCTTTTCTTTTCCCTTCTCCCTCAGTCTCTGCTTGATGTTCCTGTCTCCCCGCCTCCTTCCCCTCAGCTTCTGCCGACTGTCCACCCTTGCCTTTGACCATGGCCTTGGCTGTCTCCTTGCCTGTTGTCTTCAGGAAGGCTTTGATGCCCAGATTGTCAATGTTGTATGCAGTCAAACCAACATTGATCGCTGACCGGACAGCTTTGTCTGTGGCTTGGCCTGCATCGTCACCGTACCTTCACCATGAATAATACGGTGGAGTTAGGAAGAGTGGTTTGTTGTAAGAAAATAAATGAGGATGTGTACAGAACTGAAATGCTGGAGCACATATGTGATATTTGTTCTGTTGTCATTCATGCCAAGACACCGTAGTTCAAGAAAAACATAGTCATATTACACCGTGTAGCAGTTTTATTAGTAATAAACCAGGAGAAAGGGCTACAGATGGCATGAACAGCAAGAGCATTACCACCCAACACAAGCAGACATTTAGCTGGAAAGACACACACCAGAGGATTAAACTACAAGTCACAAAAGAACCCAAAATACATACTCTGTCCAGACATTGTCCAGATTGTCCAAACAAATCAACAGAAGTCAGTGTCCGTGTTAGCTGTTGCATTAGATTTTGATCAAATCTTATTTCGGGTTATTTTCTGACTTATCTGAGTTAGTGTAAAGAGTGTGCACGAAAGTGTTGAGAAGGGTTAGGAGTTAGTTCACAAGTCTTTGCCTTTACTCCCTCGTGCAGTCATTTGTTGCTGGACATGTTTATTAGATTCTCTAAGCCCCTAAATCTGAAAAGAAATAGGTGTGAAAGCAGGTCAGTCTCCCAGCGTACCAAGAAGAAAGCAACAAGTGTTGTTCAAAGTGACCAAATAGATTCAGAAACAGGCTGAAGACAAGAGCTACAATAATTAATTTATGATTAGAACCTTTCTTTCAATCAAGAAGCGGGAATTGGAAATGTCAGCGGAAATTGAAAATGTCATGTACAAGTATATTGGTGATAAAATAACTTTATGCTTACTTGTACTTCACGGTTGTGACAGTCTCTGCTGCAACACTTCTGCCAACAACCTTTGCTCCAGTCTCCAGACTGGACCAAATAGTAGAGAAACCTGGTTTGGATGTAAATAAAAAAACACTGATTACTCTGAAAAAGACTGATTACCCATCTTTAATCAAACATTTGAAAATTCCAAGACATGACTAAATATTGTGTCATTTTTGTGTTAGATGGCGCAAAAGACATGAGAATAGTGCAAGACCATGTACAAGTACATATATGATGTGTGTTTAAAAAAAAAAAAACCTTTATGCTTAGTCCTGAAATTGTCTGTTCTGCTAGTTAATACCTTGTACACTGCTCGCTGCCACAAACTTGGCTCCATCCAAATTGGAAGCCTGGCCCTCTTTGTTCTTCTTCATAGAGTCTGGGACCAGCTTAGCGCCATGTTTCTTCACATGGGGCGCCATCTTCTCTGCCACGTGTCCTGCCACCGTACTCACTCCATTAACTGTAACACAAGAAGAAGCATATACATATATATAGATACACAGCAATATTAATTTACAGGACAGGGAACTAATAGCAGGCATGTATTCTTCAGCCATGTGCAGAAAAGCAGTTTCTATCTGTGGCCTGAAGCAAAATTCTGGACCCTGTACTGTTTGTATGGATGGTTATATTCTCAGTGGGATTATTTCTAGTCCTTCATTTATTGGTTTAAGTCCTTACCCAAAAACTGGCTGACTCGCACAGCACCTCCGGTGGCCTGTTTAGCCACCTGCAGACCTTTAGTGACACGGGGGCTGACCTCTGAAGGAGTTTCCTCAGGCGTGATATGGTCCCGGATCTTGGCTGCTCCTTTCTGAATGGCCCTACCTGTGGCCTCTGCTCCTTTTGTAAACCCTTCACTCAACCGTGTAGCTCCTACAAACAGAAACATTTTGGTTGACCAATGTACATCAGGAATATCATCGGCTGTTGCTTTATCAAAATATCAATTGCAGTCAAATCAAGAGGTGGTTGAACACCAAGTTCCTTCAGGAAAGCTTGTTGTATTAATAAACAACACCATCTAGTGGCCATTTTTGTGACACATGAACAACTACTGTGTAAACAGTCTGTGTACATCACTGTGTAGAGATATTTTGCCCGCAGGGCTCAAACACACCTGACAAGATTCCTTGTGCCATCTTCTCACTCCACCCAGGAAGTGGTAGTTTTTCCTTCTCCTCAGCTGACACTGTCAGTCTTTTTTGATCTGGACCGAGGGGGACCTTCATACTCAGGTTGATGACCTCTGACCCTGCCCCCTCTGGACCCTGTAAGGAAATACATTGTCATATGCTAAACAGCTATTATGAGAGGGCACATCTTATATTGCTTTTGGAAGGTGCGTACACCCAAACAGGTCACATACTGTATAGTTCATTTCTGTAATGTGACCTGTTTTTACCAACAACATAAAAACTGTTTTGTACTTCCTGAAGACCCATGAGACAAAAGAGGCACACACTGTATATCTAAAAACAGTAGAGCATGCGGTGTGAGAGCCTGATGACGTCGCAAAATTAGTTTTCAGTTTCAACAGCACAGCACCATGTTTATTTTTGTTACCACAATAAAAGAAGGTGACAACGTAAATGGGTGTGTATGTGTAACAGGCAGGAACTCTAAAAATGAAGGAACAGATTTTTACACTATGAGACACGCTCCTCAAACACAGAAAACACCCTAAACATACCGTATCAAAGTATCCGCTCCACCCACATGCATTCCTGTCTTTACATTTGCTAAGTCCTGACAGTAAAGACTGACCTGGATCCTGAGCTCAGACAGCTGTGACAGGAGGTCCTGAAACATCTCTCGGTCGGCAGCGGGCAGTTCAGAGGACAACACTATACCCACATAGGACCCTGGGGTCCCCGCCAAAGAGTCAGGGAACATGTAGATCCCAGAGTTTGCCAGCAGAACTGGAGTGTCTGCTGTCAGTGGGTACAGCCAGTCACACACCTTTAAGACACAAAAATAAGAAGGTTGGGAGTGATGAAAATCTCTAGGTAAGGAGTCATCACCCATGTATCATCATTATCAAAGAGGTTGTATTCACTCTGATTGTTGTAGCACATCCATTATTCTTAGCAATAACCTCTGATCTCTGAAATTAGACAGAAAAGCTTCTGTTGTGTCCTTATCTGCTTCTCTATGGGTCAATTCATAAAATGTGAACTGAAAATCATCCCTTGCCCAGAGGTATTCTTCCACTTTACTTCATACTGTATGTTATTGGGCAGTTTAGGGTTAAGTTGCCTTATTGTTTTTCTAGTAAGATTGTAATTTCCCACCATGCAAAGTGTACCCTACTTTTCAGGATGCATTACAGGATTTTAGCCCCATCAGGGCTTGTGTCAGTCATCCGTACAGACACCATATAGATACAGACTTGCTGCTATATCATGCCGCTGGTATGCCACCCAACAGAGTGACCTCTGTGAGGGCGCAGGACACTGACCAGCAGCACAACAGAAGCGCAGAGTCATCTGTTAATGGGACCATTGTCTTGCCGGGAAACAAAGCAAGGCCAGAATACAGGAGAGCATCCCACTGGCCTGGTGTGATAGGAAACAGAGTCATGGGGTGGACTGCAGTATACAACACAGTATAATACGCTCTTTGTGGTGGTGCCAGAATACATTATTGTTGTTTACAAGTTTTATATTGACTCAATGCAAAAATCATCACACTGAAGCAGCAGGTTGGCAGAAGGCTCCACGTGATTGGGATCAGAGCTGATAAAGTCAAACTTTGTGATGGGAGCCTGTGCCATAAAAGTTAGAGACACTTTTTGCAGAAACTCCAATACTTGTGTTCTGCTAACAGGATAAAACATACAGAGATTACACAACAACATAATGGAGAGTAATGCTGCTCAAACATAAATGCATCAGATGTGCTACGTACAGCTCAACATCATCCATTTAGGCTGCAAACATATTACATTTCACATCACTTAGATATATTCTAAACACTGTTGGAAAAAATACAACATCTATATAACAATAAATAAATAAAATAAATATAACATCAAATATAACAAAATATAGCACCTGGCCAATCGATTTAATCTTCAACAGCTCAAGTGTAAAGACAATAATACACTGTCAATGGAGCTAAAACAATCACATAATAAAATTAATCAATAATTAGATGTCGACTGACTTAAAATTCTGCAACTTCGATAAAAAATTCATAACTGATCAAAAAAAAATTCACTGTTTCTTGTTTCTTAAATGTGATGCAATTTGCTGTATTCATACGATTGTAAACTGCTTGGGCTCTAGGAAATTGTAAAATGTGTTTTTCACTGTTTCCTGAGGTTTTATGGACCAAACTAATTAATAAATCAAGACACTAATCATCAGATTAATCCCTAATGAAAATAACCATTGGCTGCAGCACTAACCGTGACGTTTTTATTCAGTCAGCAAATTCAGTACAAATAAGTATATGTCATGAAAAGCTATCTTAAGTTATAAAGAAAGAAAAAACTGCTACATCACCAAGACAACACCGTCTTTTATAAGCAGAAAGTGTCTCTGTTACTACTACTCATAAACTGAACATATATGACTGATAGTTACTAATATAACTGGCCTAACAGTGATGAAGTGGTTCACCTGGGGTAGTTCATACCTACAAACCTCCAGGAGAAATGCCAGGGTAAAACGCTTTGCTGACATAACATACAGATATATATAGTGACATAATTATCAAAACATACTGTAAACTTACATGTAGAAATGCTGAGGGTCTTCCTGCAGTCGAAACCTTGCTCTCACTGTCGAATGCGATGATGCGAAGGTACCCAGGATTAGACAGGGAGCTGACCTGTCCATCTGGTGCCACGAAAAACATCTGCACCCCAGAGGAAATGTAAAGCAGCTCGGTTCCATCTCGTCTTGCAGCCGCTCCAATCTGCTTGCCTGACTCAAGGCCTCCTCCAGCAGTACCATAAGCCAGGCTGCGGTGCCCGTCTGTCGGCATTGGTGTGTATGCTGGAGGCTCGTCCCCTGGGTGAGCCATTGCTATAGTTTCTGGGGCCACTGCAGGGAGCGTATGTCTAGGTGGTAGAGCAGGGGAAACAGGTCTGACAGGGGCTGTATCTGGGGTTGGGGTAGTGTTCTGGTTGTTAGGGGATATGGTAGGGTACAGATGGTGGAGAGAACTGTGGGGAGGCTGACTGCTAGGTGCCAGGTCTGGGTAAAGATTGGGAGGAAGATCCATCAACAGTCGCTCCCTCTGGCCCCCTGTTGTCAGCTGAGAAGTCTCCAGGTCAGAGAGGTGGGTGCTGACAGTACTCAGAGTGTCCCTCATTCTCTGTTGAAGCTGCCTGGCCGTGTCCCAGGCCACTCCCTGGTGCCTCTCCCCCCCAGTGGGAACTTCCACTCCATGGGTAAGGTGTTGTTGGCCCTTTCTGTAATACTCCAGCGCCTCTTCTCTTTTCCCGGCCTCTTCGGCCGTCAACCCACGACTCAGTGAATGAAACGCCAACTCATACTGGTCCTTGATGAGCAGCAGCTCAGCAGGCTCTGCCATACTGAGAAATAGATGTAATATAGAGACTAGAAAGAAACAAATGGAGGCAGAAAATATATCAAGATATCTCCAAAGATTTTTTATACTAGTGACCAAAAAACATCAGTCATTTCATTTTTAGTTGTTGTTTTGTTTTTTATACAACACACAAAGAAAATTTCAGTTACTGATGGACTGTAGTTTCTATTTTGAAAATTTCCTTTGAAAACTGAATGGGAGACAGTGGGAATGTAATTTTTTTTTTTTTTTTTTTAAACGTAAAGGATGAAGGCATCAGTGGGGGGAGAGAATAGTAAGTAAACATAGTATGTTGACATACTGAGAACATAGTATGTACATTGCATGTCAATAGTATGTCAACACTGCCACAGGTGCTCTGACCGCATCACGTCAAAGTAGATGAGTCAGTGTGAGAAACATCTTTGTAATGTAATGGAGGCTGTGAATGGCTACAACACACACACACACATACACACACACACACACATCAGGTTTTACCTGAAAAACAAGACCGTGAACTTGCATGTGAGCTTTCACTAGAAATGGGATTAACATAAAAAAAAATACTAGCATTTACGAGGTAAATCTCAGTGTTAAATGTATCAAACAACAACAACTGTTACCTTCTCAGACATCACTCCTGATCCCTGGGCAAAAATGATACAGTTCTAACTTAAATCTGACTTACCTTTAACCAAACTTCACTGTCCCGAAAAAGAAAGAACAGAAAAGTATTTCCAGAGAGTCTTATGTCAGTTTCCGTCAGTTCTTCTGTAATTTCATAGCTGAGAAAATGCTCCTACTTACATCAACATGCCTTCACTTCTCTCACTGATTGAACTTGACGCACCCCCAGCAGCGAAACACCGGCGTCACACCAACCAGAGCGACAAAAACGGCTTCCGGCCAAGACTTTCAAAATAAAATCGAAAGCTAGGCGTTAAGATACTGATAATTTCAATAAAAAACTTTATTTAGAAAGACATGTGTTATTACACTGTGGCATGACATATGCAAAATAAAGCCCATAAAAATGCTTGGTCATACATTAGAATAACTCTATAAGATATGAATGATTTTGTAATTCATGATTTAACATGAATGTTGTATTCTCATGTCATTCTCATGTCATTCTGAAATAAAATATACACATTTATTACAACTGATGACTTACCAGCTTATAAAATCTTTTATATGAATCTGAAAGTATTTTTATAAAAAGGTAATTTTTGTATTTGCATAAACTATAAGGAAAAATAATAATAAAGTGTCCAGAGGGGGCGTGGCATGTATGGGACTGGCAGTAGAATCACTTGTGTTTGTTCTGTTCTCAGGGTAGTTATATCCTGTCAGAAGCGTCAGAAGAAGGGTGGAGCAGTGATTCATATGAAAGGCAGAATGGCAGGTGGAGTGATCCACGACACACGACAATACCTGTAAATGAAGAGATAAAAGACATCCATTTATAGATGTAAAATTGTGCTCTGAGATGCATTAACAACCCACACTTACTGAAAAATATGTATGAAAGTTCACAAAGGCCTTTAGTTTACATAAGTTGTCTTTTTTGTTATCAAAAAAAACCTACAAGCCTAAGCTTACTTTGAGCTCTTATACTTTTCCCTGATGGCCTGTTGTGGATGACTCTCTGCACTGATGTATAGCTTGTGGAGTTCAGTCAGGCACGGCGCAATTTCAGCCATGGCATAGCCAGTAAAAGCACATAAGGAATCAGGCTAAAATATGAAAAGACTGACTTTGAAAAAGTCCTCGAGAGATTCTCAACAAAACTGACATTTAGGGTTAAAAGCAATGATCTGGACAAACCTACCCAGAGAGATTTGTTTACAGTGTAGGTGGCGAGGCAGTAGGCTCCAGCTGCCACTATAGATGGGCTGTACTGCAGGAATGGTTCAATTTCCAGCAGGCTTAACTCAGCTACATACTAGAGGCAGAGAAAAACAAATCAAAACACAATCAAGGGAAAAAAAAACCTGTATTTGAAAGTACAGTGGGCATAAACCGAAAGTGTGGCTGACATTTGGGTGATTGATTTAACTCACCAGGGCCAGGTTCTCTGTGATGGCACAGACAGAGTGGATGTACATGAAAAGGCGAAGGAACTGGTTTGTGGTGGGTGCTGCCATCTTGAAGGCCAGCACTCTTAGGAAAACATGCTCCATTCGAACCAACTGTGTCTTTGTGTAGGTGCTGTCTGTGATGTACACAAAGTCATTCAGCTCGGGAGGGAAGATCTCCTCGTATTTTCTACGAGGTGAAAGATCAGACGACATCGAACTGTAAGTTGCCATCGGTCATTGAGTTGACACAATTCCATAAGGTAGATTTTTACAGGAAAAGTATCGATCAGAAACATAGGAAACATAAACATGTGCTTACGAAGCGATCAGTAATGCGGCTGTGCCAACCAGCTGCAGCTTGCCCCGTTTTACATAAGCTGTGCCGGAGAGAAAGCGGTCCAAATAGTTGACAGCAAGGTGCAGAGTTTCAGAACGAAGCTTGTACTCCTGGATGACTTCCACCAGCCAATCCACCAGGATGACCCGCATGCCACTGGTGATCTCCGGATGTTTCTCTAAGTAGCCTGGCAATGGCCTCAACTTCAGCTTCAGAAAGAAAACCAGTTCTCGTGAAGTATTTGCAGTGAACTCTGCAGCAATGCTTCACAGCCACAGTGTACATATTTAATGCTGACCATACACAGTAACATGACAGAAATGATTCAGTGCTCATAGTTCAGATAATTTCCCACTTCACTCTCCCTCAGGTGTCGGTAAATGTCCTCTGCATACTCAGACACACACAGCACCTCCTCCGACATCAGGGATTCATCTTTTTCAGACTGCATAGAAGCGTCCAGACATGAACCTGGAAGGGTGAACAGCAGTTGGGTGATACGCATAAAGTCCCATCAAGAAGACAGTCTTACTTGGTAATCTTGACAGATGTTTTGGTATAGGGCAAACTCACTTGAACTGAGCTCCAGCAGAAGTCTCAAACCTTCGTTTTGCAGGGCAGCAGTTTCGGCATCTTGGCAATAGCTGTCTGAAACCACTTCTTGACCAGAAGCCGCAAGAACAACTTCGCAAGCCTCTTCAACATAAACATCATAGCTGGAACTGGAGGTACAGCCAAGAAAGGTGTGCTGAGAGCTGTCTGAGACAGAGCTGTGTTTGGATAATTGGCTTCCCTGTGGTGAAAAATGAGAAAGCGTGACTGTCACATGAAGTCATAATGTGACAGTTCTGAGGGGAAACTCCACTGAAAGTCACTAAAATTTAATGCCCTCCTCTGTGTCGCTCTCCCTTACCTTGCTGAGAGATCGACCACGCTGCTCATTTTCTGACAGGACACCGAGCACTGTCCTCTGCTTGGCTCTCTGGGCCTGTGATGCATCTATTTTGCTTGAAGGGTGAACATTTTCTTTGCTTGTGTGACTGCCGCAGTGGGCATTTGTGCTGAAGTTCATCTTTAAACAAGGAAACAGGGAAAGATAAAGTAAGAAAGCATCCAGCACAGTAAAAGGCAAAATAACAGAAACTAAACTCAAAATGAATTTGACTTCAAGGTACCTACAGTAACTCATTACACATGCACTTAAAAACAAGGACCATGTTGCACTGTTGCATTGCAAAGCCTGTCAGTCCCCTGTGCAGTGTGTTGGCCAGTTGTTCCCAGTATATAGGAGTCAGGGAAACCAATGGGTTGTAAGAAAAATGGTAGGCTACACAAATTATGTTAATTTTTCAAATATTTGTTTTTATAGTGAAATACTGGATTGTTTTATGTCTTCAGGCCTCTAAAAACTATTCAAATTAAACAATCTGCTAATAGCTTGTTTGCCTTTCTGATTGAAATGATTAATCATAATGCAAAATGTTTCATTTCAGCTAACTGATTAATAGGTTCAGATCTGCACAGCATGGTTACAAAGAGAAACAAAAGAAATAAGTTAACTTTTACTGAAATCTGCATGAGCCAAAGAGCTTTTATTTTAGTATTCAAATAAAGTATAGCTGATGCTTTTAGCAGATTAAATGAAGTGGTCTGTAAATGAGATGCACAACTCTATCCTTTGAATGTAATTGTTAAATTCTCTTCTGCGCAGACGCGTTGGAGGTGTCAGAAGCGTCATTACCATGGTTACAAGGATTTGTCAAAGGGCCAAGAATAAGAAACACAAACTGGGACAAACCGGGACAAACGAGGCAGAAACACAAGCCCGTAAACTCAGTGCAACACTGAGCACAGCCCCTCCACGGGTTTTCTGTCGTTGCTCTTTTATAAAACTCACCATCGCCAGGACCCACGTCGTTAGTTCACAGCTTAACGTTACAAGGTGGAGGCGGAGAAACAAACAAACAAACAAACAAACAAACAAACAAACAAAACAGTCAAATGACGACCGCTCACTTTCTAACTCGTTACCAACTCGTGGACAAACGGCGACCTCTGGCTGCCTTCAGCCAACTAACAGCGGCTCGCTGGACGTCCGAGGGTTTTCCGGCCGGGGAAGTTTTCCTCAGGTTGCCTTGTGAACTGATCAGCTGTTTCCTCCCAGCGGTTTGTTTGTCCAATGACGTGCCCGAACGTAGGTCGACGTCATGCGTCAGGAATCCCTGATTGGATTTACCTGAGCTGCACTTTAAAATAAATTGGATCAGACCTTATCTCATTATTGAACTTTATCCTCCGACGTCTTTTCTTCTATTGCTGGTCTTATATTTATGGTACCAAACTATTTAAAATAAAAATAAAAAATCCCCTTAAACGTCCCTAATTGCGCTACTGGCCTGGTCTTTCATTTAATTTTATATATACATACTCTCTTGGTTTAGTAATAATAGTGGTAAGGCAACTTATATACACCAACTCTACAATTATGTTGAATATATTCACTTGTCTTTGACACTATAAATAAAAGTAAACAGAAAGAAAATAGCATTCCCGAGCAGCAGTCAGATATTTGTTGGGACATAGTTTAGTTGTTGCCTCATAAGTTTTTTTTTTTTTTTTTTTGACTAACAAAGAGGCATCGCTTCAAATGCTTTGTAGGATTTAACCAGGTAATCATTATTAACAGACAATGATGTAGGCTGCAACTTCTGTGGCGAGCAGAGCAAACTCTCTCTGCTGTGCTTGGACCTGCTGCGTGTTCGGGGCGCAGAGAAAAACCTGGAGATTATGGAGGTGTTGTGCTGGACAGAATGTCCCTTTAGAGACACTGGTCTGAGGATAGCTTTTGTCTGCATGTCATGAAATGATGCATGGGCTGCTGGTAAGTTGTTGGGCAGGAAGTGCAGTGTTAAACTTTGAGTAGGTGCTGACAGGATGGGCTTCAGTTTTCCAATATTTTGTGTAAAATGTTTCAAATATCCTACAAAACCTTCTTAACACAAGTTTTATAGTTGAGTGTGATATATTTAGGCGATATAGTATCTGTGACCTATCTGTCTCACAAGCCTAGACAACAGTCCATTCGTCTCCCTGCTTCCATCACTGGAAGCTGCTGCAGGATTTGTATGAGATTTATACTTGATGTCATTATCAAAGCAGTGCTGACTCATGTTTATCATACGGGTAATGGTCTGCTCTCAAAGATGGATTTTCTCTTTAAGCCAGAAACTTGTGCTTAACTGCAGTTCCTCCTCTAGCTGTAAAAAAAAAAAAAAAAAAAAAAAGAGGGTGAGTGAGGATGAAAGCAAAGTTTCTTCTGAAGAAATGAATAAATGCCTTCCTGTCAGTTTTGTCCTGAGCTGGGGTTAAACGTGAGCTGCATTATTTACTCTGCTTGTCAATACTGTTGCCTTTGTTGTTGCTGCAGCTGCTTGGTTCTATCCCACGACAGAGGAGGGGGTAATGGTCCCAAAATAGGTTCAGACAACACAGGAACACATAGCAAAGATCGCCCCAGCAGATCCACAGCAGATAACAAACACATCGCCCCGTGGGCCAGCTCACACACCACTGTAAACACAGCTACAGAGGTGCAGAAATGGCACAATAGATCTGACCCCACCCATGATATCGACATGGCTCATCTAAGAGTGTGAGTCTGTGTGTGTTACTTACAGGCCTTGTTCGTGTCCTCAGTGGAGGAATGGAGCAGAGTGACTTTTTTTAATGTATAGCCTGGTCCATCCATAGTTTGAGTAAAAAGAAGAAGAATTAAAACTTTTGGACCATTATTGTCATATCATTATACAGCACTTGACTGTACTATGAAAGGTAGTTAGAAATGAGCTTCACACAGTCCAATAAAAACAATGCAAAACAGACAAAAACACGACTGACAGATGTGTGCTTTGCCAGTGAGGAGCGACCTGCTAATAGCCTGCAGGTTCTTAATTGTCCATCAGATGGCAGACTTTCTCTTCAGAGCTCACAGCCTGATGTTCTTCATCAGCAGTAAACTCGAGCAGACTTTTGACAAGTTGTCATGTCAAATAATCATTTTTTTCAGAGATTATATATATATATATATATATATATATATATATATATATATATATATATATATATATATATATATATATACACGCAGAGTGTAACCTTAAGGCTACAGCCCCAGTATGGATAATAACAGGAATAAGTCTGGATAAATGTGTAACTGATCATGTGACTATGTGGCCCTGTTATGTCTAATTTTACAAATTATCCCAGAAGCTTTGCTCAGCCAAACTCCTCAGGGAAGGAGATGGTGCAAAGTGGTGAAATATTCAGCTGATTAAAATACCAAAGTGACTCCTAACCCAACTTAAGTGTGTATCTCTCTTTGACTGCAAACCATGAGGATGTTTAGCTGCCTATTGTCTATTATTATTACTATTATTATTAGAACTCAGAGAAGACCTACTGGAGGTCTAGCAGAGAGGCAGGTATACTGTAGGAACTTGGGAGGACCCAGGGGCATTAACTACAGTCTTGTCATGGTGCTGCCTCTGCTGAGCAGCTCCAGTGGAGCGACGGGGGATTAAGGATTCCAATTTGCAACCTTTTGGTCACGAGGCTGCTTCTTGAACCTTCTGCCAACCATCACTCCTAATACTTTCCTGACGGCTAGATTTGATGGAAGGCTCCTTTGCTTGTTGTTTTTTTTTTTTTTTTCTTCATGGTGTATTTATCATATTTACCCTCCTCCTCCTTTAACCAGAATAGTATGTTTAATTAAAAAATCTGGTTGGATTTTAGTTTGATGCAGTCAACTGAGCGTTTCAGTCCAAACACCATACAATTATCTTAGCAAAACAAATATGAAGCGCTGTCTACATTAAGAGGTACATTTCCCCCCCCAGAGAGCTTCTAATCATGCAGTAATCCATAAATTACTCCCCAGAGGAGGGTTGGCTGATAGGAATAAATCCTTAATTAGCCAGGTTCATAACATTTTTACCAGACTAAAAACATAATAGAATATTTTCAGAGTTGTGTTTGATGATTTGCATATAACTTTCACGTCACAGCAGAGGGAATAACGTAATCATTTATTTACTTCTCCTGCCATGTCAGACACTTGATTGAAACATGTGATTTTGTTAGCAACAGAACATCATTTAACAATATGCAATGAGTATGATTCTATGGTAAAACTGTGGGGCAGATGATCTAATGCTGTATAGTCTCACCTGATGTGAAATTAAAATCAACTATTTAGTCAATTTTGGAAAAAAAGAAAAAAAAAAAAAAAAAAAAAATCTCTAAAATACAAAAGGCCTCTTCAATAACGCATCTCTTAGACCGATACTAAAAGTGCACTTGTATTTTTTAATAACGTGCGAGAATCAATTTCAGTATCGCAAAGCAAACATCATGACTCAATAGCCTGTTTTATTTGAACTGAATAAAAACTGTACAAGATTGCATGTGTTATTATCTGGACCGGAGATCAAACATTTAAAGACGATGAAGTCATTCTTCTCAACTCAACCTTTTTCTTATGCAGCTGCCATCCTTCGGGTGTGTAGAGCACATTTTCACAACCCTGTGCAGTTTTTCACCTTAATCATTTGTGTGAAATTTCACAGTTTGTGGAGCTGAAATAGATATCAATACCAGTTGCCCCAAGTGCCAAGGCTGGGAGAGGCAAATGCATAAAAAAAAGAAAAAAAGAGAGGGTTCAGTGTGTAATTTTCTCTGTGACAGATAAGATGCAATGGAACTTTGTTCTACCACAGAACTGATGAAACATCCTCACCTATCTGGTCCAGCAGAGATGGAGGATGAGGTGGCCTGCTGTGGCTATTTTCTCCTCTCAGAATAGAATCGATATCTGTTCGCGTTGTGCCAAGAGGAGAGAATGAGTCATGCACACACACACACACACACATTCATACTTACACACAAAAACACAAACATGGCACCTGCTCAGGGGACACAGAGTCTCTCTGTCTTCCTCTGTCTTCCTATCCCTCTTCCTCATTTCCGTTCAGTTCCTAAGCAGATGCAGATTGCTTATGACAGATAGAGTTGGGCCGGTGCCATTTCATTAGTGTGATGTATTGCTGGTGACAGGCTGCGGCCAGATGGGCTAGGGGTTTTGAGCGTCACCTCTATGATACTGTGCCATCCAGGAGTTTCCTCCCAACTGAAGATGGACATGTCTCATCTCTCAGCGGCACCTCCATCTTTTGGTGTTACCCCCGTTGGGAGAGATCACAGCTGAGATTGTCTCACACCCTGAGCTTAAAAAAAATGTTCCATCAGTGTTAGTTTAAAAAAAAAAAAAAAAAAGAGGCAGAAAAAGTGCAGCCTACTAACCTGGATGAAAGGGATGAAAAGGAAAAGGAAACCTGCTCTGCTGAGATTTGACCATGCCACCCTGCATCACCTACTATTAGAGAACTGGCTGGTTGCAACTTTTACTGGCAGCTCAGGAACCTTCTGTTCCCATGAGGAGTCTGTTGTATTTTTGATGTAGTCTGCTCTCCTTCTACATCAGTTATGTACTGTATGCATGTGTAGGCTCCACATAGTAACGCAAACACGCCATGGAAAAGGTCTTAAAGGAGCTATTTGTAAGTTCTGCTATTGCTGCATAGCCAACGTTGGCTTTAACAGCTGTTTACTTCTGCCCAAGAGCTTCAGCCATCATTGCATCTAAAATACAAGAGGTTGTAATACATCCTCTGAGCAGCAATACTCGTTCAGGGCAGCCTGGATGCTACAGTGACTCGGTATCGGAAAGTCAGAAGATGGATCAACTTGGCCTGGGCTAGCTGGTTAGCATGCCAAAAAAAGTGATAGAAAAAGAAGCAAAACAAAAGGGCCTCTTTCCACCTCTGGAGACACCTCTTGGTGAGTAAAGGAATGAAGTTTGATTTTGAACTTGCTGGACTGGTAAGTAAATAGCTGGTAATGCTAACATTGGCTATGTGGCGATAGCAAAAACGTACAAATAGCTCCTTTAAACTCTTACAATTACAAAAGATGGGTTGTTAGGTTGAAGGCCAATTAGCAGCGTTTACTAGCTCTAAAAGATGTCTGGCAATCAGCACTTCGATATCAAAGTTTTCTAAGCAACATGAGACAACCGACAGAACTCCAAAGAGGCCAAATCATCTGCACCAAACTGCAGAGGGGCATCAGTGTGCTGGAAAAAATATTTCATATGTGGAATGGGAAGAGTCCCAAAACCCCCAACAAACAACAACAAACTGCATCAAATATGAGTAGCAGCTATTACAAGTTAAAGGCAGTTTATCTATCAAAGACTCAACTTATTTTCCTTTGTTTCTGGTCTGAAGGTCAAATATTTCGGCCTTTGTACTGGAATAATGCTCTGTTCAATTATCTTCATGAGGATCAAAGGACCTTTTATTGAGGAATATGATGTAGCAATGTAGTGCCAGTCTCTTCCATTAAAAGGCCCATCACTGTAATGAGCCAGGGGCATGAAAAGCAAATGAGCTCTGAGAGAGGCGGAGGATTGTTATGTCAAGAATGAGAGCACTTAGTGTGTCTTTTGTTTATGATTGCACAATAACTGTGCTTATTATTTTTAATGATGTTATTATTTCTAATTAATCATTTTTATTTGAATTATTATGAGATGGGGAGGATTTTCCACAACAAACACACACACTCATTGTCAAAGGTCACTTTTTCACTTTTGTTGACAATACATAGATTTACATTAATTTCCTGGAGACTTACTTTCACCCTAACTACTACTTGCCTAACCCCAACTTTTAGCCTAACCTTAACCTAACCATAACCTGAACCAATGACCCCAAAATCAGCTTTTTCCCCCAATTGGGGACACAGAGTTTATCCTAAATTAACTGGTCTGTAGCCTGAAATGTGTCCTCAAAACTAGACTATGGCAGACACACACACAGACTATTTAACCAATCTGTAACCAGAGGGCAACATTTTAGGGAATAACAGAGTGTATCACAATAATGCCACAAACCTCTGATGAAAGTTTAATTGTTTACATGTTGGGATCTGCTGTGATTTTTGCCCCCCTATAATTAACTATTCAGAGAGACTTAGAGATGAAGACAGTGAGAGAGGGAGGGAGAGAGAGTATTCATACTCACCGAATGACTGAAATATAAAAAGACATAAACTGATTGATTAATTATGCTGACAGTCAAAGTGTTGCACTGTAGGTTTTGTTCTTGTCTCCTCTATACCTCCTATTGGCAAACTTGCGCATCAAACATCTCCCGGTCTCTCCCTGCCTGAGCCGTGGAGCTTATGAATTATGAATGTTTGAAGCGTAAGGGCTTTTTTTTATTTGCAATTTAAGGGCCCCAAATCTTTTGGTGCACTAAATTATTCATATATTCAAATGAATCTGACTTTGAGGACATATTTCCTTTCTTCTCCTCTTTCATGAATTTAGAGTGTACCCTTCAGTGGAATAGGGCAAAAACCGCTGGAAACCGTAAGTGGTAAAGGTTTTAGCAGAACAATGTTTTCAGTGGTTCTTGCTCAGACGTGATGTTTTTGTACATTGGGTCCTGTCCGTTTCTGTTTCTCGACTCACGGGGAGAGTTTTTAGACACAGTGCCAACATTGCATCGCCGTCTCTCTCATTGTTATTCTGTACAAGCGCCCGCCTGTCAGGCTGCTGTCCTGTGTCAATGTGAGACATATGCCTCAGTATGTTGTCTCTGCTCCATGCCCTCAGATCTGCAATGAGACGAAAAGCTGGAGGGTTGTGCATATTTACTGGCTGATGCCTGATCTTTAAACATTTTTTGAATATGGAACTGAGGATCACAAATAATTCTGCACGCTTGGAGACATGAGCAAAATATATCACATTTTAAATGTCTCTTCAAGATCATGGTTGCAAAAATACTTTCTCTCCACATAAGGAGAAGACAAGGGAAACAGTCATCTTTTCTGTGCTCATCCATGGTCTTAAATTTAGCTTTTGCAGTGGGGTGCTTTGCAAATTGGTTCAGATTACCAAAAAGATGTAAAGCATATCTGGTACTGCATCTAAAATACAGTGAACTTCTAACCTATTTGCAGCTTATATCTGAACACTATCTTGTCTGTTATCTCAGAGTTTAAAGATGTTCCCATGAGCTTTGCGGAATGAGCTTGTCAAAAATCCCCACACACACACACACACACACACACACACACACATACACACACACACACTTTTGCCCAAAATAGTCCCCAAATGCAGATGCACACCTCTCATTGCAGCGTGTCTCTGCCTCATTAACATGCAGCACAGAGACTGGTGTCCTCACAAGGGCAACGCCAGGATGGCACGGAGTCAGAACTGGCTGGGATATCAGGGAATGACACGGAATCTGCGGCCACTTCTTCAGCTTCCGGGATTAGTGACAAAAGCCAGCCGAGGCCAAAGCTCTTATCTCCATCCCTCAGTCCTCTCTGGCGTACGTACGCATACACAGGCAACATAAAACACAAGAACGCTTGAGTTTGTACAGACACATGCTCACGTACTCACAAAGACTTAATTAGCTTTGCAAAACACATTCCCTTTTCAGGAAAATGAGGAATTGAGCGTGTGCACAGATTCCCTGGCATTGCTTTAGAAAAGGTCTTGCAGAGTGTGATTAGTAGAATGGAGGTCAAGGAAAATAATTTTTGGAATAATTAAATGATGTGCAACGTTCCTTTCCTCTGTCCGCTCTCCCTCAGCACTGGCAACACCAGTGAAACAGCCTACGCTGTCTCATTAAAATATTTATTACCTTTTTTTTTTTTTGCTTTTGGGTAGTTCAGATTAAGAAAATATTCACAAATATGTGCTCATCAGATGAATCCAAAACCTCTTCAAATACTTGTCAAATCTCTGTCTCAAGTTCACATGAAACCCAGCCATGTGACGTTAGCGAACGCCGGATTTGGATGTGAAATAAAGTAATCCTCCTCTTATCTCTCCTCTCTCTCTCTCTCTCTCTGCTCTCCACTGCCGCTATCTCCCTCTGGTGTCAGCGGGCAGATGGCAAAAGACAGAGGCATCTGCAGAGGAGGAGAAGGTGCCTTTTCCCCTTCGCAGAGCAGGGACAGGTGTCATCTGCCACACAATTAACACTTTCATGAATACCATTAAGGTGCAAACAAGCTCGTGCATGAGATTCAGAGTCGCGCACAAAATTTATTTTAGATCAGAGGAGACTGATCCTTATTTGGAGCGTTTCATTCCAAAATTAGTTACCTACTCTCACGATCGTTTTTACTTTCAAAGTAAAGCACTTTAAAGGGTCGGCTCACCCAAACTGGAACAACACACTATCAAAAAATAGTCGTTATGATGGAACAGACTGTACAGTGTTCATTATGGGTCTCTGTACTTGAGGGGATTTGTCCCCCCCTTCTGCTTTTGACACATAAGCTGTTGCAGATGGACACTGGAATACGTCTCCATGTCCCTTCTTGGTTATAGTAACATGATTACTTTTATTGGACAGACATAGCGGCACTAGGGATGTTGGTCCGTTGTTCCATCACCTTGGTCCAAACTGAACAACTACAGGATGGATTGTCATTTTATTGACTTATCCTCTACCGCCATCAGAGGTCAAAGTTTTCACTTTTTCAGTGAAAAAAATCTCAACTTCTACTTAATGGATCAAAACTAAATTTTGATCAGACATAATTCATGAGCTGCAGCCATCGTTATCTTTATAAGACAAGAGGTTATAATCAGCCCTCTGAGCAGCGCTACATCTGCAGGGCAGATTGGAGGCTACAGTGAGTTGCTATCGCAAAGTGACAAGACGGGCCAGGGCTAGATGGTTAGCATGCTAACTTCAGCGGGAGAAAAGACATGGTAGAGACAAGAGTTGACATAGCTGTTGCTTTCCGCCCCTGGAGACTGGAAAGTTGTTGGTGGGTAAATGAATGAAATTTGATGCTGAACTCGCAATGTCTCTTCTAGACTGGGGAGTAAACAGCTGTGAACACTGGCTTAAATATAATCCTCAGCTAAAACAATTTCACCTCCACTGCATTAGGGCCGAGGCTGAAGCTGCAGATGCACATTTCGAAATAAGACCAAATAAATTCAAAACTTTACCTTCTTGAGTGCTGAACATTGGTCATCTTTTATTCCCCTTTAAAATATATTCGGAATCACAGATGATGCTTTTTCATGAGTAATTTGTTTCGGCATATGTTCATTTTCAAATTGTATTGTGCACTTTTACGCAGATAGCAGCAGCAGCTGAACACATCTGTTAAGAGAAAATCAATTGAAAAGAATTGGGGGGGGGGGGTCAGAGGGAGGTAAAGAGAGGGAGGTAAAAAGAAAAGACAGGAGCTTTAAGATGAAGAGCAGTGGAAAGCAGTGCTGGGAGATTGAGAGGTGTTAAAGGCTATTTCGTTCCCTTTTCTCATTCATCTGACGGTTTGGGGTCTTATCCCAGCAGCTCGGTCTGCCAGCACATCAGCAGCCAGGTTATTGCTCGCCACTGGATACTGTCTACTGACGCAGTTTGCCGAGAGCAGAGATCGAGGCTGTATCCCTCACACAAACACCAGACAGATGAGAACACAAACAAAGGCTTGAATGTGTGTGTGGGAGGGTGTGCACGCACTGACAAACGCTGATTTATTGGACAGTTTATCAAACCATTTATCTGACAGTATGCCTGTTGCCTCAGCACACACTTACTAACTACTGACCGGCTTAACTGTGAGGAATATTTGATCGGTGAGAACAAAAAAGACACAGAAGAAGAGCTTTGACAGTTGATGTGATCAGTGTTGAAAGGTGACGAGCAGCAGAGAGCAAAGTGGGGGGTGGGGGTGGGGGTGGGGTGGAGACAGAGGGAGTCATAGAGAGAGGGGATGGGATTGGAGGGAGCACTACTCCCTCTCTTCTTTTCTCTTCACCACTTCTCCAGTATAAAAAAACATCAGTATCATTCATTAGTCACAGCCTCTCAGTTACAGGCCCTGTGCGTGTGTGTGTGTGTGTGTGTGTGTTCACGTCTCCTGTTTGAACGCGAGCCCATTCACAGAGAGGCTCCACGTCTGACATTGTCTACTCCAGCTGTAGTGCCTCAGTTGTGAGTCTGAGAGAGTGTGTGTGTGTGTGTGTGGGTCACACTGAATGACAGACGGAGGGAGAGAGGGAGAGGGAGAAGAGAGCAGACGAGATCTGAGGGGCAACAGATCTGGTTTGCTCGGCTGAAAGACCAAACACAACGGGATGGATTTCTGCGCGACATGAACACGAGCGAAGGGACAGCTCCCTCACACAGAAACAAGGTCTGTAACTCTTCCTTTTTCTTCCCCCCCAACATTTTCACATATGCAGGTGATGCTTGAGGAAGCTTTTTTTTTTTTTTTTTTTTTATCATTAAGGGGGGAATTCCTGCTGGATACAAGCAGGCATTATTCACTTCAGCTTTATCAGTCTTGCTTCAGCCGCCAGAAACTTAGTTGGGTGATTTATCACTGCCTGCAGAGCAGAAGAGAAGACGAAAGAGGGGAAGGAAAGACACAGAGTAAAAGGGAAGATGAAATAAAGTAAAATGAAGGCAGAGTGTTCCAGGAGACTTGTCAGCAGCTGAGTTGCAGCATCCTGTAAACAAGGTTAACGGCAGAGGGGGGAAGAATTCCTGTGTGCTTTCATTCAGCAACTTGGGAGATGAGCGAACTCCCAGAGTGGCAGTTGAGAGAAAGAGGGAACGAGTGAGTGATGAGAGGAGCATTTGTGCCCGCCAGACTGAGAGAGAAAGGAAGAGGGCATAAAAGTGTCCTTTCAGGGCAATGAGAACAGGAGCAGGGTTTGTTTGTGCTTAAAACGGTGTGTGACTCACCCCGCTCATCATCATCATCATCATCATCATCTTCATCATCAACAACACAACGTGAAAACAGCCAGTATCGGATTTATTGGCAGCTGCAATCAGAAGTATCAGGAGTAATTAACAGATATAAGATATGAGGTGTAAAAATACACTTCACCACAGGGATGGGCTAACACACAAACACACACACACACACACACACAAAGACCTGAGCATCAAAGCAAAAGAGCTCATTATCTATGCTGGCCACTGTCCGAACAAACCTCCCAATACTTCCTATTCATAATGATCACTGCCTGCTCGGGTTTTAACTGGCGTTATGTTTCTGCCAGTTACAATAGGCCCTTCGCCGCATCGCTGGGATCTCATTCAAATTTTGGCCTTTTGAAATCCTTACTTTCATGCCCTGAATATCTGAGAGAATCAGATAACAGTCGAACAGCGGCGCTCGACCCCTGGCGCAGCTTCGAGTGCGCTCAGGTGTGCGGTGAGATTTTGTCATTCAAATGTAAAGGCAATGAATAGAAACATTACATTTATTGCTTTGTTCAAATTCCACCTCTTTTTTTGTAAAAATTATTTGGAGACCTGTCTGTCATTCATTAGCACACGTTACTTATATTTATATTTAAACAGGGAGGTAATTTTAAAGGAAACACTGAAACAGTCCAAACTGCAGAGAAATAGGCCATAAGAAAAATGGTTGAGGACTTCTCATAAATACTGAAACATCACCTTCTTCATACTTTCATCTTCCCTACATATCTCTGACCCCTACACGGGTTATCTCTGGTATTTGGGTCCACAGAGGCGATCTGGAATTCATGTGGTTAAGCCTCGGGTCTGTTTTGAGCTGATCTGGCTCAGAATATGAGATATTTAAAATGTTTGAAATTCAGGCTACTTTTATTTCCTGGCAATCTCTATGTATGTGTGTGTGTGTGTGTGTGTGTGTGTGTGTGTACACAGTATGTGCACAAATCTTTGGTATTTTTACATATGGACATACATGTGAATGAACATATCTGGTATTTGTCTTTGCTTGGTCATGCATGTGGTTGTGAATACAGCAGGAGAGCGAACACAGGGACACACAGACACACACACACAGAATATGGCCCAAATGCCATGACATTTTGCCTCACATGGATCTCTCCATTATTCATGACGTGAACAGCTGACACCAAAACCGAGCAGACAACAGAATGCCTCTCTCTGGGAACTTTGAGTTTTAGTAAATATTTGCATAGGCTGCCTGCATGGACTGTGAAAATTCAAGTAATGGCCAAAGCTTTTTTCTGTCATCAAAAGAGAGCTCAAGGTTTGATTAGAATCTGTACGTTTGGCCCAGAATGGATATAAAAAACCTTATGCAAAAGTTTAAAAGAAAATAAAAGCAGACCCATGTGAATCTTCCTCCGTTTTATTAATATATGTAATAAAACAGGACTCCAAGAGTGCTGGATATTAAGGAAGACAGGACACACAGTTCAGAATATACATAGAACAGAGACAGTGCAAAGACTATGAGGAGACAATGAGAGAATGAAGGAGGGTGGAGGGTGAGGAGCAGATTGAGAAAGTGGAGCAGAGGAAGCTCCACGGCACAAAGTCTCAGGAGGACTTTGGCTGAACGTACTCCACCGGCAGACGATGGGATTGTTTGAGGAGTGACTTTCAGAGATTGTGCAGCACAAGGAGGAGTTTGATCAGCACGAAAGGGAGCCTTTGGGAGTCCGGTAGATACTGACTGGTGGTAGGCAAAATATGCTCAAGCCCAGACTGAGCAAGCAACAGTGGAGCAGAGACAGGAAGGCTCAAGGCTGCCTGGTGTTAAAGACTGTGTAGTAGAGATAACTGAGGCTATACAGAATGCATTAAAAGCTCTTGACAGAGTCGAGAGGCAATGTTGAGATTGAAAACACTGAAATACATAATCAGAAAAAAATAGTCATAAATGAAAGTGAAAAGAAAGAAGCCGCTGATGAGTTCCAGGCTGAGAGACTCAGGAGGAAACAGGAGAACAAGGAGGCTGAAGGACAAAACAGCCTCAAAGTACCTGAACTCTGCGCGGCCCTGACGGGGAGAGACGAGCTGCAACTTCTTCTTTGTTAAGTTGCGAAAAGAGAGACAGAAATGCAAGTCAAGTGGAGCAAATGCAAGTCAAACCACCTCAGGCTGTGGTGATGCCCAGTCTGAATGAATGTCACTAACTCTTGTCGGCCAGTCAGGCCACTGCCCTTTGCCTCTGAGAGGAGCAGCTACTGCCAGCTTCCATTACCCTGGTCCAGAGACGCCATTCGTGTTGTCAAAAGACCTTACCTGCTCAGAGGGAAGTGTGGGGGCAGCTGAGACTAAGCAAGACTTCTTTCCTCTGTGAGGTGGAGAATGAGAGCAGAAAGATCAAGTGGCGGCTGCAGATCTCTCAATTTAACCTTAAAAACAGTGGCGAGATCAACTGCCAGTATCTGCTGATGTCTACAGGAGCAACCGTGACTGAGATTTAGAGCCACCAGAGGGCCGGAGTGTTGTGCTGACAAAGACCCCACTGCTCTCCGTCTCTTTTTCTGACCTCATTAAGACCCAAAAGGTAAGAGTTTTCAGTAAGTGTTGTTACAAAGTAGGCTTGAACATTTGATGAATGTTCATGTTTATGAGCAATATCTAATGAAAAAATTTTTTTAAAAAAAGGTAAAATAGGACGTCAGGTCTCCAAGACCCAAAACAGAAGATTAGAGTTCTCTTGTTACAGAGACAAACAAATGAGATTACAGCTCAGTGGGAGAGAGATAAAAAGAGGCACAGTTTATTCTCCCAGTTTCCCAGGGAAATCTTGTTAAACTCGGGCTCAGCTCACTAAAGGACTGGACGAGATCAGGCCAGTCTCATGAGTGTGGAGTGAAGCAGCATGGAGACTAAGGATCAGGTGGATGAGCAGGGCATGATGGCACGAAGGGACCGAACGCCTCAAAATGACATCTCGGAGAAAACTAAAAGCCAGGCCACGAAAGAACATCCAGACAAAGAACAACTCTGAAAATCTTGTTTTTGCCTCCAGAGGTTTAACCTCTCACCTTGATGAAGAACTGTACTCCAGGGGGTGTCAGTACCTCGTGACATCACTGCTGGGAGGTCAAACTTTTGACCAGTCTCGTGCTGCTGATGCTGGATGCGGGCAGCGAAAGACTGATGCCTGGCGTGAAGTTGCACTTTAAGACAGAAGCAAGCAAGAGAGAGCGGCACGGCTGGACATCGCCACTGACCTCCCAATTCAATTTGATTTCCATTCACAAAGACCAGAATCAGTTCATTTTGAATCAGTTTGTTGTCAATGATTCAGTTATATCAGATAAGCACCAATGCTGGTTAAGAGCTTCTCAGAATTTATCCTGGGAACTTTACATTTCTCGCTCATAAAACTTTGGACCATGGATTTATTTTCCTTTGCAAACACAAAACATGGCTCAAACATAATAAATCTATATCTTATAGGCAAAGCAGTTGAGCAAGAGTAATAAAGAACCTGCACCACTTGAAAGGGCGTCAAGTATTATGCATATTTAAAAAAATAAATGCTATACAGCTACGCAAGGACTGACAGGAGCAGATGCCTCAACTAAATACAGGACTTATCACTCTGAGCTCAGACGGGGCAGAAACTGACTGTCTGCTCACGAGTTCGTCTGCACTGTTTGTGTTGACAAGACTTCAGCCTGATGTCCGCAGACAGTCGGTTAGACACTGGCAGCTACACTGAATAAAGTCCACACACTGCTCAGTCGACTTTCACTGCCCGACATCTCATAGCTGGAGACATAATCTTTTCAACCAACACAAACAGAGAGCTCAGAGTTTGTTTTTTCAGTGCATCCCTCTTGTGAGATATGCAGAGTAAGCTGACCAGACGCCACAGTCCTGTAAACTCAAAGCCATCTCATCTCTGCTACTTTTCAACTTACGCTCACCTCTTTGTGCACATTGTAATAATTTGATTTCCACAACATTTTATACATCATTCAGCCCTAATTGAAAAACTTACAGCGACTGCATCCACGGAACAGAACATGTCTGAGAAATGGCGCAAATGCAAAGATGGACCTCAGTATAATAAGTATTTCTTTTAGATCATTCAAATAAAAATTGAGATTATCTGGAAAATCTTCGTTTATTTTTAACACGGCGCTAGAGAGCGGACATGTGGATGTGCTGCTCGACAGGAAAACACAGAATGCAGAAGACAAGAGACAAGAAAAATCTTTTTTTTAAAACTCAGAAGAAGAAAAAATAAAATACTCAGATCCATCATGTCATATTGCCTAAACCAAAATGTCAAGACACTGATGTAATTTTCTTCATTTCCCCAGTTAGCCCTTATTTTTCTCTGTATTAGGCTTGCAGCTATTCCTAAGTCAAATATCTACTGGTATTTATTATACGTGGGCGAGTGGGTGACCTCCTCAGCCTCAGTGGGACTGCATGGCTTGCCCTGTTAAAGTAGATTAGCTCGAAAAAAAGAACTGAACGCGCTGTGTTGCCTGGATACAAAAAGCATCATTAAGCACAATTATCAGCCACTTCAGCTCACAATGAACAAGCTTCATCACAGATTTCAAAACAACGTATCATTAACGACAGCAACCTGTGCGCGGAGCAGAGAGGAGGAGGAGGAGGATGAGGAGGGGAAAGACAAGAGGACAGCGGGTAAGACGAGGAGGAGGTCGCAGGGAGAGAGGAGGAGAAGAAGGAATTGAAGCAGCGAGATGCAGGCGGAGCGAGAAGATGGGGGCTTGCTTTCATGCTCATGGACATTTCTGCTGGGGAACATGACGTGATTAACACATTGACAGATACGAGAGTAAAACTGATGTGTGTGAATTTTCAAATTACAAAATTACAAGTAGACATTTTCTCTCTCCCACCAATTACAACTCTCAGAAAAAAAAAAAAAAAATTGTGTTAATATAACCAAAATCCACATGATCAGATGATTTCAGGAATGAAATTAATTGGAGTATGTTCACGAGGAGGCAGAAGGAGGGGAGGGCAAGTGTGTGTGGAGTGAAATGTCAATACTTGCTCAATGCAACTTTGAAAAGTTGCTGGAGAGAAAGAGACGATATGAGAAAGTTTTTCATTGGGCTGGGAAAACCACTGGGAGTGTTCGATAAAGAAAACAGAGCTGGGGCAAAGGGAACATGCAATCATACAAAAAGGAGTGCAGCCTAACTCATCCATCCTCATTATACTGTGCATCTCCCTGAAGGTACAGTGGGCTGTAAATTAAAGAGAGCAGAGATCTTGTCTGTACCATCCAGAGAGAGACAAATGGAGAGAAGGGGGAGGAAAATAAAAGGGAGCGAACAAATGGAGAAGAAAAGAGTTTGGGGACAGGGTGGCTGGCTTAAACTTCAGAAGTAATAGGACACAATAGGCGTTTTGTAACAGCACTGATGAGTGTTACAGGCTGAATGGATGAAACGCTGAGTGACCTCTGCAAAAGTAGACAGCGACCTGCCTGTCTACTAGCAATGCTCTTAAACTGAACACACTCTGAATACAGATACTGTTATTTTAGAAAGCTATAAAATAACACCAAACGACCTAATGGGGATGGTCTAATATCAGCCTCTGACACCAAACTGAGAATTACCAATAGTCATTGATTCCAGCACATATCCCAGCCTTGCTGTGGTGATATTTCCGACCTATGGAAACGTTTATAGTGTGTTTATGCTGTATTTTTTTTCCACAACTAAGTATGCCGAATTCACTATTAGCTGATCCTTTTAGCTGTAAACCTTCCAATGCACTGACAACTATTAAAAAATCACTTTGATACCGACGAAAACCTAAAAACCTGACGATTCTCAGGCAAGTTCTGGAATCCTAAAGAGCGTCTTTTTTCGGGTATAATAATATCCTCGGGAAGTGTAAGTCACGCTGGATATTAAAAAACGTGTTTAGTGTCTGTGCGTTCAAAACTGATGTAATTATGACAAACAAATCGCCTACCTTGATTTCCTCCTGGAGCTGTGCACGGCTGGCATGGCAATCGGTAAAACAACGTGAACTAACTTCCTGTTGTTTTTAGGACACCTGAACGCACCTTCCTCTTTAACCTAAAACAGTGTCTTGGCCTCATGTATCTTCCCCAGCGCTTCCCTGTCAACTCAAATTATAGCAAACGCCCACTTTATAAAAACATACCCCAACACCCGCCCAATCTGGCAATTTAACTAAACTCAGAATACCCCCCTGCTGATCTTTTTATTAGTGACACAGAAACACATGCACTTAAAAGTCTCTATACTGTCATTGGCACAAAATAGTAAAACTAAATGTCTAAACTTTAAAAAAATTATCTCTGCACCTTCGCTGCACTGTCCTGTTCTTCACAAATGTACTGGAAACTCCTCAGGGGCCACACATGCAGCCATGGTAGCTCCAGGGCTCCAGGAGAGGGGGGATGTTTACCCCACTCCCCTGAATATAATGCAAGTGACTAGGCGCATGTATATGGTGTATTGTGAAATGCATAACCATGAAGTGGAGAGGAAGGAGCTGACAGAGAGAGAGAAACGAGCACACACCACATCAAGTGTGTGTGTGTGTGTGTGTGTGTGTGTGTGTCTAAGCGTGTGTGTGATGACCTCTTGCTTTCATTCTGGTTATGGTCAATTATCTCTCCCTTTGAAGTGTCTTTCTCTGCTGTCATAGATCAAGTCGAGACACAAGGCCGGTCCAACAGACACACAAAACAGCCTCGCTCTCCCTTTCCCTCTGTCCCCCACTGACACGAAGACACTGCGAAACGTCTTCCTGCACCACAATGCTCAGGCACATCTCCTCCTCAGGTTTGTGCCATGCAGTGACGTGCGGTGGAACATTATTAGCAGTATTAACACACAGTGGAGGAGGGTTGGCTCTCAGCTGTCTTTATGAAAGCTGATTATAAGGAGTTTAATTTCATCAGATAAGGATGCCTTCATTTATGAGCAGACGTGGCTCCAGGCACCAGGCGAGCCTGGCAGCCATTCAACGAGACAAGCACTCCCCCTGCTGTTACTGTTCATCACAGTCCGGTCAGTGCAGTCCCCTCAGCTGAACAAGCTCCCTGACTCTTCCAAGTGAATTACTCTTAATAACAGACATGGAAAAATCATATTTGATGACAATCATCCTTTAGATTTTTTTGTAAAGAGTATTTGTAAGTTAATTTGCTTGTTCATAATTTTCCTGAACTCTTCGATGGTGCTCCAGGAGGACAGAAGAAATGATTTGATAGAGCTCTTTCCTGTGTCTGGAGCTCTTGCAGTAAATTGTTGGCCTTGAATCTGAGTTGCAGAAGTGCTCTCTGTCTTCCTTTTAATCTCAGCCAAGGCTGTGTGGAGGTTATCTAAGGATGTGGTTGAAAGCTCTTGTGTCAGCAAGCATCTGCCATGCTGAAGTGTCCTGGAGGGAGAAATTAAATCCCTGGCAGCTCCAGCAGACAAAGGAGAATTTCTCCTACAGGTCGTTTAAATAATGAATGTTGAAGTCAACTCTGTTTCTGTTGTTTCACATTAAATCTCACTCATCCCTCTTTCTTTCTGCGCTACAGATCAGCCAGGATGTCTGGGATGGATGTCCCATTGGTGGACCACAATGAGACCGGGCTCTCTCCAATAGACAATGGGACCTTCCTCCGTTTCTCTCCAACCTCTGCCTCCACGTCAGCGGCCGCCTCATCGCCGGGACGTCCGGGCAACGTTTACGTCTACGTGTGGCTCTTCCTCGGCCTGCTGGTGTTCCTGCTGACGCTGCTCATCATCTCCCTCCACAGGCTGAAGAACATCATCTCCTCCTCCTCCTCCTCCGTCCCCGACTGCAGCAGCGAGGGAGGGAGCTCCTTCACCAACATGGAGATCTGTAGCATCTCGTCTCAGAGGTCCACCATCTCCTCACTGTCCACCTGAGGGCGGGAGCAAGATGGGGGGGGGGGGGGCACATACAGACACATATGCCCACGTGCATTTACTGCACTGTGCACGCTCACATGCAAACGACAGGCAAGCATGCACATGTCTAAGCTCTTCCTCACTGTGACGTACAAACACAAAAACACACCTCCAGCTACAAAAGAGCTGACAGCGGGGCTTTACTCTCCATGCATGCATATTCTATTCCCAGCAGTCCAGGGAGTCAGGTGTGTCCACGCAATTTGCTATGGCACAGGGGAAATATGGCTCACAGTGTGATGAAAAGGTCTTGAAGTGTGAGTGTTACTGAGCCCTTCAGAGCCATATTTCAATGATTAAGACAAATGAACCTGAAAAAATCGCCCTCCCTCTGCAGGAAAAGGCATAAGGACAGACTATTATCTTTCCTCTTCCTTTTTTTTTTTGTAAAAGTCATTCCTTGTACCTGTCATATTTACTGTAGAACAAACTGCATTGTTTTGAAGTGAAGCTTTGTACAGCATGCCTCATAACGTCTGTAGACTACGCAGCAAAAATCAGCATTCAAATAATATTAAAGATCATTACTTTGTACAGAAATGCATGCTCATGTCTCAGTTGTTCAGTAAAGCTTTGGGATTCTGTAACTCCATTCTCCATTTTTTTTTTTTTTTTTTTAACGAAACAAAAGGTAAAAGATACCTTGAAAAGTGTGTACATGCCAAACTGGTTCATGATTCCCCAGGCTGGGTGAAAAGAGAGCGAGATGACAGACACGGTGCCGTGGATGTGAGGGTGAGAGAGAAGCGGAGGATGTAGACTGCTGACAGCCAGGCAGCCTCCGACTGCAGCTACAGACAGACCAGGTCAAAAGTGGCAAAAAAGTACAAGATGAAATTCTGGTCCTGAAAGACAAGGTCTACCAGCAGAACGGATTACCCTCTCCAGCCTGTCAGCTCGTGTGGCGTCCGATGGCAGTCTCCATAGTGACTGAAGCATGGGAGCTCTGTGTAGCTGTCAGGCCTGAGCTACAGTGATGGCTGTTTCTGCCCAAAATACATCTTTTTTTTTTTTTTTTTTTTTTTGGATAATGAGTGGTAGCTTCTTTGGCATGGTGACAAAAAAAATATAACACACTGGTTTAATTAATCTTTGTCAACAATCATAAAAATACTAGAGGCTCAGATGGCAGCAATGATGGCCACAAACAAGAGAGGAGTCAGACCCTCACTGTTCTCTGCTTCTTTTTTTAAGAGCTGACACGCAAACTCACAAATCATATTAACTAAAAAAAAAACACTTTCTCCGGTCCATGGTTTGGGCGCAGGAAGTGCAACACTTCTGTTTATAATTTGGATTATAAATGAGATCTTTCATGGCTGTGTTTGTGTTGGAAATTTAGGAGGATTAATGTAGTATATTCACTAGATTGTAAATTCACTGAGCTGATTTTTTTTTTTTTTTTTTTTTTTAAGCTGTGCTTTAGTTACACTTGAGCATTTCTTATCAGTTATCAAAATCTGTATATAAAAAAAATAAAAGCACACAATTAACTGCTAGTTTCGTGATGATATCCCTTCAGTTAGACATCATGTTTGCAGTAGTATCTCTAAGAACTTGTTCATTATTTCAGCTGAGGGTCAGTCTGTATGGAAACCAGCTGAGAGGTTACTGTGTCCGGAGCCTTTTTGTCGAAGGCAGCGCAAAAGGCGAAAATTCCAAATAATCGCTAAAACATTTGTTTTCAAGTGAACCATGTAGTAAAATGATTGTTTAAGTCTGGTGATGTTTAATAAAATACTGCAGATTAACCCCCCCCCCCCCCCGATTAAGTTGAAGTAGAGCTCTGATTCTCAGTGTTAGTCCTGTAAACACACACACGTTATTCAATGAAGATAAGAAGTGGATTAAAATTCTTTCCATTTCCTGTGTCTCAGTACTTACATGGATACCTCACCTTACCTTGTACGATATACTGTGCTGTTATCCTTGTGACTGCAAATCTATATTTGGCTCATGGGCTAATGAACACCATTAATGATTTCTTCCTGTCTGCTTTTTTTCTTTTAATGTGTTTATTCCTGTTTTTATCTCTGTCATTACTGACTTTGCTGCATAAAAGTGCATTAACTGAAACTCTCAGCAGCCGAGCACAACAATTAAACCAAATCGGAAAAAGGCCTTTAGCTCAAGCACATTGTTACTTTAAAAATGAGATAAGCAGGAGACGATGCAGGACCAGAGCAGGCAAGGTTGGAAATTGGACATTTGTTCTAACGAGCATTTCTCTGTACATTTGTGCTCTTTGGAAGTGTTGCAGAACATGACGGATACTAACAGACATCTGGAATGAAAATCACAGTGTTGCAAGTAGTTCAGCAGTGGTCATTATCTGAAGGGCCTCTTGAAATCATCTTATTAACAAAGATTCCTTTACAATGAGACATCCTTGGTGTCTCGCTCTCTGTTGTCATGAAGCACAAGAGAAGAAATATTTTGCCCAATGAAAAGTCAAGTCATCAAATTCTTTGCATATTTTATTTTTCTTATCATGATTTTTTTTTTTTTTTTAACTCACACATGTCATATTTTACATCTTTGCAATAAAACATGAATACAATAGTTTTTAGGGTTTCATAGATCCAAAAATATTTAACCTTTTTTTGGATACGTAAGTTGAACCTGTCGATAGAGTATGTGCATGTGCGCATTTGATCAAGATGGCTTCACACATACAGTACATCTCACACGTCATCCCCTCTCCGCCCTCCTCCCCACCTCTATCAGCTACAGAATCATGATATTGCTTACAACTGTGAGGTTGTAAAACTTAATAATCACACATGAGCTCAACGTTTTAAATACAAACATCAATGCACAAATAATCCCGTAGGGAAAATGGACCGAAACAAAATGGCAGCCGACCAGAAAGAACCAAGCTAATAAATAATGATATGTGATTGGTGCAAAGTGCAAATACAAAACAAACTTTTACATTGATTTGATTCTCTTTTTTTAAATAATCAACAAATGTGGGTAAGTGAAGGTTTCCTTTGCGGTTTCAGTCTTATTCAGCTGATTTTAGTCTCCCACCAAGCCTGAACCAAGACTCTATGTACATATTTGACAAAACAATCACCAAATATACAAAGGAAATCATGTCAGTCTCGTGGTTGTCATCCATGGTGGCACTGGGCAAGACCTCATCATCATCACCATCTCTGGCAAAACCCATCACCATCCTTGACACTGCCGTTATTACCATCAGTCTTGTCAACATTATAATAATTATTACACAATATTTTACATACAGCAAGTCATTAATAAATTAAAGGTGATAAGCGCAGTTTGTGTAGTGAAAGAACAAGTGTAGACTCTGAAGGAAGCAGAGCCTTATTTACATAAAAATCAAACCTAACCCTGCTGCGGGTAAAGAGGAAAAAAAAAAATTAAATTAACATTAGAAAAGGAAATAAAAACCTGATAAAAATCAAATGAGATAAAATAAAATAAAATCATACCCCCGGCAATTTTTCAAGGGCGAATTTAAGATCAAGCCAATAGCACCGGTTTTTGAATAGTGGGTGGGGCTGGTTCATTTCTGACCATTTCTAATCAGTTTAGACACATTGAAGGAGTCTTAATTCATAGTCCACCCAAATATTTCCCAGATGGAACTCCAAAAGTAAGGAACAAAAAGGTTAAAACAAGAAAAAGAAAAGAGAAAATAAAACTTAGGTTCATTGTCTGTGAAGCATTAAGCGTACCAGCAACAGCAACTGCACCAGTCCTGTGAGTGGTACGGATATGATCGACCTCTACAAGGTCTGCTTGACTTGCTCTTTTCCCCCCATTCTGCAGTCTGTCTATTTTATTAGCAGGTTTTGGTGTGTATCTTCGGGGTATTATGTGTCTGTGGTTACACACGTGCGTGTACTTACACGTAAGCACAGAGGAAGTTATTTCCAGCAGCGCTGCCGCATCCTCAAATCAAGTAAACTTCTCAACGGAATAGAGCCTAAGGTCCGGTACTTGTTTTTCCTTCCTCTCAGAACCTGTAGTTTCCCCGCGTTGCAGATACACAGCAGACTGCATCGTCTCCTTCCCCTCTTGTTCCTCTTTCCTCTTCACCCTCCTCGTCCTCAAGCTGTCCCACCTCAGTACCTGTTCTGGTGTTCGTAGTGCCAGCGGTTGAAGTCTATGTTGAATGCCACAATGCTGCCGGACGCCATGCCAGTGATCAGGGTCCTGAGAGCAGAGCACACACAAAGTCACATCTGTAAATGAAATTATACACATTCTCTAAATACTAATTTCCCTGGGCCTGAGAAATCATGTGAGGTTTGGCCAAAATAACTGCCACACGTCTGATCATTAATATTCTCTGCTGTCCCCTCGAAGGTGACCCAGTTTTCAGCCGTCCTTAAGAAAACACAGCCCTGAAGTTTGGCTGCCTTCTTCCGAATGGTCCCACTGTCTGCATCTACTTCTGTCTGTCACAGTGGCACGCTGTCTGTTTTACCTCTGGTCGTGTGACAGGTCCATGGCACGGATGCCGGCATCGCAGCCTGGGTAGATGTAAAGCTGTTTGAAGTCGCACGCCTGCCACACCTCCACAACTCCGTTATCACCTCCGGTCACCAAGTTCTGCCCGTCGCTGCTCAACAGGATCGCCTGGAGAGAAGGACACGAGAGGAGAGGGAGGTTATAAGAGGTTCAAAGGCTCCAGTGTCGGACAACAGTGTACTGAATTGTTTACAAAAAAAAATAACATTACATTATGTTGACATAAACAGTATCAACTCCAGCGGCCTTACCCTTGTGGAATCGTTGACCTCCATTTGTGCCAGCAGTTTTCCGTTTATGCTGAAGTTGCAGAAGCGGCCTCTCTCATAGTAGATGATACAGTGGCCTTCGCTGGACACTGAGATGAGGCGGGGCCGTTGGCACAGCTCTGGCCCCTCCAGGGCCCTAAGAAGGTCCCCTGTGATAGTGTGGACCAGGCACGGCCCCTCTGAAGAGCAAGACCGAAGCAAGTTAGTGGAAAAGCCTTTTTTTTTTTTTTTTTTTTTTAAATCATACAGTTTTGGTGATGGCAGAGTTCACCTAAATGTTGTGAGGTCAGTGTATGGAAACAATGACATGTAGAATAAATGTTATATTTTCAGGGCAATCTCCATGTTGATGTTGTATATTGATGTGTGTCAAAAATCTAAATGTAAAATTAAAATATCTGTTGGGCACAGACAGACCTAAGGAGAGACACAGACCTTTAGCTCCACTGATGACCAATCCCAGCTCTGCACAGACAGACACACACACCACCTCGTGGTCATGTCCTGTCAGTACTGCCCTGGGAGCAGGATAGTCACCTGGAGGAGAAAACACAGTGAGAGACACATCTCCACAAACCTCTGGTCTCCTGCGCAGGCAGAGACAAGCAAACATTCACACCAAGCTGCCACTCACTGTTGTTAGGGTTGTCCCCTATAATGTGGTGTCGTCCGCTCCAGTACCACAGAAGAAGAGTGGCATCTCTGGAGCCTGACACGATGTAGCAGTCTCCTCCGATGTAGGACTCTGACCTAGCGAGACACGTCACCACGTCCCAGTGGCCAAAAACTATCTGGGTCAGCTTTCCTGTGGAGAGGAAGGAGGAAGACGCCTGAGTCTGTGTGTGCCCTCTACTCTTATTTTTGAAGGCCACGGTTGTGTAACTTCCCAAATAAAAATTATCTTCAAGATGACAGGTTAAAGAAGCAGATTAGTGACCTTTAAATCCTGGACTAATAAGTACAACACTGCTTATTTAGCTCCAAATCTCCTCTAAAACAATAAATATAAACAAAACCACAAATGGACGAGTCTACATCATCTACATTTAAAGTCAGACCTCTGACACAATCACAGACAGCAGCTTACAGTAAATTTCTACTGTACATAATCCCCAACATTAAAATAAATAATACAAAACCTACCGGTTTCAGTGGAGTAAACACGGAAGCTCTTGTCCCAGAAGCCGCAGACCAGGATGTAGCGGTTGTCGGCGGTAACCACAAAACAGTGTGTGTTGATTTGGATGCTCTGGTCCACCAGGTCAGTGATCTGACGCTTGTTCACGCCTGAGTTGTTTGCTACATGGGTGAACAGAGATAATGTAGGTTAATGAGGTCATACTGATGCAGTACCATTAATAAGTTAATGTGATGAACTCCTTTAACCTTTCTGGATTATTCCTAGCTCAGGTCAGTGACTGAAGTGTCAACAACACTGCAGTCTACTCATAGAAAACGGTGTCCTTAATATCATTATGTTAATTAGTAATTTTGACTGTAATTTAAGATCGTTCTACAGTTGCGTATTTTATATACACATCTGGATGGACGTTCTTTGTATTATTTTAATTACCAAAATGTCAGACCAGCAAAATCTGCTGTGGACATGTTTGTGCACTGACCTATCAGAGGGTCCATCTCAATGGGCAGGTGATGAGCCTGTTCTAGGGAGTATCCTGGAGCTCCACGGAGGCCTGAAGGGTGGGGGATCAAACATTACAGAGAGTCATAGGTCTGTACGCACACGTACATATACATAAAACAGTGAAGGGTGAATGCTGAACTACATCCTCTCATAGAATCAACTGGTCAAGTGCTCTGTGACCACAGCTCTGATGCAGACTTGTGTTAGAACTAAGACCATCAAGAGATGGGATCACACAGACCGCGACGCACATCAACATGTTGATGTTCCGATCCATAAGCACTCAGTAGTCATTACTACATTTCATTATCATTATTATTATTATTATCTTCAAAATCAGAAGAGCACACAAAAACTCACAAGGTGAAAACACTACCCTGTCGCAGCTTCTAAAAATAAGTAATCAATAACAAAACTGCCTCGTGACCCTCCATAATCACTTTACTAAAGTTAATTACACCTAGCCGGCTGTGCTAATGAGGCAATTAATGAGGTTAATTATGGCTTCAATCAAAGAAATATTATTATGTCAACATACAGGGTGTGGATAAAATCAGAGTAACAACTAAAACGATACAATCCAATACAACAAAACCAAAAACTATGGGCTGAGTAACTACCACTGACATGAACTAACATCTCACTGAGTGTACGAGCATTACAGGCTTCCATAAATTGTCTTAACTGTTTGCCAGTTAAGCCATGTTCTTAAATTGCATAAGTCTGATCCATCATCTAAAAAAACAGAAATGAGTCCATTTATAAAAATAGAAAAAACCAGCAAATGCAACCTGCTGTTGTTTTTTGACAGATTAAACAACCAATCATTTCAACATCGTTCCAAACCCTGTATGTTACTATAATATCAAAGGGATTGATGTAGTGAAGCTTCAAAAAAATGCTCAAAAATCCAGTAGCATTTTCTCCTAAATAAGTGAAAGCACTGGTGTGAAGCTTTTTAATGTACTGTTGGTAGTTACAGTTCACTGAGTAGAATGTGTCGACAACTACATAGATGATAACTGTTTATTTGTTAAGACAATGTACAGCCATGCTCCATTCTTGTTGTATAACTTGAAAAATGTGTCCATTGAGGATTTCAGGTCCACGCTTAAATGGATTTGGTTATCATAGCTAAATGGCAATAGATGTAATGTCATGTTATTTGTATTGCCATAGAAACCAGCTCACGGTAAGAGTATCCAGCTGCATTCTACACATTAATTCCCTTCAACACTCACCGACTGTGTTGTGCCAGCGGTTGACTGCAAACAGCCGGCTACACGTGACAGTGACGGCTGCCGGTATGCTGAGGTGGGGGAGCGTGTTGGCTGCGACGTGTGTGACGGGGGAGTTGGAGGGGAACTTGAGCACCATGATGACATCCTGCTGCATCTGATCCTTAAACATCAGAGGGCTCTGGGGAAGGAAACACTGGTGAGACAGACAGAGAAAGAGATAGGGACAGAGATGGAGAGGAAGAGAGAAGGGCAGAGCGAGGAGGGAAGGTCAGGAGGAGAGGAGAGGAGAGGAGAGGAGAGGAGAGGAGAGGAGAGGAGAGGAGAGGAGGGGAGGGGGAGGATGGAGACGGAGGGAGAGGGAAAGACAGAACAGATGGGACAGGGGGGAGGGAAGGGAAAAGGTATATTAGTGGGAGCACAGGGTCAGAGCAGGTACACACACTGAGGGGGGCTCTAGGCTCAGGAGAGGAGATGGAGGCACTGGTTGGTCTGGGTTGAGGACTGACAGGTTTGGGTTGGGACATGGATGGCTCTGATGTGGAGACACTGAGGCCTCGTGCTGCTGAGGGTAGCAGGGAGGACAGAGAGGCTGACACCAGGGCAGAACTTGTTTCAAAAGAGCATCGTTACATACACTTGTATGTAATACAATTTCACAAATCCATTCACCTTGGTGATGAAAACCATTCATATCAGTGGATTATGCAGACTAATATTAACTGGTGTATAAGGTGTTAAAAAATAAGAAAGTCCAATATCTGCACATACAAACCTTTGAACCTGCAAATTAAGAAAAAAAAAAAAGCTCTCCTCCTTTTCTTAAAGTTATCTCAGCAACAGCCTTGGTAAAAATGACCATATACAGTAAATCTCTGCAGCTGAGGTCTGACGTGTGCACAGCTTTTATAGAGAGTGTGACTGCCAAACTCAAAACTGAGGTCAAATTTGCTTGGTTTTCTCACCAGGTGCATGGCGGAGGAGCGAGGTGGGTGTGGCTCTATCAGCAGCTGGGAGGGGATCTGACCGCAGAGCTGGATCTGCATCTCAATGACCTGCAGTCAGAGAGACAGAGATGATGAGGAAGGTCACACACTTTTGAGAAATATAAAAACCAAGATGTTCATCCCCCTTCACTTTCTTTTACTTTACATTCCCTAAATAATTATCTAGTATCTATTTCTCTCTTTAAACACTGAATTAATCTGAAGCTACTGCCTGAAGAAAGCTTGCAGATGTATTGTGAGAATGAGGGGGAGATTCCTGCACTGTAATAATCCATTTCTGACTCAAACAACAGTGATGTGTTGGAAACCAACCTCTCGTTGCGCAGAATCAGAATTGTCAAGGTTGACTGCTCCCTCATAGGACAGGAAGTTGAACACGTTGAGGGCTCGGACCGCTTCTGGCCCTCGCTGCTTGTAGCCAAATATTAGATCGATCCACTGGTGAAGCTGGCACGACACAAACTCGCTCTCCAACGCCTGGAGAGAGACAGAACGAGTTAAAGAATATGTTCAATGTCTCTTCAGTGGATTTCAAGGCAGAGACAACAAACTTTTCTTTTAGCTTTTTTATTTTCCAAAAAAGACCGCCTATGTCTCTCACCATCCGGTTAATGCGGACAAAGTCTTCTGGTTTCTTGGCCCAGGCGGGAAGCTCCACATCACACACAGGGACCCCATCATCACGCATCCCGAGCTCATACTCATTACTGTTGACGAACATCTCCGGCAAATAGTAGAACTCTGGGATCAGCTCCTAAATGACACAGGAGATTCACGGAAAAATGATTACCTTCCTACAATTGTTATTGATTGTCACAAAATGTGTGAGGATATAAAAGAAATAAACTGTAATTAGCAGTTTATCAAAGCTGACACACACACACACACACACACACACACACACACACACACACACACACACACACAACCAATATTTAAATCATTCCCTCCAGACATTTTTATACTTTCAGTGATAAACTCATTTCCAAACTGAGAAAGAAGTTACTTTAGGTGCATTAAAGAATTGATCATGGACTGATTTGACTTAAGTAAAAAAAATTACCAAAATAAATTTCTTACATGTGTATGACTGTAGGAAAAAAAAAAAAATAACATTGAGACCCTGTGTGGAATTCTGACACACAGGCTTTAAACAATGTGTGGATCTTCAAGTACAGTTACTGAGACCCCTCATACATTTAACGGCATTTAAATCAAAACTAGCAGCAATATGTTTTCAAACACTAAAAGCATTTAACCTATTTAGCTGAAATCACACTACTTTTAGTGCTTAGTGTCTTTGTGTTTTCAGTGTCTCAGCACTGACTGATTTCCAATGATCTTAGCCCGTCACTTCAGCCCGTCAGGAACAGTCACCTTGACATCAGCCGTGTCCCTCTGGCAGTTCCTCCACGAGCGGCCGATGCCAGAGAAGGCCCTCTCCGGATGGTCGAACTTGCTCTCATTGGCGTTGAGGAAAAATGTGGTGAAAGGCTCCTACAGGCACGAGAGCAGATACATTCATTTCAAAAGAAGGCCTTTGTGTCCGGCGTGTCTTCAAACAGCCGCTGAGGGTTGTAGTTTGTAAGTGTCTTAAGTAGGTACTCACTATTCTGAGCATCCACATCAGTGTTGAATGAGCAGTGGAGTACAGGGTGGTGTAGTGGTGAGGAGGCGTGCTGTCGTCGTCCCATGTCTCGTAGCGCTCTGCATAGAACGCTGCTCGCTTGGGGTTCAGTGCACCGATTGGCTAAAAGAGACCAGAGAGAAATAGTTAACTTACGTCAATGATCAGAGCGTGGGCAATAAAATAAAAACGATCATGTCCATTTTGATGCTCTGTAGGAAGAGCGAATGCATTTTTCCTGCTAAACCTCAGTACAGAATATGACCTTTTTTTTTTTCTTTTTAAACATTTTTTTTGCTTCATGGTATTAGTATCACATGAACAATTCAATGGAAAAAGTGCAGTGAGTAATGTGCGTCTGAGTGCTCTAACCTTGGAGAGGTCTCTGAAGTTGCCAGGCAGAGTGAGATCGAGTTCCTCTGAATCATAGTTAGTCAAGACCCAGGGGAAGATAGGGTACTGGTTCAGATCATTGTAGGTCCTCCCTGCAGGGACAAAAGATGCACGGGAGAGGAAAAAACGACTGAGTGGAAATTTAGATATGACATAGCTGAGTCACGAGATGGCCCAATACTGTGATACCCTATGCTGCGTTAGTCTTGTTAGAACAGATATGATATGGATACACAGCATGTCTACTGTAATCACTCTGACTCTGACATTATCAGATGAATCTCTACTATAATACGGTTAAAAAAAAAAGTGATTTACAGCACCGCTGCCACTCATTTTCAGGCTTCAAAATCTCTGCCCACAATAAGTCAGGCTCATGGTCAAACCCTAACTTCTGAGCTAAGATTGAGTGCCAATTATGCCAACCAAGGTCGTATGTTAGTGTGATAAAAGAGGATCAAACAGAGAGAGACATTAAGAGTGCAAGCTGTTGACAAACTGCTAGCTGCCAGCATACGCAAAGGCTTATATTTTTATAAATTTCACTGGGTGCCATTTATCAAGAGGTGAACTAGAAACTCATTCTGCATTTCTATTACATACACATATCAATCTATAATGTAACATATCTTAATATAAATTGAAATGTTCCAGCATATTAAAGAGGAAACAAAATAAAATAGCAAATGGCTGCAGTAATTATTTTTCAATTCATTACTTCCATTCATTTTACATTACATTCATTTTGTTCATCATCCATTGTCATTGTGGCCGTATTTATTCATATGTTTTTGTATGTCTATGTATTTGCAGGCCACACTGCTGAGCTGATAACTGACAAAGGTTCATCTTAAGCAAATCTACCAGGTTCCTTATCTGGTCTTTTCAAGAAAAATCTCTTTCTGAATTCTTTATTCATGCACTTGAGGAGAAATATAAACAAGGCCAGTCTGCAGTGTCTGGCTGTGAAGTTATTTTTGAACAACACAACACAACATAATGGAAACTGTCAGAGCAACAAAATAAGGGTGTATTATTAAAATTGTCACAGCAAAACGTTCCACAACAATACCACAGAGCAGAAAGTGAGAAAATTAGGAAAATATTCTTTCAAATGATTAAAATGTTTGGTCTGAGAAAAAGGGAGACGCATTAAAGAGGGATGTGTGTTTGACTACTAACCGGTTCATTTATTATTTAAACGCTATGATTCACAATAACAGACTTAGCGGAATGAGGGTGGACTTTACCTGCAATAGTGTTGAGAAACATGAGGTACTCAAAGTTGGAGATCTCTCTCCTCTGCCAGCGCTGCGTCATGTTGGATGACTTGAAGAGCTGACGAGGGGTGGCCAAGGAAATCCGCCTGGGACACACACACACACACACACACACACACACACACACACACACACACATTGAAATTGATTTCCTTTTTAATCAAACCAGAAAACTGCCGTTTAATACAGAACTGTGAACTGTTGAACTGCACCTACCTGGCCTGTGGGAGGCCGTAACTCGTTCCTACCCCCACCCGTGGGAGACTATAAACCACCCTCTTGACTGTGGCCTGGTCAGGGAAGTTAAACATCACAGACGCTGGAGAGAGGAAGAGACAACATAAAGTCAACATGTTGGAAACACAGAGTCTATTACTCACCATAACAACTACTGTTGAACTGGTACAAACTTTAAAATAAATCACACCAGCTATACATCTTATGCTGGGACATTATTTTGAGTACAAGGACTGGAACTATTGTTCATTCTGAACTATAGCTGACAATAACAAAGCACTCCATTGCAGTATCATCATACTGGGAATGACAGTGTTGGAACGTCACAAGAGGCTACACTCCATTAATGTGCACTTCACTCTGCCCTTACTGCATCTGCAGTGCTCTACTCAAGTGTTTTTATCCTAACAATGTTTTAAAGCAGCTATTTGTAAGTTTTCTCTTCTCCGTTGAATGTCGTTTGTTGCCGGGAGCTGGTCACTTGACGAGCTTCGGCCATCGTTGTGTTTACGAGACAAGAGGTTATAATCTGCCCTCTTAGCAGTGCCATGTCTTTAAGGGAGACTGGAGGCTACAGTGGGTCGCAATCAGAAAGTGACACCCCTGGCCGGGGTTAGCTGGTTAGCATGCTTACTTTAGTAGAAGAGAAGACGTGATAGAGACAAGAGTTAACACTGGCGTTGCTTCCCACCTCTGGAAACAGCTCTTGGTGGGTAAAGGAATGAAGTTTGATGCTGAACTGCTTGGTAGCATGGCCTAATTTTAAACATTTTTAAACATCATTTTTTTTAGTCATTATTTATTTCTAATTCCTCACAAACCAAAGAAATTACTTCACTGAACTCAGCTGAACTTTACAGTTACTGGCACTGATGTTTCAGTTGTTTTAAATTGAAGTCTTTTTAGCAATAATCAATCATTACCGATGGCAAAAAAAAGGTTTTTAACTTTGCAGATATGCTGCTTGCGTACTGTGTTTGGTATTTTTGCGAACCCGCCGTGCAACTTATAAAACATTCATAGGTTTGATTAGCTGGCTGTAGTGATGGCGAATTGTCAATAAATATTATCAGTGGCTCGGATTCATGCCTCTAGGCTTGTGGTAGCAGATGCATAAAGTCTAAATAAAATCCCTATAGGCCTTGTAACCCTTCCGATGGAGTGCTGAGAAATCAATAGATGTGAGTAGGTTAATGTAAGTAATACTAAATTTGCAGACTTACTTCTGTTGGCCATGAAAACCTCTAGTCCAGTATTCTGCAGCAGGTAGCGTCTGGAAAACACAGCTCGGATCTCACTGAACATCCATTTCCCGTGCAGACCCTCTGAGTAGGCCAGTACCTGTTGAGAATGGACATCCAGACAAACATTTTAACATAAAGAAAGACCCATATATACAAATGAATCCTAAAGGTAAACAACTGTCAAGCCTAAGCCATCTGTCTTGTCTCCCAGAGAATGTGGTCTACACCTTTTTTCCCCCTTCCCTGCCCTGACCAATAATAAAGAAAGGCAGCTTGCCCTCACTTTAGCATCAGTCTTCTTGAATGCAGGATCCTCTTCATCCACCTCAAAGTAGATCTCAGTAGTAGTGATGGACAGAGTGCCTCGAGCCACCACCACTGGAGCGACCAATTGAGCTGGAGTACTCAGAACCACAGGGCCTGGGGTGGGGGTGAGGGTGGGGGGGGGGGGGGGGGGGGGGGGGGCAATGTTATTACTCTGGTATTACTTCTTTAGGTAGTCACAGGTAGGTAGCTAAGTATTCATAGCATTGACAGGCTCATAATACACAATCGTAATAAGCAATCATCACACACAAGTCACACAGTCATTTCGGGTTAGTTAAGATTGATCATTTATTTGCTTCTTCTACTTTCCTACTGTTGTAAACAACCCAATCATGTGTTTAAGTCAGAGAGGAACCACTGGATTAAATTAAGTATTTGGTCTGAGCATCAGTTTTTAGTAAATTATGACATAATCGCCTCAAATCATCAGATGGTTAGAGTGGCTGCAGAGGTTTCAAATGTCCAACTTGCCTTTGGAGGTAAAAAGTCTTGGACGGAAACGTGCTAAAAATAAGAGTCATACACATTTTGCGGTTTAGTTGCACTGTAGCATAGTTTCTGTGTGTGTGCATAACTGCGTATGCATCTTACCTGCAAGGTTATCGATCTCTTTTTCCTGCAGTAGGCTGACAGCGTCATCATCCCCCTCCAGCATTAACTCCGCCTCTGGGTTCTGGGCGACCACTGACTGGCTGCGGAAATTCTTTTTGGACTTAAGCCCCTCCTCTTCCTCTTCCGTACCTGTGTGTTTTTGAGCGTGCGCGTAAGGGTTGTGTGTATGCAAACAGCAGGCATCAACCAAGTACAACATGTTTACATTAGTGCACATTACACACCGTAGTCCTCCAGAGCTTTGAGCGACACGTCAGCGTGGGTGGATCCGAAGGCATTTCGCACAAATCTCCGTCTCCTCCGCAGGTCGTCCTCCCAGTAGTCGAGACGCCAGAAGTCATGTAATTGGCTGAAGACATAAAAGGGGAGTTATTTTAGTGGTGGGAAGCACTAAGTCCAAGGTGAGTAACTTTACATTTTTTCATTTCCTACAGAGAAAGGGTCTCCTATATTTGGATAAGGGCCAGCATTTGACCACAGGCGCGAGTTTAAACAACCCTTCCTCATCTGGAAATAAAACAGAAACAAAGTACCCTGTAGAACCAAGGGGTTGTATGGAGAGAACAGATGAATAGTAAGGTTTAGTCATAAGTGTGACTGAACTTTTGCCTGATGTGAACAAACGTTAAAATGATCATCTACTACAGATGCAATTTCACTTTGATTATTTTTTCATCTGTGTGCAGGAGGTGCTGATCAACAGCCTGCACGTTATGGTATGCAATTTACTTCATCAACAGTGACATGAGGAAGACGGGCGTCAGATGGTGCATGTCACATGTCCTCAAATTAAATTACATGTCTTTGGATGAGCTGCCAGCCTGGAGGCAGATGTGAATGACAAGCAATCACTGAGGTAATGCGAGTGCATGATTGTGTGCTTAATAAGGAGATCGGTCTCTTGATGGACAATAAATTGTGTTAAATGCAATTGTTTCATGAATCCTGCTTTACACAAACCATAATGCGTTTTATAAATGTGTTTGCTGAAATGATTCTGAGTCTGTGATCTGAAGCTGATGACACTCTCCTGTCTCTATGAAGTTATGGTGTAAATGATGTACAGTATACTTTTACTGTATTTACATAGCAATAATAATCACTACACATACTGATACCATTTTCTCATTATATGCATGAAGCACTCAACCGTGCATCTTGTGTAATGGTGATCTAAAAATGTCCCCGAGTTTAATTTGATACGTAGCTTGGCTCACCTCTGTGACATCGTCCCCCACGCTCCATGCTTATTGGTCAGGATGTTAAGGATCTTCTGTTTCAGCTGGTTGGCTGTCACATGATCTCTGTGCTTAGCTGCGCTGATGAGGTGATCGCACATTTTCTCCTCCTCTCTCCGGTCCGCAGCGTACTGGGCGCAGTTAGACTGGGGGAGAGTGGGCGGTACAGAGTCAAACAGGAAGAGACAAACCAAAGAGCATTATAGTCAGAGATGAGGAGGACTGTGGTGACGAGGAGACAGCTGCTGTACAGTTCGTCTGTCTGTTGAGTTTTTGGTGAAACCAACAAAGTCTTCAGAACATTGTAAGAACGTTTTTCAGAAGAGGATAGAACTACTTATGTAGTTAAACACTAGTGTATCCTGCTGACTAGAGCTGTCAAAATTAGCTTATCAGAGATTTATTGTTATTACATTTATTTCAGCCCATGAATAAGAAGAAATGGCAGAAATGACAAAGATTTGTTTGAAGTAATTTAGAAACTGTGTAGCTGTTGTTTAAGGGATCCTTAGTTTTCTTATACAGTTACTGTATGTGAATAAAATCAACAAATCAACTCTTGGTTCATAATTGATAGTTTTTATGACTTTTTATTTTTCATTTAAACGGTCAGCGCTAATAAACTGGCAAAAAATGATAAAGTAATTTGTATTCTAAAAATGTGATTTAAAAAACGAACATGCAGGAGGACTATTTGTTGCGTTCCTTCATTAGTTAAGACGTACTCAGCAGATTCATTGTGTTTTTGTAAAGCAGGAGACGAGCCTGAACAGTGTCCTCCTGATACACTTCTTGTTGCATGAGAACATAAAGTCTGTGTGAAAATCAGTGTAAATGCACTGACTGGAGCCAATCATTTACTCAAAGCCCAGATATGTGTTGGTGACAATCTGCAAAAACAATGAGCGTTAACAGATCAGCGTTTCCGAAGGCTTTTCACCTCTCACGCGTGATGTCAAACAGCGGCGCCGCTCTGTGGGCTTACCTCAAATTCAGCGTGTTTGTGTACGTCCTCAGCCCTCTGTCTGTTCAGGATAAACTCTGCTTCGTTGGCAACGCGCACAATATGATCCTTCATGGCATGGCACAGGAGCCTGGTGACGGGGCGAGAAACACGGGGAGGTGACAAAGATCACAGGCGTTAGCAACACCTCCGTTTAGAAAGAACTGGGAGGCAAGTGAAGCAAGTTCTCCACAGTAATTCAAGCTTTTCTAAATTACATCAATAGGACATGATTTGCTGCTGAGGCTCACTGAATGTATGTGTCGGTAAACAGTACGTGCATGTCTTTTTTTTTTTTGATATGTAAGATTACAGGCACTGAAAATAGAGCAGCACAAATCAGCAGTGAACTTAATTGCACTCTAATGACTTGACTTCCTACTCAACACATGTGGCACCGTGCACTTATCCTGGTAAGGTTCTCATTAGGGCTGTATCATACCCATTAGTTGTGAAGCAGTGATAACAGTATTGGAGTTAATGTGTGAATCACAGGGAATTACGTCGGGTGATAATCAGTCAGCGTGATGGATTACCTTCCCTCATTGATGAGCTCAATGAAGGCCAGTCCAGCGTTCTTCTGAATAGAGTTTTGCCACTCCTAAGTGTAGAGGACACATCAGAGTTAATACATCAGGGAGCAGAGAGCATGAGTGTTTAAACCTGTCATCGTACACGCCGTACATATTCTGGAAGTTTTATTGACTGTTTTTGTAGATTAAATAACCAGATCTGCATCTCGTGAATTAAATACCAATAATTTGAAAGTACTTACTAACAAAAATCCTATAAATCCAACATTGTCATGAAGCCACCCTACTCATCAGTTTGTAGCATTTTCTGCAATGGCCTGATGTGCATTGTGTGTGGTTACCAGAGCCATGTTGGTACACACTAAATTGCACAGTAAAATTCCTCGCAAATTTCTATTGTTTCACAGCATATATTGTCACATCATCCAATCCTGGTTGAAAGTCGTGGGCAGGTTGTTGTGGTTAATCAGCTGGTAAATACAGAGATAAAAATATGTTCATACAAGGGAAAATATAATTTCATTTAATTTCAGTTACCATCGCTGGTGTGAAGGTACATTAGCACAAAATACCTGAAAATACAGATGACAAAACATCTTAAGAGCTCTGTAATTGTCAATGAGACTGCACCCATCTCAGAGTGTGTGAGTGTTTTATGTGTTTGTGCATATGAGAGTGGAGCCTTCTGAGCAGGATAAGAGTGTTGCTGAAAGCCTAAAACTATCAGAGCTCCATTAGCTCCACTAGCTCTTAAGGATGTGAAGGACACATGGGAGCATCTCCCGTTACACACCCCCCCATCCACAGGATCAATATCTGGGCTAGGGTTTGCTCTCTTGAGCCTCTAATGTCAGACAAGGCCGGAGCCAGGGGGTAATACTATACATGCTGACGAGCAGCCGGCCGGGAGAGTGGAGGAGAGGGAATGGGAGTGGTGAGAGGAAACAGCAGTGTACAAGAGAGTGGTAGAAGATGAAAGCAGCTTCCACTGAAACAGTTGAAATGGACCGGAAAGGCAGAGAGGTGTCTGATGGTGCAGGTGAAGATGGAGAAGGGAAAAGAGGGAGAGAAGAAAGCAAAGAGACCACGGTAGAAGGGTTAAAGAAAAAGAAGAAGGAAAGAACTGAGGAGCTCCTCCAAAGACAAGAGCTCTTACAGGCACCAAAAATCCAGCAAAACAGAGAATAGTTGGGAGACAAACTTCATGAGATAAGAAAAAGACGCCATGAGGGGAAAGCTCTGTAATGGTAAGTGCCTGTTTGCTGTCTGCTTTTAAGGATTATTAAACAAAATGGAGATACTGGCTTTGAATGCAAGTAAGATAAATGACCCCACAAACATTAGAAATTACTTGTTTTTGTGATTTAATTTAGTTCCTAAAAGTAAAATCCAGAGCAGGAAAAGTTTATGTGTATGTGATTGACATGGAAAATTCTGTTTGTAGCCCTTGATGATGATGATGATGCGTGAGGATGCGTATAAGCTGATATTATATTACACCTGCAGTGCGCTCATTGCACAGTCGACCCTGCCTCAGAGGGCAGATCAATAACTCGACAGCTTCCTGTGTGCATTCAACTCAGCCATTTAATGTAGGTCTTTTTAAAAAGGCAAAAACTGTGCCAAAACTTCTTCAGCCTTTGACAAAATGGATCGTACGTGTGAGGACAGTAAAGAGAGAGAGGCAGAGAGGAGACGTGAGGAGGAGTTACTAACCTGAGAGCAGAGCAGCATTACGAGCTCCACCACTGACGTGCTAGACTTCATACACACCAGACCTGCAGCACAAAGACACACTGCACAGTCAGGAGCATCTCTCCCTTTCTCTCTGACATACACTCTCACACTCTCACACTCACACACTCTCACACACACACACACATACACACACACACACACACACACACACACACACACACCACTGCGAAACACAAAAATATCATCAAAGACGACACTGTAGTGTCAGTGGTTTCTGCTGTTGTTTACAGTCATCGTAGTCGAGTTTATAAAAAGCATGCCACAGAGAAGACAGGAACAAACAGTAGAGAGAAAGAGAGGACAGGGGGAGGGGGAGAGAGAGAGTGAGAGAGAGGAGGGGGAGGAGCAGAGAGTGAGGAGAGGGAGAGATCAACATAGAGACAGTGGATCACGAAAACAGGACGCCAGGAAGCAGGTGGGCAGAGGGAGGGGTGCATCACATTTAGTACAGTCTATAATAGCAGCAGCATTGATGCTAAAACGCATCATAAACTGATCTAAAAATGTTGACGTTGCCTAACTAGCTGATTGAAAATGGTGCAAAATACTGACTTCATACCTGCTTGACGAATGAGTGAAGCAGCCAGCTCAAAGACACTCACTCACTCACCGATTCACGCCCAACTAATCACACACTCGCTCGTTTCCTTTTCTCTCACACATTCTTTTTCTTTCTCACACACACACACGCACACACACACACATCGCGGTGAGGGACAGTGAATGGGGAGACTCCACAGAGAGACGCCAGTTAGAGAAAAAGGAGCCGTGTACAGCACCTGTACCTTCTATGAGCAGTTCCTGCCCATGGCTACCCAGAAGTGTCCTGGACAGGAAGGGGGCGAAGTCCACGAAAATCTCCCTCAGCAAGGGGGCCACTTTCTCCAGAGCGCGCTCCAGCTTGGTGGTGATACTGTGGCAGGAAAATCAGTGAGAGACAGATGAAGGGAAAATAGGAGTGAAGATTAAAATAAGCAACATCCAGATGAGGGTAGAAGAGCATGTGAGGGAAAAACTCAGGTGGGATATACGGTGGGCGAGAAAGGGAGGAAGAAAAACATGCAAGACAGAAATGAGCAGAGGTGGGCGAGAAGAAGGGAAGACAAATTACACAGAAGCCAAGACAGGAAAGGGCGAGAGAGGCTGAGAGAGGTCAAAGAGAAGGAAATAGAAAAATGTCTGAAATGGACACAGAAGACACGAAAAATGCACAGAATCAAAGAGAATGTAATGATGGTTGGAGATGGAAGCACTATGCCTGGGTTAGTATTGATTGATGATACAGTTCAAAGACTAATTGCTCTGCTAAATAACTTGGCTTTGTGAGATGAGTGAACGTTAAAGTGCAAGAAAGCTTAGTCTCCAAAAAACAGCCCTCATTTTAAACTGCACTGGGAAATATATATATCGTATCTTGACTTGTCTATAAATACTATTAATCTTCATATTGGTGCCTTCGGGTGTGTACAGGTGTAGATAAAATATTTTTCTGCCCTATGTTCAGTTAAAAAATGGAGAGAGTAAGGAAGGACGAATATACAGCAAAGCAGCCATGATGGCAGTGAAGTGTGTCTTCTTGGCCTTATAAGCATGTGACTTCTGAAGCAGACCTGAGTCACTGGTGTTTACAAATCGTCATTTTGTTTTAACCTGCTCAGAGCAGCAGGAGGTTAAAACAAGCACTCAGGTCGGTTTAAGCAAACCGAAGTTATTTGCAAAGAAGGTTTGACTCAAGTCTGATCTGGAGTTTGGGGTTAGTGTGAGAAGACGGCCATGCCAGAAGTGACAGAGTCGACTGTGTTGCTGTTAAAAAAAAAAAACTATGAAAACATGAGCTGCCGGGCCTAAAGCAAACGTGATGCTAAGTGTTGGAAGCTGTTAGCAAAGATGTCTGTCCTTTCTTGCATGGCACTCTGGGAACATTTAGTAGTGGCTGGGCGTAGCAGAGGGTGTGTGGTGGAGGTGGGGCAGAAGGGGTGGGGGTGGGGGTGGGGTTGGGTTGGGTTGGGGGGGCATGGGGACAGGACGAGTATCTCCTTGCCTAAAACACTGTCCTGCATCTCGGGGGGCTGCCTGGAAGCCTGCCAGAGAGCTAAAAGACTTGAGCTCAGGGGGCGTCTGACCGCTGCGTAGCGCACACTGCGCCACCTCACAATAGGCACTGCAATACAAACCACACACACACAAACACACATGTACAGACATGCACACTGATTAAGGAACACATGCGCACGCACGCACCCCTCCACTCACGTGCGTGTGCACTCTTAGACGCGCACGTATCGGCACACATTATAACAGATTGTCTAACACGTCTGAGGAGAGAGGACATGGACAGAAATGTTACAGTACAAACTGCTGCAATGCTCAAAAGACTTCTTCACTATTTCTCATTGTAAAGCTATTTCCTCATTATTACCAGTCTCACATCGCAGATCATCTTATATCTCACTCGGGAGCGCCAAGACGCCTCTTAGAATATGGAAACACATAAAAACAGATTTACTTTTATGAGAGGCACTTTGAAATCCACTTGAACTGTTGGGATAATTAAAGCTTCGTTAATAACTGCTGATATTTTCATACTCTACAATATATTGTAATAGCGACATTAAAACACAGTTGTCATATCAGGGATCAATAGCACCATCGTGTAGACTGAGTAAGATGTGTGAGCGGTGAATGTGAACATAAATACTTACTTTGTTTTAATAGCTCATCTTTATTAGTTGATATCAGCTTTAAAAAGCAACAACACAATCAGTCCAGTATCTTTCTTTTTTTATAACTGTTCAGTCAATGTGGAAGTGGCATTTCTCTGACTTTTGATTTCATTCTTCACTTCATTTGTCACCCAGTAATTAGCAACTGAAGTTTTGTCTTTATTTTAACATATCAGAATATTTTTTTAGCTGACATTACTCCTGATATTATTAAAACATAAAAATAACTCATATCAGGTTTTGTTACCTATTGTAGGGCTCAAAGAGGATGTAGGTGCCCCTCTTGTTTCCACGTCCAGACAAAACGTATCTAACGTTGTTCTCTAATATCAGTAATGACTGTGAGAGTGAACTGCTGGCGGGAATTCTTTGGGAAGAGATGAAGACCAAAGTGTGAAATGAAATAGGGACAGGAATAAAAATGGAAAAGGGACAGGCACCCGAGAAAACAGACAAATCAACGAAGGGGGGATAAAAAAAAAAAGCTAAAGAAAGAAAGAGCGGGAGGAAAGTGAATGGTCGAAGCGATTAAGAGCTTAGTGGTGCTGAAAGCGCTGACCTCATATTCTCCATAGTGTCTTCTGGCATGGGTGCCACTGTCTGCACCGCTGGCAGATTCTTACTAGTTGCACCGTTGACAAATGACGAAGAGGAGGAGGAGGAAGAGGAGGCAGAGTCTGTGGCACCTAGGGCGGGACAGGGAAACAGCAGGGAGAGTGATGAGAAATAAGACCGATATTACAGCAACATGAATCGAGCAGGACAGAGATTAGCGTGCAGCACAATAACAAAGGAAATGTATTAATGTCCTGATCAGCTGCGACCAAATTCAATTTGGATTGTATTTCACTGGACATGCAGCTGCTTGTCTTCTGCTAATGGTTCCCCGTTTGTGAAAATAGCTTTGCAATCAATATACAGAATCCATTCCAGGGAACAAATCCCTTCCTTGTCCATTATGCATGTATGATACAGTACAATACATCTGACAGGCTGACAAAGCCCTGAATACAAATCCGCTCTGCTGCTGAGTATGTTGCTGTGTAGAAACAGCACTGATCTGCATGTCAGCTGTGTATGTAACTGTATTTGATTCTTATCTTGTTCTCCTACATTCCTTTCTATTTAAAACCATATCTGGGTCAAAGAATACCTAATTCATATTTTTCTCTGCATCTGTTTTTTTTTTCCTGCAGGGGGTATCAAACAATCCAGCATAGGAGTTGGCTGAATTATTCACTTTTTAACGGCTTAAAGGTATCTTACACTTTGCTGAGCTGTCTGCAACTTTGTTCATTTGGACACTAACTAGGCTAAAACTGATCCTGAAAGGATCTGCTGCCACTATTGGTTCAGTTTGTCTCTGTTCTGGTTTGTTCTGGCTGTCAAAGGAAAGCAGAGAAAAGCATCAACAGGAGAAATTCTGCTTCATCAAGCATCCTTTGAAATGCTTGAGGTCTTTCTCCAAAACACCTCCGTCATACTGCAGGTGTCTGTCTGCTGCTTCTCCTTAAATTACACCAAACAGATGCAGCGCCAACATCTATATGAGTAAAGTAATAAGTGCTATATATCTGTGTGTTATCTCTCACCTGTAGTGTTGATCATGCTCTTAGGCGTTGCTGTCGCAGCAGCAAAAATATTAGGTGTGCTGCCAGCAGTGCCTGCTCCACTGGTGGTGGGTGTGCCCACCGTGTTGACTGACAGGCTGCCAGGAGGAGGCTTTTTGACTGGAACCACAACGCTCCTGTAGAAGAGATGAAACACAAAGGCATGAGACAAACCTGCACGCAGAAATATTTTTTATGAAATGCTCACCAGTGATATCTTGGCTTTGCGTGTTGGGCTGTGCTCGCAGTGTGCGAGGATGAAAGTACAGTAGCTGCTACTGCTACTGATGACACTTTCAGATTTGCGAGCACATTTACTATGGCAACACATGAGCAATTAAAACTGTTACACAGTTGTTTCACCCTCTGAAGTCAGTTTCAATTGTAACCCTATAAAACTTGTTCAACAGTTTATTCACAAAGCTTTTTTAAGATATATGTTATGACAGTGCCCAGGTGTGACCCCAAAGTTTTTCTTTCATCTTTAACATTTTAAAAGGTCACATATCCAACACTTTTCTTGTGTGTTATTTGAAGCGTTGATATCCATAAGAAGATAAATTCATGGTTTTAAGAATCAAAAACCATCTCAATGTAGTTTTACATCTCCTCTCTCAGGCTTCTCTCTGCAGCTCTAAATCCTGCAAAGCTGGACAGTGGGTCTGGGGGGGCTGAGCCTGGGGCATGGCTTAACGCAGTGACTGCTTTGTTGTGACATCACAAAGTTATGTAAGTCCTGACGGCTCGTTTTAGGGCACGAATACAGGCTTTGTGCATTTCTAGAAGACTGAGCACTTTGATACTGTCACAGTATTAATATAGAACCTAGACCTACTTTATATTAAAAAAAGACACAGAAATTTCACTTCATACAATATGAGACCTTTAAATTACAACTCAGCTGACAACATCAGGGAGTTAGAGTGATATTTGTAAGTACTCAGTATATGCATTTATTAATATATAGCATGATAAAATCTGATTAATTTCCTAAAATGCTAATATTTTAAGCTTGTAACTAAATTTAGAGCTGTAGAACAGTAGAGATTTTATTTAAATGAGCTAATATATGTGTATAATAAATAAATCCATAATAAGTAAAATACTGTTTGTTGTTTGTAACTATGCATTTTGCCCTTAATTAATAACTAACTAACGGATCAGATGTGTCTGTGCCTGTCTGAACCATGACCATGCAGACAGGCTTTATGCATCAGGTAGACATCTTAGAGATGGAAATGGAGCCATTCATGATCTATTATGCACAATGTCTTCAATCAATAACTTGGCTCTCAAGGACTGCAACAGAGCAGAGCAGGATCAAGAAGACTAAGTGATTCACAGGAGATATAAGCAGGTCATCTTCACAGTTTGGACAAGAAAGGAAAATTTTTAACTCACATGCAACTTCATCATTCAGCAACAGTCTCTGTATCTCTATAATATTTTTGTCCAGAATCAATGTCAAAAATGGGAAGAAAATTAAATTAATGGCATCTCAGCCATGTTTCATTATGATGGTATCACTGCAACTAGAAAAATAAATCACTGTCATTCTGTTTTTATACTGAATGTGTTTTTCTCAGGTACGTAGATCCGATTTTTATGTATTTGTTTTTGTGCATTATTTCAGTCATTTAACAAAAAAAAAAGAATCGATGTGCCTGCTGGCAAAACATATTATGTATGTTTGTAGATGTTACCATCCAAAGAGCTTTGAATAGGAGAATATCTTTTAAATAATAATCACATTATCGATTTCTGTGTCCACTGTCCTTCCAAAGCTGATGTAGGGCAATCTGACAAATAGCAGTATACTAATATGCCTGTCTAAAAGACCAGTATTGGCTGGAAAAATCAATTTATTGATGGATGTGTCAGGCTGCACTGACTCTGATATCTCTGTCTGTTTTTTCTGCCTCTTGTAGGTCAAACAGTAGCTGGGACCGACCTGTCGAAAGAGTGGAACTGCATGGGCAGCATGGGGTGGGTCTTCAGGGCAGGGTCCGGGTGATAGGGCGTCGGCCCAGACTCCTGTCCCAGCTCCCCACCGTCAACTGGAGCTGCCACCAAGCTCTTCAGGATCTCCTGCATTTCAGAGAGAGCAACAAATCTGGTGATTACAGGACACAGACTGCTGAAGCTGGGCACACATTGTGACATTGTACATTTTGTTTTCAATGCAGGCTTTAATATGTCTTACCCAACCTTTTTTTTCTAAGAGGAAACTATTAATGTTTCAGAGAAGTAGGCATGTTTTAATGATACATAACCTAATACAGCCTCCCTGAAAGGAGCATTAATGGAAAACTCTTGACCCTAGTCAGACCTGGTCTGTTAAATCAATCTAAGGAGATACAACTGCAACTGTGCAGCTATAAGTACTGATGTAGCTTGATCACTGAGAACACATTTAGAAGGGGCTATTTGTAAGCTTTCTCTGCTGCCAAACATGGTTTCTTTCCGGGCGCAGGTGGTGGTGATAACACACCCTCTGAGCAGTGCTACGGCTTCAGTGAGTTGCTATCAGAAACAGACGAGATGGGCCATGGCTAGCTGGTTAGCATGCTAACTCCAGTAGAAGAAAAGACATGAGTAAACATTGGTGTTATTTTCCACTGCTGGAGACAGCTAACAGCTCTGGTATGTAGCAACGTACATATAGCTCCTTTAAAGGTGCTCATAGAAACATGCAATCTCAATAGTGAGGAGTTAATGCAAGTAAATTTGACCACCACCCACAAATTAAAGTTATTATTTATTATATAGAATATTGGATGCACATGTTTTCAAAGAAGATGCATGTTGACTACAGCCTTTCTCAGAAGCTAATTTTGATATATCTGGATGCAAGCAGCCAGCTTTGAACAGGTGACCCACAGACCCACCTTGACATTGATGCCTTTGTTTGTTTGACTGATGCTGGAGATGGACGAGGGCGGGGCTTGGCTGGAGTTGGGGGTGGAGCCAGGGTTGTGGGGAGAATCCAGAAGGCTCTCCTGTGACCTCCTAACGTCAGATGACAGGCTGCACAACAGATCTGTTCCTCCTCCTCCTCCTCCTCCCATGTCTCTGTCTCGATCTCTGTCTGTCTCTCTCCCCACCAGGCCAAGGCCAAGCCCGAGACCCATCTCTGAGCCATTCAGGGACCCAGCCACATGGCCCTCCTCTCCGATGCCCGAGTCTGTGTGGGGGAGGCCGGCCCGTGGAGAGTCATCCACAGGGGTGGGGGTCTGTTTGTCACGGTCAGAGAAGGCTGTGGATGGGTGCTCTGGAGGAATGAGGAAGAAATATAGATGGCAGTGGGATTTTTATTACACAAAAAATGCATTGTCAAGAAATTCCACAACATACTGTCAGATTTTAAAATGTTATTCTCAGCTCTTTTCCTCTTGCTTGTAAGCTTTCATTTCCCTGCCAAGCAATACCATTCTGCCTCCTTCTTGCTTTCTTCCTCTAATTGTCTCATATTCTTGACAAAGGTATTGTTGTTCGCCTGAGGCCTGTATTCACTACGCCAACGCTACAACAATGAGTCAGCACTGGCTCATGCAAGATTACCCTGTAATATTGAGGATATTGCAGCTAAAGAAAAATGAGAATAACCTGTACTGGTTGGGGAGTTGATCTCATGGCGGATGCTTCTCCCTGATAGGCTGGTGGACCTGCCAATCTCCCGCTGGGGTTCCAAAATGTCCCGATACTTTGATACCATGAGAACTGAGATAAAGTAGACGACTGCAAGCGCCAGAAACTGAGCCTGCTTGCTGTCATCCTACAGAAAACACACACAAAATTATTCAGTAAAAAAACAACAACAAACAACATTCAGGCATTTTTTTCTCATATATTTTTAACCACACAAATACTGTAAACACAAAAAAAATACACAAACACACACACTTACCACATCTCTGAAAACCACAGCTCGGAGACGATTGATGTCTACATCCTGCAGGAGTCTGTCTGGATCCTGCTAAATATGGACGACAGAATGTCAGCTGTGGTGTGTCATACATATGCATGTTTTTGTGTCACATTTTAAGTGTTATGTGCAGGATGTACATTTGATTTGTGTGTGTGTGTATGTGTGTGTGTGTGGTACCTTGCTGGTGGTAGAGGCACTGTGAAGGCTGTCCTGTGACTTGCTGCTGGTTAAAGAGGACTTGCAGCTTCGATCTCTCTGTCTCTGCCTACACTCCAGACAGTTCCTCACTGCCACACAGCACACTGATGGATTAGGAGAAGCAGAGGAAACAAGTAAGTATCATGGCACAGTATCACAGGCTGGGAAAAAAAACAGAAGCGTGAATGAATTCTGTGAATTGTTTATTGGCTTCTGCTTCTCTTTGAAGTCCTACAGATGGGTAAATGCATTTCCTCTAAGGATATGCACACTCAGTCCATTACCAATAACCACATTATGAATGCGCATATATATATATATATATAATATGAATCACATATCTGGTGTGACACAACTAACAATTATTTTCATTATAGATTAATCTTCTGCTTATTTCCTCGATTAATTAATTATTTGTTTGGTCTGAAAAACATCTGAAAACTGAATAATTCTCTTTACAACATCCTAAAGCCCAGTGTCATCAAATGTCATGTATTCGCCAAAATGTTTCAAAATCCCAAAAATATTCAATTTAATAAAAATGGAAAAACAGCTAATTCTAATGTCTGAAAACCTGGCATTTTTGCTTGAAAAATGACTTCAACAGTTCATTGATTATCAAAATAGTTTACTGTTAAGTGACTAATCATTTACTATTTAGATTAATATCATTTAATTATTATATTAATATTTGCTATTTATCGTGAAAAATACTATGTGATAGTCCATGTTAGACTCGAAGGTTCCAAAGGCACAAAATAAGAGAAATCTGGAGCGACTGTAAAGATGCACATTGCAATGCACACTCACTTTGTGTTGCCTTCAATGCCATTTTTCAGTTAGGAAAATATTTTGTATCCCTGTCAGCAGTAGTGCTGCGTCAGATAGTTCATTAATGGATTAATCAATGGACAATAAAATTCATCTGCAAGCATTCTCTGCAAATGTGAGTAACTGCTGCTTATCTTAGATTTACATCGTCACTGTAATCGAATATATTTGGGTTTTGCAATGTTGCAATTTAAAGACAGCACCTCTGGGAAATTATAATGTGCAAATGAAAAAAAACAAAAAACTTTTTTCTGACATTCTATAGATTAAACGAGTAATTTAAAATATCATATACATAATGAAAATAATTGTTAGTTTGAAGCCCTGCTCCACAGGGACATGAACCTGTGTGTGAGTCTAACTGTAGAACGAAGAGTTTTAAAATTTTGGTGAGAGACTGAATACACTGAGCATCAAGCACACACCCAGGCGGAGACACTGTCTCATCAGCCCTCCTGAGGACATGTTCTTCTCTGCCTCAATCTCACTGAAGTTGAGGGAGCTGGCAAACACCAGCACGTCCACCATGGCCATGAGACGAGACAGGAAGGTGACCGCTGTCTCCGAAGACATGCCCTGTGTCGCCTCGATGTTCTCCAACTCCGTCTGGGAAAAGGGAGGAAAAAATACACATATGCTTGCCAGTTACTCAGTGTACAACTGGCATGAAAACACAATGAAGTGGATGCTCTCCCAGTGGTTTTTAAAAAAGTGGTGAAATACTGCAGTATCCACCTCAATTTAAAACAACAGAGGTAACCTTTAGAGAATTTATGCAGCTGGGTCTTACACAAGCATGACCACAACAGTCATGGCTGGTTTCACCAACAAACAGGAAACACAATCTTGAGTGCCATGCTGGTTAAGTGAAATACATACTGATATGATGAAATCTGGCAACATGAGGTGTTCTACACAACACACGGGAAGTACAGCCTGATGACACACAGGTAATGGTAACAGTGGGATCGTGACGGTAGCAGTGTGGCCTAGTAGCAGTAACAACAGCAGTGTAGAGACAGGCAAAGCTAGCCTAGGATATATTTAAAGTCCACTTACGTTCACACCAAACCAAAGTATTTAATCACAAGAATTTCAGTATATATTGAAACTGAAAATAAATCTGAGGGCAGCATGGCATTGGTTAAAAGTCAAACCAAGAGTGTGGTCTGCTGTGTCTCTGCTTCGGTGAGCAGGGTGTGTGGGTCTGTGGAGAGTCGACAAAGTGCAAGCATCTGGAGGCTCGTCAGTGCAAGTGAGCACAGACATTCGGGGGGTGGGGGGTGGGGATAACAGACACACAAGGTGAAAACAGAAAGGCTTGGGTTGGTGCTCTTAGCTCTTCTGGTGATGGTGGGAGTCTCAGGCTCTTTACGCACCTCTACCCCTGCGCCTCCTCCCCCAGGAACAGGGGTCACCTCCTCTCCCTTTGACCCCCTCTGGGGTCCGGCTCCTCCTGCCTTCTTTAGTGTTGATACAAATGGGACAGGCTTAGCAGATGCATCCCCCAAGGACCTTTGGTAAACTCTCATGCTTTTTCACTCTAATTTCTCCTCATTAGCGACCAACCTCCTGGCTTTTGGTCTATTCTATCCCCCTTATTTGTATAATATTCTAACAATGTTAGAATATTATATCTTTATGAGCTAGAGGCAGAGTGAACAATGCATATTCACAATATATACAGACAGTATAAGGGGGAGTAGTCATTAGAAGCAAAGGAGCACAACAAATAGAAACACTATGGATGTCAGACAGGCAAGGGTTAGTGTCTCACAATGGTAAATAAACCAGAACAAAGTATTAGTAGAATAAAAAGAGAGGAAGAAAACACAACTTACAGTGTTGGCACTACTCTTAGAACTCTGCACATGCAAAAACAGACAAAAACAGGGACAAAAAGGACAAGAAAATACATAGAGTACATGTAACACAGAGAGGAAAAGAAAATAAGAAAGATGAAGATTGTTAGAACAAAGATAAAAAAAAAGGTTAAAATACTGTGGTAGAAGTGTTAGATAGATAGTTAGATATATAAAGATACAGATGAGAGGAATTCAGAAACTGTTCTTGACAGTTTTTTTCTTAATTCATGGCTTAACTATACCGAACTTTGTGTAAGTTTAAAATTCAACCTTTAAGGCTTAGGAAGTAATTTTTAATCCATCATGATTTAATAGGTTAAAAAAAATGCTACAAAATGTAATAGACACAACAAATTCTTTAACCTATTCAATCATGCAAGATTAACGCTGCCCTGAGCACGAAGGGAATCAGGCTTAGGAGGTTCCTCAAAGTCTGCGTTTGGTGTTAGCGCCTGAGCTACAGGCCTCTGAAGCAGCTGTTGACCTGCAGTTTCCCCTCCTACCACAGAGGGGGGGAGTGGAGCCACTTACAGAAGGGGAGGTGGCAGCAGACAGGAGAGGCAGGATGCCTCCACAGGCGATGATGATGTTGTCCACCATCTGAGAAATGAGGTGGATCGTGTTGTGGACGAAGATGATGTTCTCATTGCTGTTCACAAAATCCATCACGGACTTGGTGGAGTGGCTGAAATGGAAGATAATAGTTTGACACATGATGTGAAAATACAGTTTGGATAAAGACATTTTAGGCATCGCTTCATTTTTTAAATATCATCAGTCGAAACTAATGTGCAGTCAATAGAGATGCACTGAAAACAATGCACAAGATCATGAAAAAGTCTTGCTATTAAAGTAACATATCAGCCGGTTGTTCCAAATTACGGTTACAAGTCATTTTAAACGTGATTGGATCCTATAATCAGCATTAAAGGTATAAGCAAAAAACCTGATAATCTATTTCTGTGCGTATGTCATACATCAGACATCCTAACTCACCTCCTCCAAACATGCACGTCAGTTTCCAGGGCAAACAGCAGGTCAGTGAGCAACCTCTGGTGCATGGGAGACCACTTGAATTCCGGGATGCGGAACATAGTCGTGCGTGGGCCGGGGCTGAACTGCCGCCGTTGCTCTTCTGTCATGGGCATGCCTCTGAAACCGAGGTCAACACGTAGGTCCCGCTCCAGCTGCGCCGCAGTACGACCATGAAGGGCCTGCAACGAGGACGGTTGGAATACATTGTGTGATGAAAATCTATTTCACAAGAGAAACCTCAGAGGACTCTCTGGGACTTCTTATTCTGTGTTCACTGAGCTATTAGGGAAACATAGTTCATGTGTGGGCAGTCACTCAAACTGTCCATGGCTGAGCATTTTACACTAATCATCACACATGGCTGATCACACTGGACGGCTGTGGCTTAAAGGACGGAGAAGAAGGCTTGTGACTCATCAGTGCCTGAACTGGCAGATTAATCTTGGTGGAGATGATACGGTATATGGTTTTATTCTATTTTCATTTTATTTATCATCTGCTAGTTAACTATTAAAACAATGTATCTTTATAAATATATTATTTATACATGAAAGTGTACAGTACCAGTATGTCCTTGGAGACTTGCAGACTCACACACATAAACACACCTGAGTAGTCGCAGTAGTTTGGATCTTTTTTGTGTCCTTGTCTTTCCCATCATCCGACCTCTCTGTATCAGAGGTGGTGCTGGCTGTGTCTCCTCCAGTCTTGAGCCCCGCAGCCTCTCCCTCTGCCCCGGCTGTGCCCTCTCCCTCTGGGAAATCTGGTCTGGAGGCTCCCTGGATCTGGGTTTGGCTCTCAGCCTCAGCAATGGAGCTGATGTCAGCGAGAGGGCTCTGTATCTTGAAGGGTCCATCCTCTGGAAGTTCCCCAGAAGTGTGGCTCTGGGTCTGTAAATCAGAGCCGCAGCTAGTCATGTGAGCCAGCAGGCTGAGGTCATCACTGGCACTGGTGGTGGAGTGAGCTGGGACTGGGCCGGATGGAGTAGGCTGGTCTGGACTCGGCAGCACAAGGGGGTCTGTGGCTGCCAGAGCAGGAAGCAGCTTCTCATCAACCTGGAGGAGATGAATGGGGTAATAAAAATTCAAAGAAAATTAACACATTAGCAAAAGTTTGCACCGACAACTTTCTTTTCTTTGGGGAAATTAGGAAGAGTGAGAAGGATAGAAAGTCGTAGTGATACAACAGTGACTGATTGCTCACATTATATCTAGGTCAGCAGGGGAGGATGAGGCTCGACGCATAAGATTTGTAATTTATCAGTGAGAATAATCTTCATAGAACATCCTACCTTGCTGAAGAGGAATCCGTTGTTGCTTGGGACACTGTCCTTCTCATCAGCCAATGTGATGAGCGGGCCCATGTTCCCATCATCCTCAAGGTTGACTCCTGAAAGCCCCAGGCTCGGCCCCATCCCAACCCCTGAGCCTGGCGTATCATCTTTAGGCACCAGATTTCCATTCAGGTTCTGAACCACAGCGCAGTACGCACTGTCCAGGAGAGAGTCCACCTCCACCAAAGGTCCGTTCTCCATTCCTCCCCCACCTCCTCCACCTACACTTCCACCGAGGCCTTCCGGTGACAAGTCAAGGTCATCCAGCTTCACTTCTGTGGCCTCCACCTTCTCGGCTTTAATGTCCACCAGCAGGTCGTGGACCTCCACCCTCACCCCTGGAGCAGCGCTCTGCTCCCCCGGTGTCAGGGCTTCTCCGTTGGGTCGCTTTACAGCGCCTTCTGCGAGAAGGTTGCGCGAGTCTCCCCCGGCCCCCTCACTATACTCAGCCTCGCTCTCAGGTGTCTGTGTCTGGGAGTTGTCGTCAATCTCCAGGTTGCCGTTGACAACAGGTGCGGGCGTAGCAGAAAGCCCAGAGATGGTGGACACAGAGCCTTTCTTCCCCTTCTTCATATTTTCCTCCTCCTGACGCTGGTACTCTTCATACATTTTAGCCAAGTATTCCTTATGGGCTTCATAGGTCACCTGTGACAGATGGTGGATATATAATTGGTTATGTGATCAGAGCACAAGCACTGACAATAGTTAACCTCCACATCAATAATGTCTCCATCAGGTAGTCCCTGTAGGCCTCATAGATCATCTGTGCAAAAGGCTGGATGGATAAAACTGGGACAGTGGCCTATCAGGGCTATTAGACCATCATCCATAATGTCCCCACACTTTTGCACTGCCATGAGAAAATGGGTTAAATTCCCACCAGTGAACGGTGAAAACTAGATGGCATCAGTTATTGAATATCATATCTATAATGAATCATTCTGGGCTTTGCAGGTCATTGGCTTACAGTTAACAATAGTCAATATGTACAAATCAATACATGTTTGTTTAACCTTTATGTTAGCTTCAGTTAAAATATCAATCCCTAAAAATCATCATCACCAGTGCTGCGTTCCTTTCTGGTGCAACAGATTTTAAACAGAGTGGATACGCTGTTCTACAAGGATCTCTCCAAACCAGCCAGATGTGAAAAATCAGTATCAATCAATCAATAATTTGACACCAATGCCTTTAACAAGGGACAATATATGATGAAAAAGTCTACCAGAAATATACTGTCTGAAGAATGTGGACCCCCACTCTCACCTTGGAGTGTGCGATAGACAGGGTATCCACCCAGACTCTCCACCCTCCCCATTCGTATTTGATGGCGTGGTAGAGCAGGATCCTAAATATGTTGTAGACCATCTCAGTTATTTTCTGCTCCTCTGGGTTCTTGGGGTTGATGTATCCGAGGGAGAACATCCAGTCCTGCCACACAGAGCACTGCAGCAGGCAGCTGGTGCACAACACAAACACTGAATGTGAGCGTGGCTGCAGCATGACCTCCATGGAAACGTTAACAATCACTGGAGAAGCGAATGACATAAAGTCATTTGTGTGCTCTTACCGCCGGTTTTCACGGCTGTTACTGAAGAGTTTAATCATGTCGGAAAGAAAGAGTCTCCTGACCTCCATCAGCTCAGCGCTAGGAGAGGAGTTCTTCAGGAGGGTCGCCACTACCTTTAGTATCACTGGGTGGGAGGCGAAAATTGGGTAATGGTGAGAGGGAGAAGAAAAAAAGAGATGAGAGAGTGGGGGAAGCAAATGTACAAAAAGTGTTTTGAATGAGAGAAAAAAATGTGAGGGACAGGAGAGTGCGAGGCAGATCAATAAGCGGGAGATGGCAGCAGTGTCTGCTTCTGAATTCAGGCTTTGTTGTTTGTTTACCCGCATTAAAACAACACTGAATTACTGGCAGGCCAAAGAACACGGAGAGACAGAGCTACAAATGTATTTCTTGTACTTACTGGGATTCTGGATCTTGACGGTGGAGTCGGGCTCAGGGTGGGGTTTGTGAACCACCTGAGTGCAGACCTGCTCTGTTAGAATCTGCACAGACAGAAGACCCACAGCCGTCAATTAAACTCACCTGAATTCTGGCGACTCAAAATAGACCTGAAGCACATCACATCATGTACACCGTTATGGTAGTGGAGTGTGTGAAAGAGCCGCTGCCAAACAATCACCTACCTCATACAGAGTGTTGTAGGTGGTTATAGAGACGGTGTTAGTGTGCATCATCAGCCTCTCCCCCAGCAGTGTGAACAGACTGTGTGTGTGCATGATCTCTACCTTCCTCCTGCGGGGAAACACACACACACACACACACACATAGCTTGCCATTCATAACAGAATTTACGACAGTTGAAACTGACATTGATTGTCACAGGCCTGATGACAGTCAGATATTGGCAGGCGGCACCATGTGGCCCTGTCAGTTGTGATGGGTCCGGAGAGGCCGTGAAATTAACACCAGAGAGAGAAGTGAACAGAATGGCAACACCGCAGGAGTCACTGAGGCAACGCTCATATGGCTGTGAATCACTAATTTTGACTGTTCACCTTGCCAGTAGGTGACAATTGTGTCTCTAAGAGGATTTTTAACTTGAGAGGCTCAGAAATCAGGGTTGACAAACTTTGAATGTTTTTGAGTTAAACAAGTAATTATCAAAGGTTCTGTATAATCCTGGCTGTAGTTGGGTCATTAGAAATGCACTATATTTAATCGTATGCACTATATATACAGTACAAACACTTAAATAACTAATAATTTAGCTGCCATTATCATGTCTGAAAAACGTTTTTCAATCAGTTACAATTTACCCTTTTAACAGGATAATTACATTTTATAGAAACTACAAATTGTTTTTCACAACACCCTGGTCTGTCTGAGCAAATTCAATTTAAAAACCAAATGCAAAAAATATAATTGAGGGCATGGTGGTATACTTAACATGGAAATAAACACATAATGTCCAAAAAAGTGTGTGTCATAATGAGACAGCACCATGGCTGAGATTAAAAACACATAGTAAAATCAAATGTCAAAATAGCTTACAGATCTAGGATATTTATTCAACACATCTTCAAGTAATAGGGAGATGTCAAAAGAGTTAATGAAACGCCAAACTAATGACATTTCTTTCTTTTTTGTCACTAATACATGAGCCTGGCAGGTGATTGTAGAAGACAGCTGTTTTAAAACTTAACATTATTACGTGATTAAAATAAGTCATCACTTTATGAGTAGTTTGACTTGAAGTTGGTGGACTGCTGTAAACCACTGTGCTCCAGAAACAGGCCTTTGTGAATCCAATGCTTGACATCTTATTAGTGGTCTGAGTGATGCTCTGCTGATGCACCTTTAATGCTGTTTTCACTTTGCTTTCAATCAGATACGAGAACAAGGGGCTGAATGCATACATGCATAAACTCTGTGTATAAACTCTGTGTATAGAATGAAACAACAACAATCACAGTAACACTGCAGAAGATTCAATTTGGCAAGATCAGCCATTAACTCACACCAAGTGGGGAGGGAAACAGTTTCTATTTATTTCTAGTATTTTCAAGTTAATTTCTAACAATTTTTAACATTTAAAACATTTTAAAAGACAACTTTAGTAAAGTTGTTGATTAGATATGACATTAACTCTCAAACTATGATGCAGAAACACAGTATAATCTAAACTGGTTTAAGTCAATGGCTCTGAAATCAGGACTATAGCAGATGTTCTTATTTTTCTATTTTATTTTATTTTCTATTTTATCCTGTCTTTCAACTTGATAATTCAACAGACGGTAAATCACATGAAAATAGGTTATGTTAAAGATTAAAACATTATTTCACATTCTTATGAAAATATATTGAAATGTCTTTGGCTGTATCATTAAATTACATGACAATGACATACAGGAAGCCCTACACAGGATGTTTGGTTGAGCAGATATTAAGTAGGTGGGGGGGGGGGGCTGGAGGTGCGGGGCTCAGGTGCAGCATGGCAGCCTGCCCCCATGTTGTGCGGTAAGAGGCGTGTATGTCGCATGGGATGAATAAATCTCCCAGCATTCATTGCTGCTCATCAAGGTTCCACCTCCCTGCCAGTGCACGCTGTCAAAATTATTATTCCGCCTTGGATGTGATGATGAGGGCATTATCTTTACACACACACACACACACACACACACACACACACACACACAAACAAACAGCCCCTCTAAGGCCCACAGGAGACTACACTGCTGTAGTTCTTCAGCTTTTACTGCAGCGTGTTTCTCACTCTCATGTATGGCCTCTCAGTCTCCATACTCTGGTGCAGCATTTGTGTTTAGTGGTGATAGAATAAAAAAAGAATAAAAGATAACCACATAAAAGAACATAGCAGATAGGAAGCACAAAGACAAAAAGGTACTTACTTGTGACCAAGGTGCTTGAGGAAGTAGCCCAGGACTTTGAGGGCTTGGACCCGGATGCTCTCACTCTTAGAGGCCAGGAGTTTACAGATCACCCTGCAACATGTGAAACACACAGCAACACTGAGTTCTTCTGTGTAGAGTGAAGTGTGTGTGTGTGTGTGTGTGTGTGTGTGTGTATTAAAGTAAAACACCTGCTGCCTGATACTCAGTTAACATCCTCAATGCTAACTCAAGTTCTTCACAGGCATGTACGCAGAAGACATAAAAGTAAAAGGAATGGGATTGTGCTAACCATCTCTCTGACAACAAGGGAGTTACCATAGCAACCAAAAAGACATCCATGTGTAGTTGTGCTGTTGGGGAAATACCAGCACAGTTTGAGTCCGTCTTTGAAAAATCAGGCTGCTCAGCTGAGGCTACCTTTTGAACACTGTATGGAACATTTTGACACTCCAGCTTTTGCCACGGATGTAATCTTTCCTCGAGCCATCAAACTGAGATAGCAAACAAGTATACAACATGGTCTGTTGGCAAACAGGTCCGACAACATAAAAGTTCCTATCATTGGCTTTTCACAGTGATAGGCCTTAATACAAGATAGGAGTTATTAAACATTATTAATGATTATTTATATTTCATTTCTTCACCAAAATTGTTCTGTTTTACACATGATTGGCCAAGAATGTTACTTTGTAAAATAAAAACCAGACATTACAGGTGCTAGTCTTCTCAATCTCTCCCTGTTTTTGAAATCTGAAGGTGTAAACTACTTTGAATTTTAGTACATTATCAGTAATAAGAAATATGCATTCATAATGCAGCTGCTTTGTAAAGAGATTTCAGTTGTGTAAAGTATGGCCTTTTCATTTATGAATTCAAGTTTTTGCAGCTCAACTTATTTTGTCTATTCATTAAAAATCTTTTATTTTTCTATAGCTGTGTGTTGGATCCTTTTTGTAAGAAAAACACATAAAGCGAAAAGCTTTAACCATGTGAGTAGTGTCAATATTTCATATGCAAAGATCTTATTTCATGTCAGAAGGTTGTGGCACTGCATCAGATCTTTATTTATGTGCGAGTGCAGCATGTGTGGGCAGCATTCACCTTATTCCATTTCTCTGGTCAAACGCAGGGATCATTGACGCCGGGTGTTCAGACATAAGAGCCACGAGCAGCTGGAGCACATCGTGAATATTCTCATCCTGCAGAGCAGAGGAAGCAGAGTTGCACAGGTGAACAAAGAGGGAAAAGAAATCCCCAACAGGACAGATGAATACAGGGTTAAGAGGACAAAGAGAGAGTTGTAGGGGTGGGCATGCAGGGAGGGGGAAAGGGGGGGGTGGGGGGGACTGCGGAGGAGAGTGTGGCATTTCAGAGCAAGAATAGATATAATTGTTACAGAGGAGTACATTCTGTTCAGTCCATTGTTGCACCATTTTTCATGCTGTCACAGCGCCGAAGCTGACTCACACTCGCGCTCGTTTGAGTGGACCATAACTTCAGCCCACAAATTTTAATGCACATTTTTGCCACCAGCTCCACTCAGCCGCTCTCACTGTCTCTCTGTCACACTGCCTGTTTTAGCATAAAATAGCATCTACCTCATGCATGGTCAATAGGTAGTTGAGAATGCTCTGCAGCTCGTCCTCCTTCACGCCCCGGTCCTGTGGGAAAAACAGACGTGGCATCTTTCAACAAAAAAAAATATTCATGATCTTCAGCTGTTTCTGTTTTTTTTTTTTTAACACCCTGTTAACCTCAGATGACTTCATTGATTCTGTTGTTGGTTGAAGCATTTTAACCGTGAAGCAGAAACAACCGCACACACATGGAAGTGTGGGCACGAGCACTCACGAAAGCTACAGTGCTTAATTCAGGGTGCTGATCTATAATGCGATTCTCCACACACACACACACAAACACACACACACATAAACAAACACACGCATTTTAGATTAAGCTAATGGACCCCAGGAGCGAGATAAACAACAAAGGACATAGTTGAAAAAAAAGAAAAAAAAAAAAAGAAAGTGATTTCTTGCATCTTAAACAATGTGATGAAGAGAATCAGTTTCTCTCGCTGTACCTTTAGTATGAGCTGTTTCAGGAAGAGAAGCATGAAGGCTCTGAGCGAGATGATCTCCTTTTGGGATGGCCGCGGTCCATCTGCGCAAACACACGCAAACAAAAGAATAATTTCCTGTTAAAAATCTACTTTTATACACAATACTGATCAGCCAAATAAGTCTGAAGTTCAGCCTGAGTGAGCGCCACTGTTTACTGATATTCCATTTTATTAGACTTCCTGGAGAGCAGAGAAAAACATGTTAACACAAGCGCACACACTATGATAGAACTGTGAAGTGTAAATCACTGTCATTAGCTCCAGAGCCAGTTTGGCAATGTGGGTATTTTATAGTTGCACTAATTTAAATGATTACAGGAAAGACGTTGCAATTTGCAAACATGTGACTGATGGTCCAAATGATCCCAACCAAACAAGGCAACGTAATCCACGGCACCTCCATCAGCTCTGTGGTGGGCTACGAAGACATAATCAAGTGAAAACACAAAAGCATCCGATGCATGAAATGAGCAATTTCTCACATGGGTATGATGCAATTGCCTCTTTCTAAAAGGTCTGATGTCTTTCGCCAATCTTGAGGCCTTTATCTGTTGTGTTCCATAAATGCCAGAGACCATCTCTGCTTTAAGAGCCACAGAGATTCATCGCATTCACATTCACGGAACTTTGTGTGGTTCAGCGTTGTGTTTATTCATTCTGACATTTGGCTGCATTTAGCTTCACAGGAGGCTTTCGAAACTCCCGTCTTCCTCTCTGAAACAATGGCACGGCAGCACTTTTGAAATGTTTAGGAAGAAAAGTGACAACTCAGATCTTGGCATTGCGTTTTTATTGATGTAACTGTGTTTCATTCATTTCTGAGGTGTTTAATGTGCGCGTCAGACACACTAGAAGCTTATACTGAATGATGAAGTGGCTCAAAATGACTGCCAAATAACTCACTAATGGAATATGGTGCCAAATAGTTTAAAAGATGCATTGATTCAGATCAAAGCAAGAATGATATAAGACCCACCCTTTAAAAAATAAGGGCACATTTTCCTTTAATGCCCCCAGTGGCTGCTGCAGGCGGTTAAAGCTGACTTCCCAACCTTCCCACTCATTCCCCATCTTCCTCTACTGCTCAGATGTTACTAAGAAACAAACAATCGGCACACAGTGAAGCTCATAAGCTACGTGTTCTCATCAGCATCCTACGTACCCAACAAAGGTTTCTTAAGTTTATAAGGCAACAATAAACATTTATGATGTCCGCATTTGCCACGGCACACTTTGCTGTGTCAGGGTGTCTGGGAACGGCCTTATTTTATGCGAGCTGCACAGGGAGAAGTGCTGGAACTACAAACGGTGTGTATTGCAAGATAAAATAAACCTCGTGATGGTGAACATTTAAACCGATATCTGACCCAAAGCTGCAGGAAGTAAGCTACGAGAAACATGAGAGAGTGAAAGGAGGAAGATTTGAAGCTTCTCCCTTTGTCATGTTCTGCTGGCACTGAATCAGTGTTTCAATCTGTTCACCGGCTCTTCACGAAATCCCCCCCCCCCCGTGATCCATCATTATTATCTGTCTAGCTGGTGCATATTGGTGAAATGGTGACACTCGCCATCCATCATTGTTTTGCAGCAGCTCCGTGTCAATCGAGTGCATGCGTGCACCAGGTGAACGTGTGCGAGTTTAGGGGTTTTTTGTTAACAGAGGATTTGAAGAAAGCTTATAATCATTTAAACTGCTTCCCGGGGGCAGCTTTAATTATCGTCTTTTACTCTTTGAAATTAATTTTCTTCTTCTTGTGCTGTTTTTATGCTAAACTGACTCAACCAGTCACTGTGAAAACAAATGAGCGCTTTTTTCCTCTGCCGGGTAATTTCAACTTGTGAGGTGTCAATGAGTTTTGTGTGCGTGGAGGCACGCACATAAGTGTGTGAGTCCGTTCTGACTTTGGGCTGTTGGAAAAACTACACACCCACGTAGATTTGATCTGAAACTACAGCGAGTTTCTGCAGTTTGTTGAAGTCCGTTTGTGAATCTACATTGTGTACGCTCAAGGTTAATGTGGACATGTAACATATTAACACTAGTCAAATTTCATTATGTTACGATACATTACAAGGTATACAAAAGTTAAAAGAAGGGGCGTACTGAGGTTAGCAGAATAAAACTTTCTAGAAAAAGCTGAATAAATAAATAAAACCCAGGTGCATAAATATTTTACAGTATGTCGTTATTCATTTGTTTCAGCTGCATTCTTGTTTCACTCAATAGGAGCCATTTAATCACTGTTGCCGCTGTATTATAATTTAGCTGCAGAGTTCAAAAGCAATGTACGTGACCATTGCAAAAGGCCCGAGGTGTTTTTCATTTGCTACAATGCAGCCTCTCCATTTCTGTTCAGTTTTCAGCCAACATCAGAATTATTTGTAAAACATGAGGAAAAAACTTGGAGAGGAACTTTGTGTTTTTAACCAGATTCAAATCTCATTACTTCAAACTGAGGCAAAGTTAAATACATTTTTATCCACAAAGCCCATTGCGTTTCTTTAAAATATCTGTCTATTACTATGCTAATTAATTCCATTAATTCCACATCACACTCTTACTGTATAGTTAAGCACACAAATATGCAGACTTCCAAACCACAACCAGCACATCCTTTAGCTTTGAACGACCATTAGTACGCGTCTGAGGCTAATTGCTACCGTTATCAGTGGTTCTTTATGGGACTAAATCCCAGTAGTCAAACCGCAATATCGCCAAACAGAAAGGAAGCCAGACAGCCACTTGATTAGAAATTCCAAAAGCTCCCTTGGATCTGCCAATCAAATCTGTCTGTTGCCATGGCAACGTGGGATGCGCACTCGTAGTCAGCGGCGGGTCCCGGCCAAAGGAAGAGGTTGATTAAAGTGAGGGGCCTGCGCCGACCTTTCTGAGGCTCTGCTGTGTGGCAGCAGCGGCTGTGTTAACACTGTTCTCTGCTCTATTACAAAGCCAGTGGAAATACTGAATCAGATTTGGTTTGATTTATGACTTTCTTTTTCATAGAGTTTCAATTCTTTTTCAAATATAGACAAATCATGTAAACAATGCATTTTACAGAAAGCATGTGCTCACATTTCAGTGCAAATTTTAAGAGATTTCTGATATACAGCCATTGTAGGCAAACAAACACTATTTTAACTATTACTTATCTAGAGGGAAAAATTTGATTTTTACATCTCTTCCTCTGCAATGAGTCTTATTCACTCTCAAATAAACATTTTCAACAGGGAGCACCCAGTAGCAACAATGGTTGTTAAGGGAAGGAAGAGTTATGCACTTACACCAACTAAATGCATGTGTATATGTGTGTGTGTGTGTGTGTGTGTGTGTGTGTGTGAGCGTGCGTGTAGCATATGTGACCTTTATCTCAGTGTTGACATGATGATCAAATAGCCGTCTGTGTTTTATGCAGTTTACCAGAGCTGCATATTTCTGACCTATCTGACCATAAGGTGGTGTTGTAAATTTGCATACCCCATTCGTAGCCATTACATAATCAGTTACCCAAGTCTCATTGATCACTGACTTTAGGTCTTCACCACATACAATTAAAAGCACTTCTCGTTTGCTTAATGTGACTGTGGGTACTGTGGAATTTGGGCTGAACAAAAATCAAGTCTGAAATTATTTGCAGACAGTGTCAAACCTCTTTAATGCTACGGCATAATTTGAAGGTGGCCAAGAAAATTCATATTCAAAAATGCAAAGCTCCCATGTTCTATGTATTTATCAGTAGAAGCCTTTCTCTAGTAATGTCTTTGCTTTTAAAAAGGTCAATTGCATCTGTAAATTGTGCTAATGGAGAGGCACCAGCTACCTTCCAGAGAGCTGCTGATTTAAGGAAATCCTATAACAAGTGGAGTCAGTTCCAGTTTATTAGTACTGTCAATATCTCGCACAATGTCTCAGTGGGCTAGTTAGGATCGCATCAGCAGCACTTCCCATCAAAGAACTCTCGACAGGATGTAATTACAAAAATAAACACTTCAAATACAAATAGATACAGACAGGCCATCCTAGGCTTATGAGCCCAACGTCATTATAAATACAGGTTTCAGCATCTACTATATATTTGGGGCTCGTTTGCTCCAACAGAACTAGTTTTTCACACTCGCTGTCCGACCACACTGGAAGGCAAAGGTCTTTATTGTGGTTACTGGCGCCACACCTGAAGGCCAGGTGAAAAAATGGCCCTCATAGAAAGAGATAAGACATGATAATTCTAAAAATATGGCAGTCATAGTGTTGCAATCAGTTGTACACACGAAATGTGCCAGAAACAGTTGTGTAATGAATGAAAAAAAAATAGCTGGGGAGAGAAATTCAAACACTACTTCCTCTCTCACCTCTGCATACCTGGCCGACATTGACATTACCACTTCATGGTTAGATAAACGCATTGTCAAAATATTTTTAAGATTTGCAAAGTGGCAACCGGAGCTGTGTGTACTTCTTTTTGTGCAGATGCTGCAATAACTTTGTGTCACGCAGAAATGTTTGGTATGTTTAAGATGAGTAAAGCCAAAGAGAGAGACAGTAAAGACTGTGTGGAAGAAGAGGAAGCGATGGAGTCTGAGAGAGAAATGGAGAAACAGGACAGAAGTCATGTCCTGTACAAACAGACACACTATATGAAATGTGCAGTAGCTAAAAGGTCAGGCATACTGTGTCTGAATCTGTGTGCACATGTAAACATACCGAGACCTTTGGGGGTGATTCCGCTGCACTCCAGCGGGTTGATGGCCCAGTAGTAGTACTTAAGAGTGTGCATCAGCTGCAGGACGGTGCCAACACGGCGGATGGTGGTGTAGATGGTGGCGGTGCCGATGAACTCCGATGAAAGGTATGTGTAGAGGGACAGCTGGACCTGCACACACACACACACACACACACATTCACATGCATTTATACAATAAATAATCTAGGTACAAAGACGCTTAGAGAAGCCGACAGACAAACACAAAGTGTCAGACGTTTGCTGGAAAGAAACAAATCATCTGTGTGTGCTTATGGCGTTCAAACAAAAGGCAGTTTTATTGTGAAAAAACAGCCACGGGGGAATGAGAGGAAACTTCCCTCCAGCAAAAGTGCCAATGTTTTCTGCTCTGTGTTATTTTTGATGTTTCTCTGCCTTAAGCCATCAAGCATCTGAGGAGCTCCACACGCAGCGCTGACATTTAAGGAGGGCGTTCTCCAGTTGCTCATTTGCTCCCTCCCTGCCTCCTTCTGTTCAGTCTCTCCCTCCTCCAACCGATTCTCCCCGTACACGGTCTCCGAGTCTGCCGCACTCCCACAAATCTCTGAGCTCATTACAGTGACCACGACGCTGAGGACCGGCCTTAACGAGGTAGCCCTGTTTAAGCGGATGAAATTAGTGGACCACACCAGACCGCAGCTCATCTCCAATGGAGAATGCACTCAGCTGGCTTAAATGGCCTTCATTACATTAAATTTCACACATGGAGCTGATTTTTTTTTGTTTTGTTTTTTTTTTCTTTTAGTTTTTTTTTTAATCTGTGTGCCTTTTTTCCAACAGTTTCAGCTGCAGAAGAAACCCCTGAAATTCCTTGATCACAGCGCAGCACAATAGTTTGGGCCACACCGATGCATCAATAGCTTGCAACAAAGCACAAGCCTGGTAAAGAAAAGTGGCTCTTGTTATGATGTTATGAGAGATGGGAGATGAGAGTCAGATGTGATTTCTTGAAGTGTTTCATTAAGTCCTGAATATGACCAAGGTTGTTACCAATAATGAAGGTGCTGATAACACCCTGAGAAGTGGAAAATAATAAAGCTCAGTGGGAGACAGAATAGTACAAGAGAAGTAGGATTAAAGGATTAAAGATTTTAGTGTGTGTTGCTACTCAGTGCATTTATTATTCTTGTCATGTTCTCGTTATGACCCTTCCAAATTGCTGTTGTTTAATGGCAATTCATTGTCTGATTGAAGGTAAAAACACAATGGGCAATCATGTGGTCCAGCCTCTTCGAGCTGTTTCATGGTGATATGTTAACTAAGGTTGATATGGTTCTTCTTTTTTTTTTTTTTTTCAAACCCTCCTCGTTCTCCGGAGCGAAGCGACTTGCTCGCTCACGTTTCTTCCGTTGTAACTCCAGCACGCCCTGGTGATCAGTCGCTGCTGTACCCAAGAGCGGAGATCACATCTCAGGGTCAGAGGGGAGAAGACAGAGAAGTCAGGAAGTTTTGAAAATAATGGAGGCAAGAGCTGATTTGCCCTGTGAGAACGCCATGAACACTCATTCAGTTCAGAGCGGGAAGGAAGAGAGGAACCTCACATCTCTCTCCTGTCCTGGGGTCTTTTCAAATGTCACTTTTTCTCTTTGTTTCCTTCGCTTCTGTCCTGTCCTTGCGTGACGTGCAGGCTCCTCCGTCTGTGTGCTGCAGCCTCTTTTGTTATGTTATTGTAAAGGGCCGCTAAGATGTCAGGCCCCCCTTCCACTTTGTTTTCTGTTCTTTTTCTGCTTCTCTAAATTTTCCTTGCATTCAGACAAAACCTCCCGTACAAGCAGCGAATACGTCCTCTAGAGCTTCCTTTTTCTATTTCACACTGTCTCTCATGCCTGTTCTCAGTCTATCAGCCCATTGATTCTCATATTCAGAATATCATCTTCCCTTCTTTTTTGCAGCAAGGTCATGAAAACACATGCACGCGCACACACACACACACACACACACACGTTTTTGCAGATACATAAACAGACCTTGGCAGGGGTGTGTATCCAGATGGCAGCGTTGAAAAGGACATGGTCACAGAGCTGTTTGAGGAGCGGCGCTCCATGAGGTAAACCATCCAGATACTTGGCGAAGGACAGGAACTGTTCGAGCACCGCCCGGGTGATGTGGACTCGTGACGACTGGACAAAGGACAGGGAATATGAGTTGTGTTTTAACCAGACTGAATGGTCATGAAAACCTTTTTTTGTGCATCACATTGTTGTTGTGTCTTCATATCTCAAGAATATCTAAACTGTAGGTTCCAACCAGTATAAGTTAGCTGATAAAAAATCAATTCAATCTGTCTCAAATGCTTTAAAACTGGGAAAGATTTTACCAACAGAGCACCGAGAAAGATAGCTGCCATGATTGCTGTTTTTCTTTTTGCAACACAGAAGACACACAAGTCAAATGAAAAGGCAGGCACAGTGTTGTGTGAGTCCACATTTGAAATGAATACAGTTTTCTTTGCACTTACCTAAATGACAACTAATCACATCAACAAAGATCAGGAAATAACTGGTTCATCTAAATAACACAAGTTTCATTTATGCTTCTTTATGAGGAGATGCTGTCAGCCTAGCGCCTACTGTATGTTGAACAGTTACAAAAGAGATCAAGCAATTGATTTACACCAGCAACCAAAATGTATGTGTGATCTGTCTCTTTATTGCCACATCATCCTCTTACACATTTCTGTCACTTCCAGCTATAGATGAAAATAACAACACTAATTAACATGTTTTTGCAGTTGTACAGTAGATGCTAAATTTAAAAACCCAGCAACTGCTCATACACATATAATGGATACAGTAATTCCCGCTAGTAGTTAAATAAGCATAATCAAACTCGAGGTCTTCTAAGCCTAAATTTGGATGAGGTCATGGTAAAAATCAAGGCTTCTTCAGCCAACAACAAAGACATTTATCATGTTAACACAAACTCTTCATTGTGGAGGCCTTGAACTGACCTTCTCGAGCAGATATCCAATCACCAGGAAGCCCTTCCCTCCCAGCATTTGCTCCTGCATGGCCACCGAGCTCTTCAACAGCTCCACCAGGAACGCCAGCAGAGTAGCACTGCAACATACATGTCAAACACAGACACACACACAGACACACACAGACACACACACACATACACACACACACATTTCAGTAATGCTGCATGGAAATCATTGATGGATTTCTACATTTTCTCTATTGGAGCATGTGATTAAACCTGCTAAACATCTTAGTTTACTATCTCGATTTCTTTTTAAATTAGCAGATCTATTTTATATTTGACAAAAAATCTGACTGCTGGGAACACGATGGGGAGACAATTCTTAACTGTATTAAGGCCCATGTGCTGCAGTTGTATCAGGACGATCTTGGAGCGAGAAGAGCACAGACACGCCAGCTTTCTAAAAGCCCCTCATCGCTCTGGGTGAGACCACATAACTCTTCTTCCTTTCATAAGAACACACCCTGCTCTCTTTAATCAGTTATTTCTTGCCTGCAGCATGATAATCTAAGGTTGGTCTTTCAGATAAAAGATAATTCTCACCCAGAAAATTCATCTTTTCCTAATGGTGCTCTTATCCTCACCTCCTATCCCTTTACCTTGTTTGTTTCAGGAGCAGCTGCGAGAGATTTTTTTTTTTTGGATGTTTCAGTCGATTTACTGCACTAATGTAGAAATCATTTATAGTGTCTATATCACTGCTTTCCACACAGCTAACTGGCCTCCATTCATTTCTGCAGAACGCTCACCAGACTGTGGTGTCCACGCTGCTGTCATTGAGCTGTTTGTAGTCCAGCTGAGCAAAGAGAGGAAACAGGACCTGGATGCCTCCTATAGAGTGGATGGCACTGTGGATGGAGTGGGTAACAATGGCCTTCACATCCTGTGGGAACAGAAACAGACCATGAGTGCTGACAGAGACACACACTGGACTGCATGTGCACAAAAACACTCACTCACTGCCATTAAAAACTGACCAGCTCTCATATACAGACTTGGCCTTGAATACAGTATCGCTGTAACTATGAATTGTACCTGTAATTTTCACCTGCATATCAGATTTGAACCACAGAATATATAATTGACTTCACACTGATGTACATGTAGCTCTTTGTTGTTTGTCCTTTCACACCACATGATTTTCATCAATTTTGAAGATTAAGAGAGATTTGTAAACACATTGCATCTTTTTGTTGCTGTAGTGTAATAAGGACATTTTTTGGGATCTCAAAAAAGGGGACTGCATGATCTCTACCAGCTAACTGAAATAACTATATACTATTATACAACATATGTCACTTTCTGCCTTTGTGATTGTGAATTACAGTAATTTCTGCCTGAATTGCTGCTGCTTTCTTAAGAGTAGAGGATTCTTAGAACTCAAGATGAAATACAAAGAACAGCCACCATTAGCAAAGCACAGCCCCGCTCGCTCTAAATGACTGCTTAAATACAGCTACTCTACAACCTCCACTAAGCAACATCCTCAAAGGAAAGAGGGAAATTAACAGCTGGGGGTCACTGAGAGGTCATTGTGGACATCATGTCACTGGTATTTGCTACAGGTGAAGTGGCAACTTTTGCAAAAGTGCAAATTTTCTTTCTTTCTTCTCTTTTCTTTTTCTTTTAACTGACATCTAATATCTGTAATTCAGCAGGACAAATACTACATTTTATTCCACAGTTGAGGGTGTGAAACTGCCATTTCACTTTACTTCAATTTACTTAAAGCACACTCAATTTATTTATGAATTGCTGAACATTCAGAGGCCTGTAGCTGGGGTTAGTGGTGAACATCTCCACTGACCTGTAGCATGAGTGCGTGCGGTGAGTGGACAAAGATGGACGGATTTTCCCTGGGCGATGACTCCAGGCAGAGCTGGGCATCCGTCGCCTTGGCGTTGTAGGTGAAGGAGATGGAGCTGGCCAGCTTTCCATCGTACAACACCTGCTTGTGGTGCTCAGCCAGGTGGATGTCGCTCTCTGACTTAAACTTGAAGGTGCTCTGCGGTGACAAAGAAAGAGGAAGGTGCCAAAGGTCGTGTGAGAAAAACTTCAGATTCAGAGGGACAAATGACTTGTCCAGGGGGAAAAAAAGAAGTGTGTGTGTGTGTGTGCACAAGTTCAACGACCAAAATGGAGTCTGCCTAATTACAGCATGTGTCGTGTGTAAACAACACAGCATTAGCTTAATGAACACAGCGCTAACCCGGGCACTAATTCAATTAGCCCAGAATAAGAGATGGAGAGGGGGGGGGCGGATGTGTGGGAGAGAGGCACTCGGGGCTCCAAATCTATCTTCTCGCTTTGTAGTCTACCGACAAAAAACACACAAAAGAATACAGATGCACACTGACACATTTGTGTTATTCAATTTCTTCCTGTTATGTTACATTTTTCCTGCACTTAACAAAAACTTGAACCTTCTCCAGGAGCTGCTGAGCCATTACCCTGTTGAAATCTAAGATATTTTTTATCTTAGATAATTTTCCTTTCCTAAAGAACTGTAAGGCAGGTTTAAGGACATGCACCTTGTCTTCTTGGCTAAGAATGATACATAAAAAAAGAACTGGTTTTGCCCATACAGATATTGCAGGAGCTGTAAACTGCACTGTTTGTGTGAGTGTGTGCGCATCTATGTCTAAATCCGTCTGTCTTCACAGGTCAATGGATCCATATATCCTGAAGCGGTGCTGACACACACATGAAGCCCCGCAGATGAATGGCCAGCGAGTTGCTCTGACACCCTTTGCAACAGCTGCAGGCGAGGAGCGCTCTCTCCCCTTCGAGTGGCTGCGTCCCCAGGTGCCTCGCTCAGCCTGAGTGCGCAGGAAAGCCCCGGGCTGCTCGCAGACCTGCAGGCCTGTCTTGTTCGAACCCTTTCATCTGAGGTCTGCAGTAGAAAATGTGCCCTGAGCAGTTTTAACCATGCAGAACTAAATTTCACACTGAAGCAAAGAGCGCACCGCACAATGGATACATCTGAAGAAAACAGCCTCCACAGTGTAACATCCTTATCCCCGTCCAAGGGCTGAATACAAGCCTCAGCCTTCATTTTTCTCCCTCCTTCCCTACGAGCAGGAACTGATAGAGACTGCTAATCTGCATCTGAAACACTCTTTCTTCACACACCTACACACACATTCTTGCCAGGACAACATTATTTGCAAGAGTAATGAATGGTAATTACATGGCAGGAAAGCATGTCTAAGTTTTAGAACATATTACTTTAGCGAAATACAAGAGCCAATGACCCGGGGTTAAAATGCTTATCCATAAAAAGTAACCCAGAGTGCTGCAGCCATGTGCAGGGATAATCAATCACAAACACAGATAAAGTGCTCTTCCGTGTATTTCGAAGGTTCGTGCACCCTCTGCACAAAAAAAATAAAAAATACTGAATAGCCATGAATGTGAAATTAATAGACTTATTAAGATGCACATTTTTGCAGTGTAAGCTCATTTATTGTGGGGCAAGAAGAGTGTGTGTGTGTGTGTGTGTGTGTGTGTGTGTGTGTGTGTGTGTGTGTGTGTGTGTGTGTGTGTGTGTGTGTGTGTGCACTTGTGCATATGTACAGATCTGGCTGTGTAAATGTGAGCATGTATTTATGTTTGCTATGCTAAACGAGGGAGGCAGTTAGCTGAAGGTGTCAAACAGCTTTGCTGACTCTTTAAAGTATTAAGGGATGTGAGGAGCAGTGGATTAGGCGGCCGGTGTGAGAGTAAAAGAAAATGGAAATTTTAACATACGTAAATCTTTACACAGCCTGGGCTTTAACACATATGTGTCCCTCACCTGGTATCACAAACACGCAGAGGAATGAAAGCGACAACTCCCACGCGTGTCGTACCTGACAGCCGCAGATACGGCACTGGCCTCCACTAACAACCAGCACACCCACTTCTCCTCCGTTCAGCTCGGCCTGTGGCTCCATGCTTCTCCACGCAGTTTGCTGAATGAATACCCCCACTCCTATATGAGTTCTCCAGCACTTGAAACAACCATTCAAGAACTTTGCCTAAATATTATCCAATAAGTAAACAACATCAGACGTTTGAGGCCAGCTGAGGACACGACATTCTGAGCACAATTCAAAACTGTTTTTAGGGAATATAATACTCTGAAGGTTCAATATTAAAATGCACAAAATAAACAGACAAGAATAACATTATTATGAAACCTGACATGACGTGTGGAGACGTACAATGCAGGTGTCCAAATAGACTTATATGGTTCATTAATTACGCTGAGGCCAGATTGTTGGCAATGCTCACCGCTCTGCAATGAGGACATCTGGACTCCTGATGAAGAGTGCAACAAGCAACACACTCAACAATACATGAGTGACAGGTCCAAAACACACAAAGACACACACACACACAAAAAAACCAAAAAAAAACCAAAAGGAAAAAACACAGAACACACACACAAAAAGACCGGTGGAGCTGTCTTTTGACCACAGGGTGAGCAGAAAAAACAACATGTTATGTTCCATGGTCTCCTGTCATGAGGAGAGCATGGAAGTGCTGAATTGTGCACACATGCAGACGTTCACTACACACAGCGTGTTGGCCATCATGAGCCGTGTCAAGCGAGAAGACCTTGAACACCCTCGCTGTGCTGAAGGCTTGTTGAGCAGAGCGAGCAGAGAGTCTGTCTGCTTCCTGCTCCTCATTATTGAAACAGTCACACTTACAATGGCTGCGACCAAGAGGCTTCATACAGCGACGCACACACACACACATATATAGCGCACAGGACATGCAGATTCATAAAGTTCTCTTCAACACCGATGAGGCAATCCCCCTGGAGCAGCTTGTCACAAACACACACATCGTCATCTGCGTGAAATCACAAGAACAAGCACCGGCCTGCGTTTGGCATTAAGAGAGGAAGCTGTGTGACGCGAGCTGAGTTCCACTGCCGTCCTCCTTTAGCCGACCGAGAAACCTGCGCCCTCGTCATTACAATACTAGCGCCTAGGCCTGCAGCTCTGAAGCAACTGAGCCATTTAATGGTCTCTTCTGGGCATCAGAGAAGCCCATTTTGTGCCACGCAGAGAGGCAATCATCTGACTGATCAGCCTCAGGAAACCGTGGGCTGTGACGGAGAGAGGAATCAGCATTTGTGGCAGGCAAACACCAAAACCCTAAGCATGTGCTCATTAGGAGGAACATGTGACAAATCTAGTCTGTGATGTGCCCTCTGCTGTATGATGTAAGACAGAGAGGCTGAAAGAGAGAGAGAGAGGAGGAGTGTATGAGAGAGAGAGAAGAGTGTGAAACTTGCATGCATGATTCAGTGTCCCTTCGTGAGACATTGCTGTACCTCATGGTGATCTATGTGTCTGCAGCTCTGCATGATGGCAGTATGTTTCTCCGTCAGTGTCACTTTATCAGGTCTCGTTTTTTTTTTTTTTTTTACTTTTGTTTTTTTTAAGAAGAGCAAGAATATACAACACGTGAGGGTTCTCACCTAACTCTACCTCCTCTTCTACTTATCTCAGAAAACGTTGCTAAATCTTTACAATAGTGGCAGGTGAATCATGCAGTATGTGCTTAATTATTTCTAACCTATATCTATAATTTATTACCTATACAACCTAACCTATGATATAACATATTCCTGATCCAGTGCGCTGGAGATGGAGAAATTGCATCTTTCCATATCAACAAGATTAGACGACGAGCAAGTCGCAGTGGAACTTGTTCAAAGACAGCTATGATAGGGCAGGGGTCTATGGATACTTCAAGGACCTCTGAAAGTGTCATTAAAAACAGAAGTCCAGTGGATTGCCAGCTTGGAGAAGTTGCAAAAAGGATTATATAGATATGAGGATGGGATCATTTTACAAATGTTGCACGCTGGATCTATTTCTGGGAATTTCTCTGACAACTTCATCAAGTCTTTGTAATTAGGATGAATTCCTGATTCAATATATAACCATTTTAAGGAGTCGTTCAAATACCAGCAGCTGTTCGCACGCATCAGCGACCTCAGACATCCATGCAGTGCCATGGTGCTGAAAGGTGGACAGTTTTGGACACCTTCGTAAACAAGCTGTAAGTGGCCCGAGGTGGACAAGTCAGCCAAAACAAGACGCAGACAGCTGGCAAGGTGTTGTGGCACCTCAGCTGTCACTGATAGCCAGGCCAAAAGAGAGAGATGGTGATACCTAAAGTTATCAGTGCTCAACACCCAACATTGTGAAGCCTCATTTGAATAATTTTCATTAGTGCAGGAACGTCAAGTTGTGTGTCTAGACTGAAGGTTTAAGTGCAAAAGCCACCCCTGGATACTTTTCAATTCATTCTAAACATCAAGTCATGATTTCCCAGGAGGTACTGAGAAATAGTGCAGTAATGTACTTTTTGTTGGTCCCACTAAGTCTCAAACTGCTTCATCTATTTTAACTTTATACGTATTGTACATATTTAAATTTTCAGGGAACTGTATAAAGTCTACAGTTGGTAAATGTATGTGTTCTAAATGAGGGATGATGAGTTATTCTGTCTATTTAGAAAAACGTCTTTCCTGCTTTGAGAGCTTTAACACTTAAACGCAGCATTTATTTCTGGCTCTGTGTGGAGGTGGAGACAGTGAAAAGGGCACATTTTGGTTAAATGGTGAAATAGCTAAAAGTAAATAATAAACACAAAAACAGAGGCTAAATAATAATTAATAAATGTTAGAATTTTGCATAAAGGGGGAAGCAGCTAAAAGTAAAGGATGGAAGCTTTAACTAGTGAACTGCTAATTTAGATCATTATTGGACAAATGGGTGAAATAGAGACACATTAAATAGTTCAGATAGTTTGGCAGCAGTGGGAAAAACTGCTGAATTAGATAGTGTTGAAGTTGTGTTAATTACAAACAGTTTAAACAAACCAATGAGATAATAATAACAATAATAATAATAACAATAAACCCAAAAGATGAATTGAAAAGTTCAAATAGTTCTAAATGTAATAGTAAACAGTTATTATTATAAAACTTAAGTAATTAATAACTGGTTGAAAAAGATGGATGATGGATAAACATTTAAAAAGTCTCCCAGTGGTAGTAGCCTGAATGCAAACTTTACCAGACCAACCTAAACGCTGACAGTTTAAGTGTATGAAACAATATTGTGAAAACATCCAGGACCTCAAAATAATAACCAGTTAAAATCAATTCAAGTGAACAAATCTGTGTGGTGGTGTTGATGGAGGAGTACTTCAGTTCATATGAGGCTATGGGTTCAGAGCGTCAATCAAGAATGATTGACGGCATTAAGCAACAGTGACGATGCAATCCTCAGGTTGCCAGGATATTCTGTGTGGCAAATGGTGCATGACATTGGTGCGCTGCGAAGCGTACAGAGAATATATGGTGCTGATAAGGTGGGACGTGGGTGCTGTCTCACCTTGTATCCTGGGCCAAGCTGGTGAATGGCGAAGATCTGAGCTGGGTTGAGGGCTTCACTGAATACATAAATGGCTCCCAGCTGCCCACAAAACACCCTGTTAGCATCCGCTGTCTCTGATGAACCCAGGAAACACTTATCATAGCTCTGTCAAAAAAAACAAAACAAAAAACAGTAAAACACAAGAAAAAAATTGAGCTTTCTTGTAAAAAGAGAACTACCATGATTTAACCTGATTCACTGCAAGCAAGGAAGGGAAAAGCCTCCTGCAGACATTTTTTAATAACTGTCACACAGTTTATTTTATGTTCAGCACTAAACTAATTCTAGCTTTATAACCTACCCGAAAGCCAGCACACGACCTCTCTCTCATAGTTTGTTGTTTAAGTTTCACAACACACTAACACCTTTGAGAAGACATGTTTGTTGATCTTCACGTTTTAAGTGTTCATCATTCATTTTCAGCCTCTGCTCGTAACTTCATGGCACTCTATCAGCAGGGTTGAACACAGTGGATGGCTGTTGAACTTTTAATAGCTGCTTGTTTCTAATCGCTCTATTACAACTTTGCCATCACCCACTATTACAGCCTTTCTGCCCACTCGCCTCTCATCTCCTCCGTCCCCCTGATACCCTTTATCACAATGAAATCATTACTCCTCTGCTTCCTCGAGGTGATGAAATAAGTTTTATCTTCAGCCTTTAGGACAAAACAAAGCCTGATAGCATCAACACATTTTGAGACCTGTTCTTTCACTCGGGTACTGTATGCATCTTTTCTCACGTGTTTTTCGTTGAGCTGTGTGAACTAGAAGACATTTTTACCCGTTACAGATTTCTTACAGAGAATAACGCCGGCCCTCAATAACTACAGCAATGCCAGGGGCCAGACAGGAGGGAAATGTAATGCAGGTTGTGCTGCCACTGAGAGGTCAGGCTACCTGTCCCCTGCTAAATGGGAAAAGTGGGAAGTTGGAGTTTGGGCAAACTGTGCTGGAACGTGGCCCAAGGGCAATTCTGTCACAGCTGACAACTGCAGAGGGCAAACCACAGATGTTTGCCAGTATAACGATAGGAGGGAAGAGTGAGACAGTTAGACTAATACTGGATTCCTGAGGCTGGTGTAGAGGTCTTTATTTAGGAGGATTGGAACATATGATCTACACAAAATTATTCACTGATCAATCAAATTTGGTTCAGAATTGAATAATAATCTTAATTTTCATAACAGACTCACGCATCACTGCCTTGTTCCTTCATTACTTTGTGTATTTTTCTGAAATCTTCATGTAATTTTTCTACACATAACAACACAATGCCTCTGTGCTAAACCAATATCAGCGCCCTTACATCATTGGTGTTGACGTGCCAGGCCATATCGCCGTAGGAGACCAGCTGACCGTTGACATAGCAACGAATCTCGGAGTTCCTCCAGCGGTTGTAGATGTGGACGATGCTGATCATGTACCACTGAAAAATACAAGAAGACAATGCATCAAAACAAACAAAAAAAAAGCCTTGGGCAGTTTATTATGTTTGTTTCCCCTTTGGCCTTTTTTTATTTGAACATTAAGAGTAGGAGATTCTCTTCAAAACTGTTGTTTGGTGGTTTTTGAGGCAAACAGAGCTGTAATTGTAACAAATTTCATTTTCCTATTTTAATTGATTCTATTTTTTCTTTTTAAATGATCTTCTAATGTATTTCTTTGCCTTTTGTGAGGCCTTTGAAACTTTGCATTTGTCTTTAAATAAACCTAAACTATTGAAGAACACAGACATGAACCTTCTGCTTTGCAATGATTCACTTAAGATTTGCAAGTTTGTATCAAGATGTTTCGGATCAAAAATTCATGTCTTTGCAATACTGAGAACAGTCCGCCGAACATTTTATCTCTATATAAGGGTCAGCAAAGATGGAAGATTGCAGCGCATTCAGCAATCATTCTGCTCCCCGTAATATACCACTAACCGTGTGCATGTGTGTGTTTTGGTAACAATGCACACAGGTTCTCTGGAAGGAAGACTGGGGGTGGGGGGGGTGCACGGGCTCAAATATTGCAGGTGCGTACATCGCTGGCAATTAGACAATACCACACTCACATGCAAGCGCACACACACATACACACACATACATTAACACATGCACACTGTGGACAAAATGCTGTGAGACATGGTGACTTATAAAATGATCAAATGAAAGCACAGGCAACTTTGTTAGGCAGCGCGGAGATTCTACTGGGTCAGCAAATACTGCAGAGGGCCATCTCATCAAGTGAATGTGTGTGTGTGTGTGTGTGTGTGTGTGTGTGTGTTTATGAGTGCATGCAAAGGCGTGTTTGTGTGCAGGACAGTAGCAAAATGCTGACAGTGCTGTGGAGGGCCAGTGTTTAGGCCTTAATTGACAGATCTTATCTCAACTCATTAACAAGTGAGTGCAAGGAGACAGGAGAGAGCAGCCGCATGGTCCTGATGCTGTCTCATCTAACAAGTGGCACTGGATAACCAAACTCTGCACTAACTAAAAATCATCCAGTTGAGTTATTTGGTTGCATGTGTGTGTGTGTGTGTGTTTTCTTACCTTGCGGGGTTGGAAATCGTATTTGACGCAGTGCTGAAAGCCTTTTCCTTTCGATTTCAACGATGTCACGATGAGACAGTTTCCCACAAAGTGAGCGGAGTAACCGATTCCTTTACTGGTGCGAAAGCTGCAGGAGAAGCAGAAAGAGATCTGTGTTAGAAAACACTTCTGTTAGTTAAAAATGAAAGCTCGAACTTCAAACTAATTATGGTACTTGTTAATGAGTGGTGCAACATTTGAGTTTTTGTGTGGCTAAATGACGTTCACCATGTAAGCAAAAGCAAACGTCTGTCAAATAAATGAGTCTGACCATCTTGTCTCCTTTGATTTGTCAGACTGATGATTATTGTAAACAATATCATGTTTTTGTTTCTGCAAGCTACCACTATGACTGCAAAAGGTCAACTGCATCAAAGGAAGTCAACCATTTTTCACAGGTTAAAATTAGACTTTATGAAATCATGCCTACCAAAAAACAAGCAGAAAACCTTTCACACCCACATATCACAGTCTTTAAGCCAATAACAGTCACAAAAAGCAGGATTTTAAGGTGCTTTCTTCGCAGCAGCACCTGGGGTCCCAGATCACAGGTTTGTGAGAAACACTACTAATCCCCTTCCCTCCGTTTTTTTTCTCCATTATGTTTCTCTTCCCGCATTCGTAACCTCCATGTAAAACCCAGTCTCACAGCTAAGCTACTCCGTGAAACGGCAAGACACACTTCACTTCTAAAACAGGCCCAGAAGGATCACACACATAGCGGAACCAGAAACCAGATATAAATCCCCTCTCCAGTGAATCCCTGATGCACAATAGGAGTGTATACGCTGCGTTATCGTGGCCTTAATGCAGCTGTAGAGGCCAGCATCAGACAGGCGGCTGGAGTAGCAGCTGCATCTGGGGGAGGATGATAAGACCTGGGCCAGAGGAGAGGAGGACACCCTCCCTCTCTCGGCTCCTCGCTTACCATGACAACCTGACAAATGGTTACTAAGGAAACAGGATTACATCCTCACACTTTTCACGATCAGAGCTCATCTCTGCGATGGTATCCAGAGAATATATGAATGTCCGACATCCTTCCTGTAGATGACTAGCTCCTTGATTCTTATTTCTGTCAGTAATGAATCAGTTGGACTCTGTGAGGGGGAGAGGTGAAGGGAGGACGCCGCTGGTTAGCATCACTGAGTGAAGAGGTGGAGGAAAGAAGCCAAGCAGCACAGTAGAGGAGTTCAATTAAATAAAAGGTCAAAGCTAATGAAGCTTCATAGTGGCTAACGGCCTGCACTTACAGTGCTAACGCTGAGGCCAGCGAAGGTCCAGAGCTGTACGACGAGCGAACGCATCCACCCAGCAGCACACTCTTAATGGAGTGCCTTGACATTTAAAGTTGTTCTAATTCATTATCTGTTTATCTTTAACTTTCTGTCCATGTCATTCACCCTGATGAGTTAAATGTTTATCATCTGGAGAGCTTCAGTAAAGAAACTCTGAATTCAAATAATGATGTGTTTATTGTTCAGGAGGAAGTTGCACAAAAAGTCGGAAGAGATTATTTGTTGAGGATTCTCTGTGTCTGTGTTCAACAGATCTTTGACTGATGAAACTAGTAGAGCACTAAAAAACCTTTACACTTTTATATTAATAGTAAGTTGATTTTGTCATTTATCAAACAGAAATGCCATATAGCTAGGAGGATTTAATATTATTGTAAGTTGAATACCAATGGGTACCCTAAAAGGGTAAGTGGTATAGTTAATGGATGGATGGATGGATGGATGGATGGATGGATGGATGGACGGATGGATGGATGGATGGATGGATGGATGGATGGATGGACGGACATCTTTTGGCCTTGGACTGTTTAAAAAAACAATTTGAACACACCACTTCTTGATTAAGGCAGCCCTCTTGACCTTTCCAGAATCCATCACCAGCTGACGCTTTGGTTACCTGAACAGAAGTTCTCTCCTTCCACCTGTGTTCACTTGAGTTAGCTTCTTCTTACATTAACCAGAAAGGACTACTGTCAGCAAAGAAACTGATTTTTGGCATCTTTTTTCGGAATTTCTTTTCTCTGTCTGACTGAAAAACACAAAATGGAGAGAGCAAAGAACCCATTCCTCTACGATTCTGAAGGACTCACACAAAAATCCGATGTTTAGACCTGATGTTTTGGATTCCTTTTTTCTTTCAACTAAACTCCTTTGTAACAGTACTCACTGACACATCAACATGTGGCTGGGTCAACAAAACTTCATGGCCATTAGAAATACTCAGACAGTGCTGAAGTGATTGAGACTGGATTTTTCATTTAAGTTCAGAAAAAGTACTTTAAGATGTTTTCAGAACCTTTTTATAAATGTTTTGTAATATGTAATTAATAATTAATAATTCAGATGACTGGCATTCTACTTACCAATAAAGGTACGGTTTGTCTTTGTCCACGTTGATGTTGTTGAGTGGATCCTGTCTGAACCAGGTGTTGATAGTGAATCCGTTCTGGTAAGGCCATTTAGCAATTGGCGGCAGGGCTATAGCCTGGGGGAGGAGACACACTTCAGAGCAGCTCTTGCCAATGTTTATAGCAATCATGTGTAATGTCGCTCAGTTTGTCATTACTTTTTTTTTTTTATCATTCAACTCCTTGCGCTGGTGCTAATTAAGATATGCTGACTGTAAACAGGAATGTCATGAAGGAGTCTTCAGCAATGTGGGTGCACAAAGAATAAATTACACTAATTTTTGCTAATGACGCTCCAGTGTGTGTTTTAGTGTGGTTTGTCTTTGGTGTTGGTCTCACCGCTGCACTACGTCCTGGAAAGTTGAAGAAGGTATCAGGACCGTGTCTCTGAGGCATCTGGTTCAACACTGATAAGAGCTTGATTGCATGTCTTGGCTGGAGGAGAGGAGAGGAGAGGAGAGGAGAGGAGAGGAGAGGAGAGGAGAGGAGAGGAGAGGAGGCAAAAAGAAAGTGATTGCCATTATTATGCTGCGTCTATCAGAGGCACAGGGGTGAGAATCAGTTAAAAAAAACATGGTGTGACATCACATCTCCACCACAACCCCTCTGGATCAATAACTCTTCAATCACTGCCGCCATCCCTTGACAACACCTCATCAATACCATGGCAACCCTTAATCGATCTGTCTCTGGAGAGGGCTGCTGGGGGGAGGAGAAATTGGAAAAGACAGGGAAATAGGGGCGAGGCAGATGGGGTGGCGCTCGTTATTGGACAGAGGAGGAATGGGGAGAGGGCTGAGGGGATGTATGATGGTCTTGCTCTGGAACACTGATCAGTGACCAGGGGTTGTTGATGGTGGTTGTCCTGGAGCCTGAGTAGAGGGGAGATTGACGAGAAGGAACGAGGGCATATTGACTTAGCTGGTGGACACCAGCAGCTGTCGACTCATCACACAACCCAGCTGTGAGCAGGGATGTCAGAGGAGACGGTGTAGTCTTACACAACCATCCTAAATGTCACAGCTCTGTTTTAAAACATCCACTCAGATTCAACTAGTGATTAAAAACTACAGGGAGCAGTTAAGATGACGACAATAAGTAGCACTGTAAGTGGAATTTGTACTTAGCTCTCCCGAGTCTCAGCTCCTGAATCAACCTCATTAACAGGTACTTAAAGTAAACTTGGCATTGTGGCTCTAAAAGTAAGCATGAGTCAGCAAGTGCACAGCCTACCCTGCTTTTTTCAGGAACTAATTTCATTAGTAGTATTTATATATATTTATAATTACTAATATACTAACTTATATTTACTGATATTTACTAAATTCCAAACCTTAACAAGGGGAGAAAACTGTTAAAAAATGTCAGCACTACAGTTGGACTGGCTACGCACAGGAGAAAGCACAGCTTTGCAAGCTACCGATTACTTTATGCTGGAAGAAGTTGAACTACAGCAAAGCTACACAAGGGAGAAGTCTAGTTTGGTCAACTAGAGCTACTTATAAAAAGTAGTTCAAACTACTTTGTAATGAAAAAAGATAAATTATAGATTAAAAAATGATAACAAAATACATGCCAGTTGATTACAAAAAATGCCTTGTTCTTCACAGGTCATAAAATAAACCAAATATCCCACTATTCATGGGAAAGTGCAGAGAATGTCAGCTTTGGTTCGGTGTATCATAAATGGTATAAAGTAGGGCCGTGGTTCTTCTTTCTTAGGCTGACATTCATGATGACGTCGCTGTGTGAGCAACGCACTTAGCTTTTGCACATGCGGTGTGGACCGTCTGACAAATGTGTAGCCCGGCCATGCATTCACAGCAGCCAGGGAGAAAAGGAGAGAAGTAATGGTGAAATAAAAACAAAAAGATAATTCCTTTCCTTTTATGGCCCAGAAATGATTGTAGTTTCAGAAAAAAAGTTATTTAACTGGATGAATTAATACACACACATGAATGTAGTTGAATTACCAGCACACTAGGGCGGATGAGTAGTGAAAAATCTGACATAGGGGAAGAAGAAAAAAATTTGCTCTTGAGCAAGGCGCTTACTCCAGTGGAGAAGATGGTGGTTAGATGCTGAGTGTGTGTTTAACTGGCAGGGTCAACCTTCTCCCCAGGAGAAAAACAATTGTGAATTAACAGGCTATTTCATGAGTGTTTCACCTTCACAGCTGATTAGGCTGTTACTTATTACTCAAACAGAAGCAACACTGTCAACAATGTTGCATTAATAGTTAATTACAAGAGAAAAAAAAGGTTTAATGTGAGCTCAATTGCCCTTGTCTTGACATACAACCCCAAATCAATCCAAACACACACACACACACATCTGTGGTCGTGATAGTGAGTGCCATTTACTCTGCTGTAGTCTGCTGGGGGGGGGGGGGGGGGGCAGCTTGAGTGGCAGAGATGCCAGCGGGATCAATAAACTCACTCACACAGCCAGGGCCATGATTGGTCAGAACCTGGAGACATTCGAGTCAGTGAGGAGCAGGAGGTCGCTGACCAACCTGCTCCTCATCACGGACTGTCCATTCCACCCCCTCCACAACACGTTGCAGAGACAACGGTGCTGTATATCATGCTCTCGCTGCCATTTTCCACTGTTTTCATTGCACTCTTTCTTAAACTGCACACCAACATGTACTTATATTCATTTTTATGTAATCCTGTTTAAGTTAAATCCAATCATGATTATCAGCTCTGGTTAACAAAGTCAAAACAGACTGGAGACATCAAAAATCTTGGGTTTTCTAATGTATCTATCACTTTGCTGCCATCAGAGCTACTTAGGGGGGATTTGGATTGAAGCTCCTTCTGCCATTGGAGTGGGTGGACTTCCACTGTAGTGTAGCATGATTAGATTTGAAATATCCAGGCACTGATGTCGCACAAGCTCACAATATGAAATAAAAGAAGAATGTATGACACAAAACTGTTACAATAATGATGATGCTATTGTCTTTTCCATTTTTTCAGCATCAGCACCCACAAAGCAGAGATAGATTCAAATGTGTCTTTTAAGCAAAAATATAACTGTGGACATAACACTAACAACACACACTGACACACAATCTAAAACGCTAATCACTTCGGTTTTTTTTTGTATTGTCTACTAACTCACCCAGATGCCGTTGTCCCCCCTCAGCATACTGAAGAGCAGCTTCAGCTCCTTGACTGTGATGCTGTAACTGGCCATGACTCCAAGCATGTCCACCAGAAGGTCTGAGAAAACACAGACAGAGGCAGAAAGTGAGTGTAAGACAGCAAAAACAAGACGTCCAGAGTGTGTGCGTTTGTGTGTGTGTGTGTGTGAGTGTGTGTGTGCGTGTTTGTGAGTCAGCATTTGGAACTCCTTCTCCTGACACACTGCGAGTGTTGAGCAATCTATTAGTGCTGTCAAAATCCTCCTACACTCGATCCAAAATGCACACAACCTTGAATCTCAAGCAGAATTGCTGAGCACAGCGTTACTTAGTACAGTGAATGTGTACACTACGATGTAATATCTTGTTGTGTTAGTGTATATTGATCTTAATACATCAGGTAATGTGAAGCCAAGCACACGAGAAGGTGTTAAATGCTCTCAAATGTTGGCTTAACAAGCACATACCCATGTAATACTTCAGTTGATCTAGAAGGAACTAGACTGGTAAGTAAATAGCTATAAATGCTAATGTTAGCTATGCAGCAATAGCAAAACTTACATACAGCTCCTTTAAAGGGATTATTTGACATACTGGGAAACAAGCTTATTCACTGAGAATCAGATGAAAGCATTGATACCTCTCTCATGTTTGTCCACTTAATATGAATCCACACCACCAACCAACATCTTGTAAAAAAAAAAAAAACACCAATCTAAAATCCAAAAAATATCTCTTGGCTGGGCTAGTGACTGCTTCTAGTCTTTATTCTGAACTAAGCCAAGCTAATCGCCTGCTGGCTGTACTTTTAAGAGAGTGAACTATTCCTTTCACATGTTCACACTTTAACAAGCAATAGGAATGCTATAACAACCTGTCAACAACCGCGCTAAGACTCCAAACGGGTTCTTGTTTAACGACCACATGTCATAAAATTGACAAAAATGAGGCTTCAAAAGTATCTCCCCCGGAATACTTAAGCAGATAATTACAGACGACATTGTGTTAACATGCATTTGTTAAGTCAAAGTGACCTTCCTGCTTCACTGACTTTCACTTTACGCAGCCACAACAGAACAGTGTTGATGTGGCGGCGGTACAGCACAGCCCTCTCAGAGTGAGGCAATCTGCTTACAAAGGTTCTTCTTTTCTATTAGGCCTGCTAGATATGAATAGAGTCTTCCCACAATATTTAATTAGCCAGAGCCCAGCAATAGGGAATACGGCAGAAGGCTGGCTCACTGAGGTGCTTGGTATGAGAGGAAAATGCAATACACAATGTCCTAGATTTAAAAGCCCTAAGCTCTGTTTTTGGTACAATCAATCCATGTAGGTCATTTTAAATAGTTTTCGAAAAGTCTTAGAATCATGGCTGAGAAAAAGGGAGTCTGGGAGAATTGGCATTACATTGATTTAAGCAGGGTATACTGTGCTGTGGTGAGCAGTAATAATAAGTCATATAAGTTATAAAGCACACTATCCTGCAGCGGTAGGTAGGACACAGAGGACAATGAGGGGAGGGAAGAGAGGACACGCACACAACGAAGCGTCACTAAGGGGGGAAGTCAAGGCCAATATGATCATGTAAAGTGACGACTTTGTGAGTGAGCTGTTTTGCAACCAAGCCCGTACATACAAATGACAGCATGCACAGAAACATACTGAGGTTATTACTCTGCTTCTGCTGCACCAGCGGGTTGTTATGGATGTCTGACCGCAGGGCAGACACACACACACACAAGAAATTGTTTGGATATGAAGAAATATTCTGAGATATTTTTATAGTTTATGAACAAAACTGTGATTTTGTGACACCAATTTTGGTGTGGTATCTTATACTCCCATGAATACATGCTCCAAAGTGAACAATATACTGTCGGCTCCGATAGTGTTTAATGTCACAAATGTTATCTTCCACATAAAACATTACCCACAAAGTCAACCAGAACAGCTAATTTTGCACCAAAGTCTGGCACCGAACATGGCATACGGCTTTTGTCCCTTTTTCCTTTCGATGGTATTACAATTGTTTTTCCACCTACACACGACCCACTCTTGAATTCTGGAGTTTAGACTCTTTGTGTGATTTTGACAGGCACTTGTGAGAAAATCACTACCTGTCTGAAATCATTACCACCACTAAGCAGGTTGAGGATAAGCAGGAAATGGCTAAATTAAATAACAAAACTTTCACAACGCCAGCCTTTGTATTTATTCAGCATGATAAAGTTGTGCTTTAAGACAGTGTGAAGACATGTCACAGTTCTTCAGTGAGTGTAAAAGTGAGTGTTTCTATGTTCTACTTTCTATGTCTACAAGCAGTTTTCTGCCTTTCTAATGCAGTAGCAATGTTTTCAACAGTTATAGTGCAGTAAAACTATAATCTGTTGCATAGTCAATAATCTATTGAAATACTGTACATGATGGAAAGAGTGATTAATCAATATTTTATTGAATGTAAAAATACCTGGAGAGGTAAAAACTAAATAAAAGCAAATTCTCAATGTGTGTGTGTGTGTTTGTCTTACAGCTTGGCAGTGATCCCAGAAAACATCATTCATTAAAGTTTCATTGAACACGTGCTGTGATCATACTGTCTCATCTCCCAACCTGTTCCCAAACTGTAAATAGAAACTCACAAAAGAACTTCATAAAGTTTGTGTGTTTTTTTGATCTGATGTAACAATTTTACAGTTTATTTGCAAGTCATCCGTTTCATTGTTTTACATGTGGTTGTGCGTACATTAGCCATACTGGATCTTAGCCTCTCTTTTAATTGGCTGACTCAGATAAAAATATAACAGGTTAACACTCAGGTAAACCAAATCCTGCAGGTTGGACAGTGGTTTCTGAACCCAGGCTGTCTGCATTCCTCTGTGGACTAAGCGCTTTGATATTTTCACAGTATTAATATAGAACCTTGACCTGGTTCATCAAGATTTCATTTTACACAATATGGGACTTTTAAATTAGAATCCATGGAAGAGCTGTTGTATTGGATTGCATCACCTTGTACCAATGTACCTAATAAAGTGGCCACTGAGTGTATACTGATACTGGCAAATGAATGTACAGTTACCCCCCCGTCTGTCCGTTGCTCACCTGCGATCATGTCGTCCACGGTGCTCATCTTGAGCAGCACCTGCTGGATGAGGCCGACCTCTGTGCTCGTCTGCAGGTTGCGCACGCTCTTGCGAAGGATGGCTGTGAACATGCTCCAGATCTCAGCCTGGCACGTCACCTCGCAGTGGGACAACAAGTCCACCATGCAGCCAATGCTCTCCGCCTCCTGGATGATGAAGTTCATCTCCAGGTCAAACTCGCCGCCCACCAGCTGGGGGAGGGTGAGGAGGAGGAGGAGGCAATAAGGGGAGAAAGGACAGGGTTTGGGAGGCAGAAAAGGGCAGGGAACCGATGTAAAGGAAAGCGGATAGCAGAGGCATTAGGTTAGGGTGGTGGAGGAGAAAAGGGGGATGAAGCAAGATGGGAGGAGAGAGAGAGAGGGAGAGAGAGAACAAAAAGAGAGAATGATTTAGTAAAGCATTTAACCTTTTGTCTGTAGGAGAGGTAAGCCTGGCTTCTGATGGATGCTGATTGTGGCCAGGAAAGCATTTCTTCTGCCGGGGGCCACACATATTGCAACAAATAAACGTCCTTCATTTCTGCACACACACACACACACACACAACCCCATCTCCTCTTCTATGGCTCTCTCTCTCTAATGTGAGGAGCACAGCACTCTCATCTGTGAGCTACACAGCACAGCCACTGATTAATACACCGTTCAGTCTCTGTCATGTCAGATAGCAGTAGTCAGAGGAGGATACCATAGGCTACTTTTAAAGTCGAGTGCAAACGCTCTCTCTTAATGGCTGATGCACTATAATTACTTGTGAAAGCACAGCCTTCATATCAGCCTCACACACACACACACACACACACACTAGCAAGCTCATACTCATCACATCCACCACATGAACACAAGCATACCCGCTCAGCATACTACACTATCCAGGAAAGGGTAGCCATAGCAACCAACAAGCTACCGTAAGAGAACAGCATTGAGCTTATTAAATGAGAGGGAACAGAAACATGCAGTAGTTTAGGAGAGGCCAGCAGACGCGAGATTAGGAGCAGAAATGAAGACACCGGACAGGATAATCTGTGTCTGTACTGCCTGCATTCTGAAGAGAACCAGAGGAGAAGAAGAGGTGTCAGTGCCAGAGAGTAACAGGGTCGGAGTCACCCTGCAGTCTAAAAATTAATCTGAAACTGAATCTGAATTGCGTTCAACAAAGGATATTATTCTCGATAATTCATGATGCATGTAGTTTAAAACCCTTTAAAATAGAAAAGCTGCTCTGAGAAGGCCTGGGAATCAATTCAATAGTCCTGTCAGTGCACTTAATGATTAATGTTTCTGTTAGTACTCAATTGTGTTGTAATTATAGTTGTCATAAAAAAAACAAACAAAAAAAAAAAAACACAAAATGAAATAAGTTGTTCAAGGTTTTGTTTCACATGAGTGACCTGTTGATTTTTCTAATTTAATTCACACTGCTGGCTTGACCTGCCTCGCCATCTCCATGACAACTGAGAAACGAGATGTACCTGAAAGCTCCAGAAAAAGGTAGCAATCATACATTTCATACATTTTGCAAATAAATTTCATGGTGTCACATCTAATATTGTTGCGTGCAATGTATTACATCATCATATATATGTATATAGATACATAATCAATACCATGATTTTCATTTTCAGAAATTTTGTGACAATTTTGAAATACATTACACATACTTATAAATAAAAAGCTGAATTTATAAACAATTAAATGCACCTACGGGCTTTGTTAGTCTGGTATGACCGTTAGCATAAATATATAAAAACAAAAAGACAATAATATTGCAAAATTTAACACATTTCTGATTCAGTTTACTAATTCACTAAAGTTCACTGAAGTCTTTTTCACTTATGCTACTGTTGAAGTTGAATATTTACATATTGCTTTTTTATTCTTTTGTGGACTTGCTGGAAATTCAGTTACAGTTTACGCTACATGTGGATGAAGGCCTGGCTATGGCTTCACTTTTAAAAATTTACCCAACCCAAACATGCAAAGAAAACTGAGGCGATGGTCTCTCTGTTGCTGACATATAGATATAACATCAATATACAATGGAGCATTAGCTGCAGCAGCCATTATCAACAGCAGTATTTATTACATGCTGGCCCATTGACAGGCTTGAAAGATTAAAGGTTAGGCCTTGGACGCCATGGCTCCTTTCCTCTCGTTAGTTTCACTAAAGTCACTAAAGTCACCTTGCTATTGATCAGATTTTAGACTTAGGGCCTCTGTGTTAAAACAAAACCCATTCCAGTGTGCAGTCTCCACGCTCTTCTACCTGCTCCTCATCCCCTCCTGCTCATCAGACACACTAACTGCCTCTCATTTCTCACTCTCGTTGCCCCGTCCTCTCTCCTCTCCTCCTCTCTCAGCGAAGTGAATTGATCCAGTGCACTCTGCGAACGCATTAGCACAGATTAGAGAGGACCCCTGAACGAGGCATGGAATAAAAGAGGGAAGAATTAATTCATCCTACATCGAATTTTCTTTCCCTCTCCTCTGAGGTTCCCAATTACAGAGCTCGCTGGGGACCACTGCATCCTACAACATCTATACAACCTGCCAGTCTGAGGATGCTCGATAGACCCGGCAACGGAGGCTTAAGGGGAGACAGCACAGATAGTCTTTGTAGGAAGTCGTTCGCAGATACACAGTAACTTCAACATGGAAAACACACATATCCACAGGGCATTACCTAGACATGTGCAGCACGAGTGTAATCTCTCTCTGCTTACACTTACCCACCCCTGTACAGAACACCACAGCAAGATGAGACGGGTGATGCAAACACCGGCAACACATTCTGTCTCGTGATCAACAATACAGAGAAAAAAAAAAAAAACAATTGGGGTGGGGGGGGGGGGGGTAGGAAATGCAGTAGGAGAAAAAGAATGCGCCCAGATAATTATTATCTCGCCTCCACCAGAAGAAGCATCTGGAAAGGCAGGTAAAACCAGGGTGACACTGCCACGAAGCTCCCTGGACCAAGAATGTCAGGAGAGAGGGGAGGACGGTCGGACGGGAGGAAGAAAAAGTTCTTCAAAATAAAACACCACATCAGATATATGTTCTCCATTTAATGTGACTTCCATAAAAATGATAGATGCTGCTCATTACTTGCTGGAGTAAATGGATGTATAAATAAACATGCTGCATAACCGGCAATGAGGATGATCGTGAACAGCCTGAGCACACTCGAGCGCACTCGAGCACCGTCACCGTCATCACCACGCACACAGACAAAAGACGACTAATTAGTTTTATGTGGGAACATGATTCTTCTGCATAAACACTAGTAACCTTCGATCTCTCTTTTCACCCCAACTCTGTGCGTCCTGCTGGGAACGCACTCACAAAAGGGACAAAGTAATCACATCAGTGAGCACGCACAAGAGGCCTTTACCACTGCAACGTAAACCCTGGCGGTTAAATAACGCGCACACATAAACAGGGGCCCGTAATATGCCACACGCCTCGGGACAGAGGGGCTTGGCAGTACCACCCTGTCTCCTCTGAGGCAATGTAAGCGCTGACCTCACTGTCTTCTTGGCAACCGGTTGAAGACGTTTGTTTTGGCAGCATTATGACAATTATTGGGCCCCAAGTGGACCACTCATGTCTGTATGTTCCATTCACAAAATCAGAAAGAAAAAAAAAAGAAAAAAGCTGCCTGTCATCAAGCAATTGCAGAGGAAGTGACAACCTCTTCACATCGATCGATGTTCCAGGGGGCTTTGGGAACATTTGAGGCTGGATTGTGTCTGTGCTTCTGCATACGAATGTCAGTCTGCACATTATCGGCCTACTTTGTATGGAATATACCCTAGTGTTACAGTGGAAGTAAACAAGATTGCACTGTATTAAAATATAATATTCTCCTTGTGTTATGAGTAGAAGGAAAACTTTATTTCTTGCTTGAGAGCATTGAGCATGTTTAACCTTGAAACAGTCTGAAATGCATCTTGAACTGTACTTATCACTGATGACTAATCTTATATTGTGGTTTATTTATGGGTTTGAGCGAAGGCTGTCTGCCAGGCTCTTTCTCACTTTTTCAAACTCGTTTAGAAAAAAAAAAACACCCTAATTTCATGCAGAGTATCAGTTCTGCGCTTTCACACTTCTGTGTTACCTTTCCTCTCTGTTCGCCCTATTTCTAATTCTGTCCTGACCAGCTTTGCAGTGCTGCTCATTCAGGCTGCAAAGGAAGCTGGCACTCAGCTTGGCATCACTCGGGATGTGTCGGGGAGGTGGGAGTTTGAGGAGGGCGGGGGTCAGTGCCAGGACCTTCTTCCCACCACAAAGGGCTTATATGAGCGGGCACCTCGACCAGCCAAAACCAGCTCTAATAAGAGGCTGGAAAAACAAACACTCCCTCTGTCCATCCGAACCTTTCTCACCACCCACACTGCTCGGAAACAGTCCCGAGTTACTCCGAGGGCAATTCAATCAAGACGTGTCACAAGTAGGAGAAGTGCAGGTGTCCCAAAAAAAATCTTCATACCTGAGCAAAAAATAGGTTATTTGTCACTTCCTTCAAAAATGACCCATATAGCTGCATTTAAAATTATCTATGTGAGGGTTTTATAATTTGCCAAAACCGTCAAACCTGCAATAACCGATTGTTTTGGCCACTCGGGGACAGCAGTAACACGTTGTCAATAAGCTGATATGAGAAGGTTTTGCTTATTTACATATCCAGCAATTACAGAGCAACACTATCATTCATCTGAAGTTGAGTTTTTCGCCTGGTAGCCAAATGTACGTCCAATATTCACACTCTTTCAGCTCGGTTTTTGGTCTCTACCATCTCCTTAGAGAAACATGTGGCTCTTTATCTGCTACATGCTCCTCTATGTTCACCAGCTAACCGCTAACTGTGTCTGTCTGTCTTTTGATCCTGAGCAGGTGAGGTACTGTGGGGTTTTTAAAGCTTTTTCTCTGAATACAGCTGCGTGTTGCAGCCCCATGAGAGCGGTAAAGTTGCAGGAAAGACAGCTAAACAACAAGACAAAAATATAAAAAAATAAAAATATGTATATGATGGTGATAATTACATTACTGGAAAGCCACTGTGAGGTTTGGTTGGGTACAGACAACTAAAACTACTTGGTTATTGGTTATGGAAAAAATACTGTGGTCATCTGTTTCTGTGAGAGGACAGATAGCAGACCACGAGATGGCGCTTGTCAGAAAACATGTAAACACTAGTCTTTTTTTATTGTTCGAACAAACAATTAACCCTGTCATTTTTCTAGTGAAGATAATCTCTGTTATCCTGTACGGCTGCAAAAAGTAGAGCAATTCACTGTCAGAGACGAGCTTTCAGTTCCCTCGAGTCTGCTCATGCTAAAAATATAGCTTGCAGACTCATTTTCGCAAATACTAGAGTTTGTTTTGCTCCAGAAATGTGGTGTGTGTGTTCACCAGGTAAAATGCCAGGTCACATAAAAAATTGTAAAGATGAATAAAGACGGCTTTTATTCTTTTGAGTGTTTTGTGTAGTCTAGCGTGACAATTCTAACCCATCTGAGAGAATAAAACACTCAGCCAAGAAATAAAAAAAATCACAAAATAATGTATGAAATTAACATTTGATTCAAGCCTAGTTAAAAAGCACAAGTGTTACTGTTACTAAAAACATTAATAAGGGCTCTGTGTCTTTCAAGTGTCCGAATAAGCCTTGGCTGTGCGACAGAGATTCAGCCATGCACAATACCAGGACTTTACTGATAACCTCATGAGGAAGCTGGATCTCTCACAAGCAGGAATCCATGTTGTCAGGGTCCAAGGTGGAACCACAGTGGTCCGGACTAATCGGCGTCCTACGAGGGAGGAACTACTGGCAGCTGCAGGCGTCCTAGGTGTGACTACAGCAGGGAGAGACTGTTCGTTAAGAGCAACAGCGGCTCCAAACGAGGTTAGCGTGGATGCTGCTATAGCATCAGTTATCATCATCAGAACTGCAGAGTATTTCTTCATTGAACGGAGAGCAGAGAACAGCCCTGAAGGCTTTTCTCAACTGAAACACTGTTTTTGTTCTTCTCCTGACCGGCTTCAGCAGAGTTTTGATTTACCAATTGGCTCTGGTGGTAGTGGAAAAAAAGAAAATGGTTGAAATGAGCCCTGTGATAGAGAGATCAGTTCATCCAATCACCTGCCAAGTGCTTTTTGAAAGCACCTGCCCTTTTCCAAACAGTTTCCAGTGAAGCCTTCCCAGATGGTCCGGTGCAACGAAACATCTGGCACGTCGGGTTAAGAAGCTGAAGCAGCTAAATGAAACTCACATTATTAATTTTATAATTTACACCTGCGCTTTTCCAGCTGTGACTTCAGTGAAGAGGGGCTCGCTCCACACACCGAAACATTAGCTATCTCTTTTTTACCGTATGCAACTTCAGCGTTCTATCACAGGCTAAATAAAATCAAGTGCATAGCCTTTTTAATTAAACTTCTGGTTTAATCTTTTTAGTTAGAATTTCAAAGGTGTATTATGAAAGGCGTGACTTTAATTAGAATTATTATTATTGAATTTAAAACGATCTCTTACAGACCCACCACAGTCCATTATGTAGCGCTGTGATGGCACATCAAATGAGCCATTATGCTGGCTGATTACTGTGACTGACTGTTGAATATTGGATGATGACCAAGGCCAAAGCTGGCAAAAGAGGCACCTGTTGCTCATTATGGCCGTCAGAGATGACAGGTCAGAGAGGCGAGAGCTTGGTCAATAGCTTCCTCCTCTGCCTGCGCACATTCATTTGAGCCTTTAGAGCTAGCATCATCAATATGCAACTTCAAAGCCTCTGGGAGTGCGCTGGAGAGGTGCAGGGATGTGTGTGTGTGTGTTTGTTTAGTCACAGTATATGTGAGTGTGAGTGTGTGTGTGTGTGTGTGTGTGTGTGTGCGTGTGTGGCTCATTACTCATTTGTGTCCCCTGAGTGAGCCGCGGCCATTCAGTCCCTTTGTGTGTGGAGTGAAAGAGGAGACGAGAGGCCCATCTAGACATGAGATCACAGATTATACACTTAACGCTTCGCCAAGAGGGCTCAACGGAGCACAGGAGAGCAAAATTGAAGGAGAGCGAGGGGGGAAAAAAAGGGAAGCAGAGAGGGAGACGAAAGGGAGAAAAACAAACAAAGAGAATGAACGGTGTGAACCGCGAAAAAGGAGCAGGAGGACGCGGGCTGGACAGAGGAGAGAGCAGCGATGAGAAAGTGTGCGCGTTGGAGAGAGTGAACGGGAGAGATGGAGCGAAAAAGAGGACGAGGGCGAGACAGCGGCTGAATGCTATTGTGCGTTATTATCAGGATGGCAGAGCGGTTTTATTGCCCACAGCCTTTAGTGCTCCGATGATGACCGTAGCAAATCTCTAAAGAGATATGGATTACATTGGGGCTAAACTGGCCACAAAACACTCAATAATCCACATTCTGTTTTCTGCATGACCTCATTTTTGGTAAACAGCAATGATAAGAGCAGCAGTTAATTTTATCACTGGCTCAAATTCATATTCAGGATCAACTTCTTATAATCTTGGTTTTTCAAGGCTTTAGGCTGAGGCTCTATGTGAGCTCACTGGCCTTAAAAACAAGGGTTAGAAGAATATGTAGAGCAAAAATATACATATATATTGCCTGTATCTCCTATAGTCTGAGTCACCGAGGCATGGGAACAATTAGTTAAAGATGTGATGAGTCAATCCCCGCGGTAATCAACAACATCTTAATAATAATATAATAGTTTTAGTCATTTGTCATGTAAAACTGCCACATATTTGCTGGCTCCTGCTTCTTAGAAGTGACGATTTATTGGTTTTCATTTCATTAGATTGTCATGAATCTGAATATCTTTGGGTTAAGGACTGATGGTCAGACAAACACGCTTTCTGAATGTCATGTTGTGCTTTACAGCTTTTCAAATGCGAGGATTTTTGCTTTTCTTTGTTTGATATCACTGTTAAGTGGATCTGGTTGGGTTCTGGACGGACAAAACAAGCAATCTGAAGACATGACTCTGTTCTCTGGGACTTTTATTTAATTATTTCTCAACATTATTAAAATTACATGATTAATTGAATAATCCCCAAAAAAGAACCATTAGATAAATGGATAATAACTAAATATGATTAGCTGGAGCCCTAGGGCAGTAACTCTGGAAAACTGTTAGTGTGATAGAAAGTGTGACAGTGGTTGAGAGAAGGAAAGCAATGGGGATGAAGAGTTGCAATGGAAAAGGGCAGTGTATGTGTCTCTGTCTCTCGCTCTGTGATTGTGATAAGCAATGACATATTGACTGACTGTAGCCTACAGACACACAGGGAGGAGGAGGGGGGAGCCCCCTGGACTGCATTTCCCATGGGCCTTTGTACCAGTGTCTGCACAGATGGCAGATGGGACGAGACACAGCCCCCACTCATGAAGCCCTATTCAGAGCAACGTCACAATCACACACACACACACACACAAGTCAGCAAAATAATCATAATCAGCCATGAGTGTTTGGAATATCTAAGAGCTATTATGCATGAAGTGTAGGGCTTTTACTTCAGATTTTACAGGAAAAGAGGAAGTGAGCAAAGTGAAGTACACTGCAGAAATCACAGCAGAGCAGTTTTAGAAGGGATGCAGATAGAAACAGGGTTTCAACACACACATCAGACACTGCAAAAAATACACCAGTGATTACGTAAATCCACACTGGGGGATATAAGGGTGGTTTAGGCCAGTGCAAGCAAGGCAGGTTTTTCTGTCTACGTCTATGTGCATGTACGTGTGTGTGTATCTGTGCGTGCATGTGTGTGTGGTAGTGTGTGAGTAGTGGTAAAAAAAAAAAAAAAAAGGTCTAAAAATGTCATAACTCCATAAGGAATATTTGATGTGGACAGCAAATGCTTTCTACCACCATAAACATTGCAATAGGACAGAGAGTTGCGTTTCCAGCATGGGGGGATCCATACTGCATGCTGCGCAAGTTACATTATGAATGGTGTTGAATCAGTTAAGAGTAAATCATAAATACTATTTATAAACAATGCTCAAACACAACTCAAATGCATTTTTGATAACAGAATAATGGAATCTAGATTTTACTGGAAGTTGTATGAATGTGGGTGAATGTGTGATGTCTTTATGCTGTCAAACAATACAGTATCTCAGTCCATTCTGTGAACTAGCTAGTTATGCTATAGAGCCAGAACAGTGACATAAAATCTGCTAGACACACTTACAAAACAACAGCATTAACATCAGAATGATCTGACTTAGCAAAGTCTAACAATAACAACTGGTACTGCACATGTACAGTATGTGGATTATGCACAATTCACAGGGTTGCTTGGTATTAGCGATGGCATTAGCATTTAGCTCAAAGCACAGTGGAACTTTTGTGAAAAACAAAAAATTCCTAAGTTTGAAAAATAACTACAATACCTTTAAGACCATGTGCATCGCCCCCAGCTGTAGGTTGCACAAGGCCAAATGTGTAAGAAAAAGCTAATGTATCATGGGAAGCTGACAGATCTTCCATCCAACCACTCCCATGATTGGGCTGAGACTGATGGGTCTGTAAAGCACCTCCTTTCATCTTCCTGCTACACAACACTGGTGTGTTTACTGCACCATCAGAAGACAAAAACCACCAAGGAGAGGTTCAAACAGCCAGCAGAAACTAGAGCAACACCGTGCAAACACGTTGTGTTTTGGTTTTTTTTATACACACATTGCATTTTCCCTGCAGGAGAGTGCAGATGATAGTTCATTACAAGCCGATACGTCAGCCACACACAGCAGCTCTGTGCAGCAAACTCACTTCCCTCTTGGACCTCTCACACCTAAGCCATCCAATCACAGAGCCGATGCAGAGAACCTGGGAAAATAACAATAAAAAGCTATAATTATAATTAAAAGCCAGGGTAAAGGCTCGGTTTAGAGTGTTTATCCTCTGTACTCCTGGTTCAGGATTTGCATCTTTTTTCCACATGTGATTTAGTTTTGTTTGTTCCCTTAATACTGTAAGTATGGACCAAAATTTTAATTGAAAATATAAATAAGAGGTTGGAAGCAAACTTAAAGCTACATATGGCATGCATGTTTGTGTTTTGCATTAATACATAACATAAAAGAAAAAAATATTCATTAAAAAAATTATGCATAAAATCTTCAAAGCGATTAAATAATACTTGCAGTTGGCAACTGGAAATTTCTTCCCGTTCTCATGCGTTTTATGTATGAGCCAGAATGCACTCAATGAAAAATTAGCTACTCCATCCTTGAGTCATTTCAGGGAATAATTTGGCACATGGAAAAGGCCATGTATGCATACAACATTGTGTCCTATGGGCAAAGAAGGTTTGTTCCAATCAGTTAGTGTCAGCCTGTCAAGGGCGCTGTGAAGGGAAGGTTAAAAAATTCCAATCAACCAACTGCTGCCTCCAATTTAGCAAATAAGTGTATATGCTACATTTCCATTAGATTTGAAAAAATACAGACATCTGTGCTCTCGGTGCCAAAAGCTGTACCCTGGGCACATTTTCCACAAAAATAAGCGTGAATGTGTGTCTATACATACATCAAAGAAAAAGCAAAGCTATTGAGCGTTCCCATGTATTGGCTTGTCAGTTTTTATTAACAGTGCCAGAAACCAAAGAGGGAGCGCTGGATAAAAAAGCGAGCGAGAGAGGGCGAGATAAGACTGTAATACCTGCTGAGATCTGTCTTTATGAAAGCCTCTAGTCTCCAGTTCATGGCAGACCAGTTCAGTTTGCCTCTTCCCGCCTCCAACATCTGACTCCAACCTTGTCAAGTGCAGGCTTAAAACAAACCATACACACACACATACAGACAAATGCACACCAAACACTCACACACATTTTTACAAAGTCAGCCAAAAAACACACACACACACACACACACACACACACACACACACACACACCCACACACACACACACTCAGTGTTCAAAAGGCAAAAGCCTATTTTAAGCAATTCATTGCCAGAAGTCCTGAAGGTCTTAAGTCATTCACACACACACACACACACACACACACACACACACACACACACACACACACACACACACACACACATTCACAATGGCAGCAGGAGTGATTCACATGAATGACAGCATGAGTACACGCAAAAAGAGAAAGGAGTGAAAGTAGAAGAAGAGAACTGTAGCGATACAGTGACTCTTCCCAAAATAATCCAATAATAATGAGGCACCGTTTCATTAGCATATGAGAGCTTGAAGAAAATATCTAATTTTGTTAAAAGTGTGTTTACTGGAGTGGGAGGGAGAGGATCTTTAAAAAGAGCAGAGACGAGGCAAAGAACAGAGGAATGAGAAGGAGATCAAGAGAGGGAAGGGAGACTATAAGAAAGTCAGGTCAGCTATCACAAATATGCCTGGAAGGAAATGTTCAGTAACAGTAACAGTTTGAATGAAATGACGCCTGAACAAAGCAGGACAGACAAATACAGCTGACTCTTTTCAGCACAACGGGCAGCTCCCTGCTCTCTCTGCTGACAGATAAAATTGAAAATCCTTCACTAAGAGCTCAAAATTCACTGACAAACAGCTGAAACTGGAACTGTATTAATTGGCATAATAATACCGTCAATATTTTTCAAGGACTGACAGCAAAAATGACATGAAATTCAAAGCTGCGAGAGCTCCACTGCTTGTAGGCGCTGCAGCAAAACAAAACTGTGCTCCTCATGATATTCTCAGAAGAAAAAAAAAAAAAAAATCCAGGTCAGAAACACATGCACTGAACACACACACACACACACACACACACACACACACATACACTGCAGGGATTGAGGATTTCAGCCAAGTGACCACAACTCTGACTTCATCCAACTGCAGTTTAAAATGTCTGCCACCTGATTGGCCAAAGAGGCTTAGTAACGGATCTAGCAATAAGCCTTGTCACATGCTATTGGGCGACAAACAAAAAAAAACAACATTTCTTTTTCCTTTTCGTCTTACAGAACACCCCACATCATACACACACACACACACACACGTAACAGTAGAGGATAAACAGTATCAGAACATCTGCATAACAACAAACAAATCAAAAGTCAAACAAATATATTTTACAGGGATTTTAATTAGCATCACAATGGACACTTTGCTAGAAAATTCTCGAGTTAAGAGAAAAGAAAACAATAGACTGTAATCCTTCATAGAGAAAGTGAACACAGTTGACTACAGACCATCCAGTAAACAAATGACTCACTAAAGGTTTGACATTATATTTTACAGGTTTTACCTCCACCAAGAAGTTTGTGTTTTGCCATGAAGGAAGTTTGTCTGTTTATCTGTCAGTAGGATATCAAAAAAATAAAAAATAAAAGTTTGAACACATTTCTAAGGACTGAAAGACTGTGAGTCAACGAACCACTGATTAAATTTTGGTGGTGATCTAGATTTTGGAATAGCTGCCATTAAAAGCCACTTATTTCAATGTTTTTTTTTTTTGCCCATGACTATATGGGAGTTAGAGATTTGAATTTAAATTCTGTGTATGTTCTCTGCATAAAACATTTTAGCATTTAAATTTAGTGACAGAGGGTATGTGCTGGAGAGTAACAGTGTTAGAGAATTGCTTAGAATCATGCCTCCCGGCTAAAATAATAATCCACTGTACTTTCTCATGAATAAATTTACATCCTTCTTCATACAACACGACGCAAACTCTGGCATATAGCCTTTTCAATTACAGTTTTTTGCAGTGTATCCAGTGTCATCTGGTGTTAGATGGGTCCAACCCAAGAAAAGAAGACAGCAGGGGGGAACAAACAGGACTAAAAAGAGTAAACATGTAAAGCAGTGACATTATTCAGCTAATCAGACAACACAAACACTGCAATCTGCAGAAACTTCAACAACTGACCAAAGGAAAACCTTTCTGATTGTAACGCCACACACCGTAATTGTGACTGACCCCGGTGGAAATATTTTTTAGCGTGAAATGGATGGATGACGGCACCTGATCACACAATCACTTTTATTTATAGAATTCATCATTCATCACAAATGACCCAGCGGCGACATGTTATCGCACACACAGATCACAGTAGCTGCACAGTTTCCTACATATGAGAGGTAACAATTCAGTTGCTATAGATAAAAAATCCCTGATCCCGTTCCATAAACACAGAACTGTACTCACCCATTAGAAATGCTCAAGTCTAGATCCTCTGCTTTACTGTTCTCTAACGAGCAACGTCAACATCGCTAGCATTCGATGTCTTATCCAATTTCGTCAGTTCAGTAATAAACTCATCCATTTCTCGTCTATTCGTCCTCTTCTAACTCCAACTCTTCTAACATTACGCTTCTAACTGAAATCGTCCATTTGCTGAAGAACTAGTTTCTTGCTAAAAGGTTGAGAAAAAAAACTCCAGTCACGCAAGTTATCGCAAATATCAGGGAGTGAGCTCATTGGTCAAATTGGGATTTCCCAGCAGTCCTTAATTCTTAACTTTTGGGAAGAAAGTAACCAAATGAAATTAGTCGTGGGTAGAATTTTTTTTTTTTTCATGAAATATGCAGTTTCGGAAAATAAAATATTAAAGACTATGGCTCAATACCAGAAGTGCGATGGGCCTCTGACAGCTACTGGGGCTCGGTGCGGTACTTTTGCTTCAGCTGAGTAATTATGCCATAACTTCCTGAAAGTAATGTTAGCCTTACAAATTGCTGAGCAGCCTTTTGCTATGGAGGATATCATCCAAACAAAATAAGACTTTCAATGTTTGCTATTTCGACACCTTCCGCTGTATCAGTGTACGAGCACATCTCCATCCCCCTCAGAGGCTCAACTCTACAAATTCGGAGAAAGTCTAAATGCTGTGGTAGCAAGGGAGCGCCCACACTACCCTGTACTAGGGAAACGCCTGTGCCTTCCAGACTAGTTATGACGTATGTGTTACGACCTCGAGAATTATGGTTTAATAGAAAAGTTCCAAAGGCAACTTCTATCACCAGGGGACAAGGAGGTCTAGAGGAGTGGAGACTGAGAGAGAGAGAGAGAACATCTAAATTGCCATGGTACAGAGGGAAAGAGAAGACCGAAGGGAAAAACAAAGGCAGGGAGAAAAAAATAGCATCAATGAGAGCTGGTGATTGAGAGGGCACCATTGAAAGGAGAGCATAAAACAAATGAAGCAAACTATTGAATTCTACCGGACACAGAGAGAGCAGAAGGAAAGTAGAAGTTGAATGGTGAGGTAAAGGAGTGGGGTGTCAGGGTGTTGTCTTTTAGGTTGTTTTTTTTTTGCCCTCTTCTACCAGATTCTGTCGAGGACAAGAGGCAGCTCAATTTTCCCACCCTTTTCCTTTTTTCCCTCAAGGCAGGCAGTAACGAGGGCATCCTCGTGTGTTATGTCACGGGGAGTCTCGGAAGGAAGGACTCAAGGCTGAGATAAGATACTTTAACAAGGCCTTCGCGCCTGTTCCCCTGACTCGACTCAAATACACTCATTTCAAAGAAGCTGACAGGAAGTGAAGTCCTAAAGGGCATCCTGCATGTTGCTTACACCTCAGTGGGAATATCAGAGATAGAAATACAGACAAGAGAGCGGAGCTGAGAATTACAAGTCACTATGAGCTCCTCATTCTTACTGTCTACAAGGTCTGATTGATCACAGCAGCAAAACTGTAGTATATAAATTGCCTGGTATATCTTGAATGACCGTAGCCTTTTCACTGAATGCATCTGAGTGTGTGTCAGTGTGTCTGTGAGATGTGGCAGGTGCAGACTGGCTGATGCTAAGTTCAAAGGTCAGCAGATAAACCCCGCAGACTTGACTCAGGCCAGGCTGGTGGCAATTCAGGATCACTAATCTGTTTGTTTGGGTTGGTTGAGTGTATGTGCTGCAGCAGATAGGATGTGTGCATGCATGTGTGTAAGCAAAAAGCACCCTCTCACACACACACACACACACACACACACACACACACACACACACACACACACAGCCGTGTATGTGTTCAACATCCCTTGAAACAATGGAGAGTACTGTTCCACTGAGCCACAGCTGATGGAGGATAAGAGGGGCAGCAAGCGGCTCCAATGAGTCATGGTAATCCATCATCATGAGACGGGATCGGGAAAGACACACACGTGCACATACACGCAGACACACACACACACACACAAAGTAGGGTTTGCAAGAGCTGGTGGAGCACGATACACTGTGTGTTAAAGTGCAAAATGACCACACACAGAGCGCACTCATACTGTACACACAAGATAATCAGAGGTCAAGTCAGAGAAACAGAGACTGTAACTCACACAGAGACACATGATGCTGAGACCAAACTTGGCTCTCAACATGTTATTATTACGTTTTCTAATGAAACACTGAGCGCCCACTTCAACTGCCTCTCTGTCGAGGTGTGTCTGTGCTGCGGGCCTGTCACTACATCAGCTCTACTTCAGACTCGTCCTCCACGCTGGACAGTTGCGAAGACGTGCTGTTTGAAGCTCGTGTTGTTTGAAGCGCAGCAGACACAGCAGTAACAGTGCAGCGGCTGTCAGAAGCTCCAGCTTTGGAAGGAGAAACCTTGAAAGGCAATCATTGGAAGTTTGCATTTACGGTGATCAACGGAGATTCAAGATTCAAATCGTCTGCACATTTTCGACCGATGCGAAGACTTTTACATGAACCATATTTTTCACACCAGCTTCTTCTCTTTTCATGCTGGGAAGTTTGTCTTATTTGCATATACCCTTAGGGGATCTAAAACATTAATACTTTATTATACAGCTTCTATTACGATGGAATAATTCACAAACAACGCCATCATCCTGGAGGATATTTTCATGGGTACTAATGGATGACAACCGGATACGAATAAGTAAAGTATGGCTTTAAAATTGTATGACTTAAACAGCTGCAGTGGAAACTGTGAATGATGGGAGTGAGTTAAGTTTCAAATGCTTCACATCTGCAACAAACATCAATTATTCATAAAGAGGATAAGTGACTGAAATACAGATTAATGATCAGTAGATATTTCATTTTCATTAGCTAGCAGAGCTGATGAAGTCATCCAGTGCAGCTGCCATTCAGTTCGGTTTTAGGGGCGAACATGGGCGACCAACTCCAGTTCTAGTCTTATTCATCCGAACTGAGATCAAACCTTTAAAGAGAAATGACTACATTAGTATCATAACATGACACACACTCACACACAGTGAATGTTATTGGGATACTTGCCTAAAAAAAGAAAACCAGCCTCCCCAGATGACAATGTCAAATGTCACATTCACCCACAAAAAACAATTCCCTATCAAAAGGTCATATCAACACAAAATCCATTCTCAAATATCAAAGCCCGTTGCCAGCACACCCTCGCAGCCTTGAGAGCTTTACACTCCTCTCCTGAAGAAGGCCAAACACTTGGAAAAGAAAATAAATGTTAGATTTCAAAAGGATTGGAAGATTAAGATTTAAAAAAAAAAAAAACTTCAAGTGCTGTTGCAAAGTCTAAAATAACTCTTGGGATGGGAGGAGGAGAGTGTGTCAATTCTGAAAAATAAATAGACAGTTCATACATCATAAATATTAGGTTTTTCTTGTGGTTTAAAAAAAAATCCCTCCGCAAATCCAGTTCCATAGGCAAGCAGCACGATAACGTCTAAAGCCACTGATGTAAAGGAAGAAAGTGTGCATGATCCATAAAAGCGATGATGAATTACACTCTTTTAGCTTATTGTGTTACAGGCATTTCCATACATGACCCCCTGTGGTAACACGAGCGAGCAAGACTCTGAGCAAGACCCTTTTGGCTCCATTCATTAGCTTGATTATAAGAGTACGCTTCACTCCATCCTCACTCTCTATTGCTGCCTAATAGTTTTCCTGGAACCAGAGCTTGAATGCAGCAGGGGCGGGGGAGGCTGAGGGTTGGGTTGGGTTGGGTGGGGTAGCACAGTGAGTCCCCACCACTGCCAGGTATTGGCTGCAAAAACTCTTCCTCCATCTCTTTCTTCCAGTGTTTCTGAGAGTGAAAGTGCTCGCAGGCGTGGCGAGGAGAAACCTGGCACGGTGCTACTGGGTATCTATCCTGCCGGTGGAACTGGCACCAGCAAAGATAACTTCAGGGGACGGGTCGGAACTGTTTCTTTTTTCATAGTCTGCTTTGTGTGTGTGCCGCTTATGAATGAATGAATGTGGCTGGTTAGTCCGCCATGATATTTTGTACAGTACATTCATACACATTGTGTCGCAATATACCAGTATTGATAACTTTGATATTTAAAAAACTGACTATTGATTTTGTGTTAACAATACAAAAATGATAATACTGTGATGGCAGATGTTAGGCCATGTGGATCTTTTGTTCATCAGTTCACCTTTTCACTTGCCAGAAACAAGACAAAATGCACAATAAACAAAGTTAAAGATGAATTTGACTGATTGAATTATATTATTGCTATTGTTATCATTTAAATCTTTTCTGATATTATGAATTCTTTTGGCCAAGACAATAGTGTGGTGAAAACGTGATATTGTGGCAGCCCTACAGTCTTAGTGTCCTGAGGATGAATCCTACAAACTCTGGTGTTGCCCTAACTTTTCCTCTAGCATCAGGCTTTGAGTAAAAAGTCTGAACAACTGTTGGATGGACTGTTACAGCAAAGACATAAATTTGTACATTTACGCATTTTGCGATTAATTGCAATTACTTTCAGTGATAGTGATTGGATAGTGATTTTTAATAACTAAAATACTGAAAACGGTAAACATTACACCTGCTAAGCATTAGCTTGTTAGCATTGTCATTGTGAGCAGGTCAGGTTTTGGGATTTTTACAACAAACGTTATTACTGGACACTATGAAGCGGCCTATGTGAGATGGATCACGCGGCCAAACATTGTCCCAAACTGCTTTAATATGAGTGGTCGACACTACCGAAGAACAGCCGGCCCTCGTACAGAATGTTATTATCGAATACAGTCTCACTGCTCCACAGCAGACGGATACTGTTCTTATTTCCCTTGCTGACATAAAGCAGAGCACCTGACTGACTTTATTGTTTGTGCTAAAACCAATTCTGCTGCAGTGCTAGCCAGACAGCACCTCCAAAGGAAAGCAAAGGAACACAGTAAAGAGGCATACTGAGTCACTGTCTGGTCTGTTTAACCAGTTCTCTTTGGAGTGTACAAAACATTACCAAGGCCTTTTTCTTATCAAGCTGCGCTGAAGAATCCCTGCCTAACCCTTCCCTTCATCTACAGCTCTCTGTCATCACTGAGGTGGATTTATTAGATGAAATCCTTATGGGATCGTAGCTCTCATCTGCATTCTCTAGCTGAAGTCTATTTCATGGGAAGAACATGCAGTCCTGAGACATTGTTCGGTGCAGAATACAGATGGAAGTCATGAGGAAGTGAAGCAGAAAGTGTTCTGGTGTGATAGCAAGTGTAGATCCACTCACCAATCTAATGTGGTGTTAAATGACTTGGTACAGCCACTGATGCTGTTTCTCATGTTGCAGGGGACGCACGAGCATAACGGCGAGACGCTAGATGTCCGAGGCACAAGATAACATTAGGAGTAGTTGTTGAGTAGTGAAGTTCCACACATACAAACACAACACAACCCTCAGCCACTGCAGTATGCAGCATGCAGCATGATGAATAGCTACACAGTTAGCCATACTTCACAGTAAAGCAGATGTGTGTGTGTGTGTGTGTGTGTGTGTGTGTGTGTGTGAGAGGAGCCAAGGGAGAGAGGCGAAGTAGGCCAGCATGAATATAAAATCACCCCTGCCAGGCAGTAATGTGGGCTACAAGAAGGAAGGGAGCAGTGTGTGTATTTTTTGTGTGCATTTGTGTGTGTGTGTGTGTGTGTGTGTGTGCGCGTGTGTTGGTGTGTTTCAGTTTGTTGCCAGAGAAAATGTGCAGATGAAGGTGTAGGAGACTAAAGCAAGGGTTTGTAGGAACACTCATTTATCAGCTCTCTGGGATGTTGAGGGCGTACACACTCACCAGCGCACAAACGCCAGGTAATTCAAACAAAGCAGCTCGTTATAATTTGGAGATTAGTGCATTGTAGGGATGCCAGACTGAAACACACACACACACACACACACACACACACAAACATAGCCACAACACTGTTCTTGAACCAAATGTGTTGAATAAAGATTCCATACAAATGACAATCCCCACAAACACACCCAGACGTTAAGCACATTTTGGGTCGACCAAGTGGTCACAATCATGTGGAAACAAGGAGCATAATAAGAATAACTAACAACACAAGCTTTCTGGAGCCTTTATATGAATATTAGTGCTGAAATGAATCGTTTATTAAGCCTAGTAAAATAACAGGAAATTAATCAAATACCCAATTTATAGTTTTAGTTATTTCATAATGACCACCAGTTTACCCAATGAAAATGAATACTTTGGATTTTCAAAGTAAAAGCTTTCCACACAGACGTTACTGAGGGCTCTAGTCTTATTTTCATTTTATTGCTTTGTACATTTTATAGTGTAAATTATTATTAAAGCTGAGTACTTTAGGTGTTATCGTCATTCATTTTGAATATGACATTAGTATAACACAGCTCCAGGTGAAAATCACTTGCAGGCAATATCTGGTAAAATAACAACAATCACTACAACTCAGGCTGATTCACTTTCTATTAGTTTAAGAATATTCTAAACAGTCCTCAACACCAGAGGATCTCAGCTGTTGGTAAGTTCAAACTTAATCAAGCCTTCTCCTACCAAAATATATTTTAAAATCAATATGACATAAATCTATTGGTGACATTATTATAGTGTAAGTCTAATCGAAAATAATTAAGACAGATACTGAAAGCACCAAAGCATACAGCAAACAGGGAATGTGAAAGTTTGCTTTAACAGAGACTTAATGTACAGTTCAGCAGTTGGCTGGTCACGATTCTTAATATCGACTCTTGAAGCAGATCAGTGCAAAAATTCTGATCTGATTCAGTCTGTCTCAAGGCAAACTGAATTGTAACAGCACTAATAGAAAATACTGCGATATTCTTTGTATTTCAAAATAGGAATGAACCACTTTGGTACCAAATCGATGCCAAATTTCTGACGATGCTTGTTTTTCTGCAGCACTATAGGTACCAAAGGCACTGGAGGTGCTGGAGGGCATTATAACAATGCTGAAGACAAGAAGAAGGTAGGCACAGCGTTTGGTAACAACAGCACGTGGAATGGCAGCAGCAAGTGCAATTGGAGCAACAGGTCCGTTGAAACTTGTGGAAAACAAAACATGCTAAGCCTGGTGTGTGGAGACATTTTGACAGGGATCATCAGAGACAAGTTATAGACAAACAAAAGCCAATATGCAAATGATGCCACAGAGCATTTCAAATGAAAGGAGGAAGCACCTCGGACTTATCCAAGCAGCTCCGAGACAGACATCTGGATCTGTACACAGAATTCAGAGTGAGCCAGCTTCAGTTCAGTAAATCTACATTAACTTATTTATTTATATTAACAACAAAATGTTCACAGATCAACATCAAAAAGTTCCCGTCCTGAAACGTTGCCGTCATTGTTTGCGATATTGTGACAGCCGGCATCTGTCGGACACAAATGCTGACCTTATCTTGCTCAGGCTCATAACATCAGCTGGCTGCTCACAACATCCACGACACACCTGTTCAGCCTGTGAGAATATAACATCGCCTTTGTGAATCAATGTTTTCACACCGTGCGTCCGTCACCCGGTTTGTCAATTCATGAAATGAATGTATATGAAATTCCTGGTACCCTGACATCCCTATTTCAAAGAGGTCAAGAATACATTGTACAGTATATTTATGCGACGGCTATTGTACTGCTCAGTTCTACGATTCATTCCTGTCCGTTTCAGATACGACAAATATATAAGATTCCTGCACATCTTTTCCTCGGCCGCCCCTCACCCAAAATCTGACATAGCTTATCCTCCGAGAAATCCCGGCATCTGGAAATAGCATCTAACGATGGATGAGGAGGAATTTAGAGAAGTGGAGCAGGAATTGAGGCGCTTTAAGACACAGAGGTGAACGGTTTAGCCTGGATGCTTAACTGCTGATACACTCGCACACATACAAATCAGACTGGTGAGAGTCTGACAAAAATCTTGTTATGATCTAAGCCGAAAAGAGAAATTACAGAGGAAACCAGAAGGAATCAGCATAACACCTTAAAAAGACTCATTTGGCTCTGAAGCACATCATTATGGAGAAGCTTGCTGGTAAGAGGATTTGGGAGCGACAGAGTTTGTCATTTAAAGGACTTGACATTTAGATTTATAATTGGTTATTTTTCTTTTTCTCCGGATGTTTGTCACACTGTGGAAAGGGTTTCTAGATCTGTCCAGCATGCCTTGGAGCATGGAAGCTATAAGTGCAGCCCTCGCTTTCACAAACGAACGTTAACCATATTCACAAGCCAGTAGAAGTTAATCCCACAGTGTGACAAGTGACTGATGAAGAAAAATGGCCAATTAAAACTCAAAATGTCAAGGTATCTCTAACAGGATTTGTGCTTTACACAAAAAGTGTGGTCCATGGGACTTCTACTGTATTTCACTCCTCAATCAACATGAGCAGAGGAGAGGAGTGCAGTGATACAGACGGCGTAATGAGGCTCCACAGGGGGGCCGGAACTCATCAGACCCCCACCGAACATCCATAAAACTGGACCCGTGCTACACTCAAGAGGAAAGAGCACCTGAAGGACAATCACAGACTTTTCAATTTTCCATCTAAAACCCCTCTGACTGCCTCCCATCATCTCACTTCCTTTGGTTCACCCTCTCTCTCGCTCCATCACTCTTTCTCCGGGAAAGATGAGGATGCGCCCGCATCATCTGTCTCCACCTCTCTCTCACGATCTCTGCCTCTCTCTGGCTCGCGCAGGGGTCAGGACAGCTCGGCTGCGTGATAGATAGCAGAGTCATTCATGACCTTGCAGTGGAAGCCACACCCTCCGTCCTCCCCCTCGAAAGCACATACAGTATATACAGTATGTGTGTATACCGGCATCAAGTGTGTGTGTCTGTGTGTGTGTGTGTGTGTGTTCATGCAGTTTAAGTGGCAGGTCACCTCGTGCAAAAACAATTTGTGCTGTTTTTGTTTCATGGGTCAGGGCCGGCAGTGTTGTCACCGTTAGCTAATGTTGCTCACTGGCTGCAGGCCCCCCGGGCACATACTGACTCTCTCTGCAGCGTTACAGAAGGAAATCTTTCCCAAAAATAAGCCCCAACATCATCTTGCACAGTCCTGCAAAACACTCGGTGAAGATAAACAAGATGTGCACTCTCTTTCCGAGATTGATTTTTATCTTGAAAATTGTCTTTGCTGCAGCATTAGCCTGATGCTCATGTTTGCCCGACCCCTTCATGACAAGTGGTTAATTTCAGCGGTACAATATAATCAATTTGTTGACAGACAAAAAATAATCAGCAACTATTCTGATAATCAATTAGTTAATTGTTTCAATCATTTTTCCAGTGTCTCAGTTGTGCAGATTTGCTTCTTTTCTTTGTCTCATGTGACAATGAACTAAATATCTCTGAGTTTCCGACTGTTCATTGGACAAAACAAGACATTTGAAGATGTCATGATGTCACAATAGGTGTTTTTTTTTTTTTTTACTATTTTCTTGCATTTGATTGACCAAATGAGTGACCGAGACAATAGTTGGCAGATTAATCAATATGGAAATAAACATTAGTTGCAGCCTTTATTACATTGTTTTCTGATCAGTTATCTAAATAGTTACTAAATAATCCTCGATGAATCAACTAATCAATTCAATGAGTCATCATTTGAGCTGTAAAACCAGAAATATGGCCATTGCAACTCCAAGGTAAAAAAAAAAAAAGATGAAGGCAAAAGCACAAAATTCCCTTCAAATATGTTAATCAAAGCACATGAAAAGCAGCTTCATTGTACGAGCGACAGTCTTTCTGTAAACTGAAGCAATGGCAGTCAAGCAGTGGTCCTTGTTCCAGAAACAGTAATGGCAGCTAGTGTGACATGGAGCCATTGTCATTTTGACCATTGTCTAATTAGTCATTGGCAACAACAGTAAAGCGACCACAACAATTAATTTGACAATGACATAGTGATGTTTCAGCACCTCTGCCAGAGTTACGTGCTACAGCCTCACTAAAAACATTGTGGAACATGAATGATGCTGGGAAACTACACACAAAACTCTACGTCCCATAACTGGAGAAGAAGAAAATGTCATTAATGTTAAAAAAACAAAAAACAAAAAAAAACAACAACTGCATTTCAAACAAACATCTACTGTCTTCATTCGAAAGTCCACCAAACACACACTAGCGATGACCCACATTCATTATCAGACTATTTAAATCCATGAATTGGAGGCTTGTTATGAGAGTCGTCTGCATGGCTGTGTGAGCACACGATGACGCATTGTTAGTCCCCCGCATGGCCATGCAAGCAGATTACAGTGCTGCAGGGAAACAGTTAGCCTGTGCCCTGAGCCCGCAACCACAGGGCGAGCCTGGAAAACAGTTCAATTAAGCTGAGTTTTGTACCGGCATCTGAAACCACCTCGGGGCAAATTAGCGAACAGTCACATAATATGTTTGAAAATTGGGTGACTCATTCCTTTAAAAAAAAAAAAATCTGTGAGGTCTAAATCAACATGTCAGTGTCACTGCACTCCACGCAGAGGGCCAGGCAGTGGCGAACAAATGATAAAACACAGAAACTGGTTTTTTTTTTCGAATGCTGTGCTCATTTTTCTTCCCCCTCCTGTTTTACTGTTTGTTTTTTTTTTCCATATTTATCTGTCATGTCTTCCGGAAAAGAGAAACATCAGTGGGTTGCTATGTGTGCAAATGATTGAGCATGTGTATTAATGTCAACACAAGAACATTAAAATGAGAGCATGTGTATTTTATTTCTTTATTTTTTTATCTTGTGTGTGTGTGTGTGTGTGTGTGTGTGTGTGTGTGTCAGACTCAGTGTGTTGTGCTTACTCTCTGACTCTGCTGGCTGTGGACTCGGTATCAGGTGACCTTGGTGATTGTGGAGTGTGTGGACAAGAATAATGAGACGTTTGCTAACAGAGACACAGCGGGACCTCTAAAGGGGCTCAGGTGGGGATTGACACTGCCAGAAGAAATTGCATCTGACTGAGGAAGGAAGGTGAAAGGGAAAAGCGAAAGCAAAGCTCGAGCACGGAGACCGATTGCGAGCCAGACTGTGCCACCAATCTTTTTCTCTGCCAGACAAACGCGCCGTTTTGATCCCAAAAAAAAGCATTACAACTAGATAAAGCTGTCTATAAATAAGCACAGCTGGTGCCGTACTTAGGCAGACGGACTGACAGCACAGCCCGGAGATGCATTTGAAATACACCTCCCAATTCTTCAAATAAAGAACAGATATGACAGTACAGTTCAAATAGACAGATCACACGTAAAACCCTCTTCCATCTGTCAACAAACATCTCTCCTGACCTGGCTTCCGCCCTCCAATATCCATCATCACAACATGTCAAAGCAAACAACCACAGCCTTGGGTAGAAGAGCCTGACCATTAACTCGAATAATTTGGGGTTTCAATCCACAGAACCACCAGTTAAGTGGCTGACACAAGCAGTGAATGGGTCTGTCATCACAATACAGAGTATCCTGTCCTGTAAAGTGTCATCTACAATAGTGAACCCAAACCTTTTTTTTGGCCTGTGGACACAAAGCAGTGTCCCATCATTGCCAGCTGATTATGTGCATGGGTTATTACCACATCAACAAAAAAAAAAGAGAGATTTTTGTTCATCTGCTTAATCTGAGGCCTGAAAATGTAAAAATATTCAGTAATTCCCCAGCTCTCCTGTCTCATTAATCATGTCGCGACCCCTCAGGGTTCATCTCACAGCCCCTTGAACGGGCCTTGATTCCCAGGTTGGGAAGCACTGATCTCTAATATCTGTGGTATCCCAACAGCTTCATGTAAACAAACACATTCACGTGCACAAAACCCGAATAAAGGAGCAGAGAAATTAAACAAATGCAGATGCAGATGTGAGGCTTGCCTAATGGTTTAATGAATATGAAAACGATGTGAATATGCCGAGCTCTTCCCAGCCTCAACATCTCAACCCAAATGAACACCTACGGGAGATTTCGGAGTGACGTGGGAACCAGGGAGTATATTTGGGAAGATCGGTGGCCCCTTCACCTTAGACACCTGAAATTGGTTCCACTTTCACTTTGTCACCTATTTACTCACAAACCAAGCTCATTCCCTGGTGACCCCGCTAAAAAAAAAAAAAAAAAATCAAGCTGCACCCTCTCCGGTTATCCGGTGCCGTTTAGTTCCTCGACTTCCTGAAGCCGTAAAAAAAACAAAAAAAAAAAACATTAGCACGCAGAGGGAGACAGACAGACAGAGGAAGAGCCTGAGAGACAGAGAGAGATGCTGAGGCAGAGTACTGTGACAGAAGTCCGGAAGTGGAAAGCAACACCAGGTGGTCGAGCGTCTGGAGGCAGGCAGTCAAAGAGCAGTGTTGCCTTGACAACTGTGATGCCTTGTTGATGGTAATAGCTGAGCACCTCGCCACCAGCAACCCACACACACACACACAATAAATGTGTTTCTAGATGTGTGCACTGCCTCCATTGTATCTACATGTTCACTTTTATTTAAAAATACTATTATTACAATATTAGGAACAATAACACAGCCCCGTGTTCCTACTCTGGCAGCAGTAGTGATAAACTGATTGAGCTCTGTTGTTTGCCACTGTATCAGCATCAGTACAGCTGGCCCAAGTTGATTTTTTTTTTTTTTATTGTCCTCTCTCTCTCTCGCCTCTTCTTCCTCTTTCATTGCACAGACCGCACAATTCATCACCCGGCAAGGGACAGAATCACGTCGTAGAGAACAGGGGCCGTATCTGATGCAGCCGACAAGCCATATGTTCAACCAAGCCGCAGCGGGATCTGATCAATACGGCCAGGGTGGATGGAGAATGTGGCTGCTGTGGTCTCCCACATTGACTGGAATAATGGATCAGCTTTTGGGTCACAGTGGACTCATTGTACCAGCAGCATGACCACTGAGGTTTCCTGCCTCCACACCTCTTTGTTTCAACTCTTTTAATTAAGGAGCTGGGCAACAGAATTCCCTAACAGGCTTAACTATTGGCAGCCCTGCAACCAGAACTGATTGTTCAATTCAGGATTTAGCAAGCAAAGCTTTATAATGCCAACACATACTGCTTTAATTTGTCAGAAGTGTCAGGCCTCTGTGTGTTAATATCAGTCCGACATTCGCGGATAAAGCGTGGGCCTAAACGCAGCTATTTATGTAAAATGAGGCACTTTTCACTTGAATGCTCTGATGAGTTTTCACTGATCTGCCGTGGACCAATCCAGAGTCCTTCTCTCTTCCACTGCATCAGCTGGTGATTTCTGAGCACATAGCCACTGCAGCATCCTACCACCTCTCCTCCTCCACTCTCTCTTTCTTCTCCTCCCCCACCCTCCCTCAACCCCCCTTTCCTCCTCCTCCTCCTCCTCCTCTCCACCTGCTTTTAAATGCATGGCGCTGCCCTGCCAGGCCAGTCTATGCAGGCAGCATCACTCCTCTCAACCCCTCCAGAGTGAAGGAGAGGGCCGTGGAACAGGATGGATGGTTATCAGCCAGTGCAGCCAAGGGGGTGGGGGGGGATTTTGTAAGGGAAGGAGACAAGGTCGGAGTGAGCCGGCAAAGCCCCCCCCCCCCTCCCCGCTCTTCCATGTAGTACCAATAATCGATTGGGTGATGAGAGGCGACCTGAATCTGGACGGCTCGTCAGTCTGACTGAGAGGAAAATGGTTTAGCCCAGCTGTAGGCTGTCCTGCTCCGAGCATCCTGTGAGTAAATAGGCCACACCGGCTCCATGAAACCCCTGAAATAGTTAACCTCCAGAAAGCACTGCACTAGAGGGAGGTTATAAATTATGTCAACATTACTCCACTTCTTCCTCAAAAGAAAATGAATAATCACCAGACCCCCCCCTTCATGGCAGATATGTAATACCATGCAGTACACGCCATCGCCTGATGCATGGAGGAGGGAAAACAGCCTGGCAGCATCCAGCACACACACACACACACACACACACGTCCTATATCCACCTAGCGCATTAGTCCTCCAGACCCACGTCTGCTGTACATTTTGCTCATCAGTTTCGTAACGGGAAACACCAGTCATGTCAAACCCCCCCCCCCCCCCCAGCTGGATTAAATCTCCTGATGTGTTGTGTAGGTTAGGCCCACAGCGTCGCCGACACAAGCACCGATGGAGGAGTAAAGATGGAAGAGGGGAGGAGAGTGGATGGGGGGGGGGGTTGGCTGGCAACCTATATCTGATCCATAAATTAAACAATCGCAGTTTGAGGCACACACACACACACACACACACACACACACACACACACACACACACAATACAAGCCGATAACCGTGTCACAGCCGCCTATACATCACTGCTCTGCGCACAGGATGCAGGGGCCCTGCCTTCAACAATAGGCCTGTGCATCATTTTGAGCCATTCTCATACACATACATATGTCGACTGATAGCATAATGCTAGTCGGCCTTTGTCCGTGTTGAATTAATTTTGTTTCGGTGCTCGACTCGAGTGTGTGCCTGCTCCGTGTCGCTCATTACGGGGGAAATGAATTTATCCTGTTTGGCTCTTGTGGCGCAACATTGAACGCATTCGCCGTTTGATACGAGCTGCCCATGCATCACTCCGGGGTACATGTCGGGGTCAGGAGAACAGCCTGCATACACTTTCTCCTACCCTCCACAGTTTCACTGCGAATGCCTTCTTCCTTGTTGCACCGCAAACGGGTCATTTAGTCAACAATGGCTGGTGGTTGAGATTACCCTCCATGCCTTGGTGGGGGTCACATGCTTCATTCAGCTCCTCAGCGGCTTCACAATATTACAGCTTTATTTATTCTCCAACATGCGGCCTCACATTTGTTTCCCTTTTTTTTAATATATATATATATATATATATCTGCATCTCATCCACATCCATCCTACGAACAAACAAATGACATCATCCCCTGAAAGCCACACAAGCAGGGGAGTGAGACATCGTAAATAAAACATAGCGGGTTAGGGCGCAGTGATTCTGCTGCGCTCCATGGCTGCCTTTCTGTTTTCTAACCCGCTGTGTCCCGTTTCCACTCACCAGGTTCAGCACGGTCTCCACGATGTCCCTGTTGCTAACCTCCCCGACCTGGATCAGGCCCACCAAGACGGCGAATTTCATCTGGATATTCCTGATCGGGACAGCGGGGTTGATCACGCCGGCCGGGAGGACCATAGAGCCGGCTGCAGACACCATCCTTTCCCCGGTGGCGCTGGAGCTTGCGCCCGCGGCGACCTGCTGCGCGGAGGAGCCCGGCGGAGGGTGGGAGTCTCGGTCTGTGTCCGTGAGCGAAGAAGCGGAGCCCGGCGGTGCTGAAACCGGCTTCTCGCTCGACATTTCCCCTCGGAAACAGGGAGGAGAGGAGCGGTCGCCGCTGTCTCTCACACCTGCTCTACAAGCTCGGGCGTCTGCTGCTGCTGCTGCTGCTGCTGCTGCTGCACAAAAACCATCCGATGCGCAGGGAAAACAAGGGAGAACTGTGTTTAAAAAAATAATAATAAAATTCCTCTGAATTCACCCTATCCACCTGAAAATATGTAGGGATTCATAGGGCTGGAAAAAAAAGGATGGAGGTTTGACAGAACGGTAGCCTACGCTTCTCTCTCCCCCTCTCTCTCTCTCTCTGTCTCTCTCCCCCCCTCTCTCTCTCTCTCTCTCTCTCTCATTGGCAGGTTGCAGTCAGTGCGGTCGTCGAGGAGAGAGCGCCATGTTGACGCCCCCTGTCTGCTGTAGTGCGCTCTAGCCGGGCATGCGCACTCGGGGACTTTCTAAGAGGGTGCTGAAGCGGAATAACATGGAGCCATCCATGCATGGGTTCATACAGAGCACAGCACCTAAACAACTGGGTGTTTTTTTGTTTTTTTTAATTTTTAATTTTTAATTTTTATTTTTTTTTGTCTGTTTTAACCTGTTTTCTTTATTGGTTTATTTATTTGTTTGTTTCAGGTGCCAATATGGATCACTGCAGAAGAGCTGAATGCAAATATTAAAAATGAAAAATGCAGCAAGAAATACTTGGGGGGGCTCTATTTTGGGTGCAGTGCAGGGGCAATTCAGATGAAGTCCATGCAGTTTGGGGAGCCTGCTTTCCAGACAGAGACTGTTTATCTATTCACAAGCCACCCATCTGTCCCACTTATCCCTGTCCCTAGTTTAAGTCTGCTACCTTTGTTTCCTCCTTCAGCATCGCAGGATTGCTCTCATGACAGTCACCTCTTCTGGTGTGTGATTTTCTCACTCCCCCTCCTCTTTCTCCAGTGACTTCACCTCTCTTCCCCCGTCCTGCAGTTATTTTTCACTTTTTGCAAACACTTTCTCGCCTCATCATCTCTTCTTCATGCCCTCTGTTTTACAAAGCACCATCCCAATTTCAGTAGAATATTACCCTAGAATTAAACTGTATGTCTTTGCATGGGGTAGTATGGGGACGCTTGGCGAACTCCTCCTTTCTATTTGCACTCCTTTAATTTGTTTTTCTTCAGGCTGATGGCTGCTGTATAATTAAGTATCTGTGTTTACAAGTAGCTTCCCTGAATTCAGTCTGGATGATGCTACAATGTCCTGCATGCTTAACCGTGTCTGGATATAGTTTCTTTCCAATTTTTTTTAGGTCATTCACTAATTTGAGTCTCATTGAGTGTTGACACACACGGGTCCAGCTCATGAACACACACACACTCGCACACACCTACTGTATCCTCTGGTGGCTGCACAGACTGTGGCTGCTGGTTCACTACCTGTAAGCGTACATAAGCCTGTTTCACACTCCATGTGTTCTTCCAACAGGACGCATCTGCTGGGTCGGATTTCCATTAGCTAGGAAGCTGTAGACGCTGATTTTTCACTCTGTCTCTGTCGTTCTGTTTGTGTGTGTGTGTGTGTGTGTGTACGTGTGTGTGTGTGTGTCTGTCTGAGTGTATTTTCATATAGGCAGTGACGGTAGTCTCTCTGATGTCTCGCTCTGTTTTTTTCCTTGAGATGCTGGGCTGTAGACAGGGGCAACAAGGTGGGGGTGACATGGGAGTGACATTTTCTGTGTGTGTGTGTGTGTGTGTGTGTGTGTGTGTGTGTGTGTGTGTGTGTGTGTGTGTGTGTGTGTGAGTGCGTTTCACACTTGGTGCACGTGCATGTGCACACGTGAGATCATTAGTGAATTTTACAGATGAGCAGAGGCCATCTCATTTTTTCTCCCCCCTCAACCCAATCGTCAGCACAATGAAAATGAAGGAGACAGTCGCACACAGTCGGTCAACTGCTCGCTCGCATACAGAGCTTGCATCTGTTACACACACTTCCCTCACACTCAGACAAGCAGTTTCTCAAACCAACACATGCTATCTGGCTCTCAGATGTGCACGCACTTGGGTCCTTGCACACACACACACACACAAACAGAAAACCACAATGGCAGGCTCTCTCTTGCACACAAACACACTCCTCTTTGTTTTCAGACAAAGGCTCGCTTCTGCACCTTTGTCACGATTCCACAAAAGACTTCTTTAACAGAAAGAGAGGTCTTAACCGGGATCTGGTCGGTGATTGGGTAAGAACATTAACATTGTTCTCCTTCTTCTTTCCTTTCCTTGCTCTCTCTCTCTCTCTCTCTCTCTCTCTCTCGCTCCCTCTCTCTCTTTCACCTCCCTCACCTCCAGCAGAGATGCAGTACTTTGCGGGCAGGCAGTCATTTTCCTCTCCGGTGTACCTCTGTGGAGGCAGCGCCAGTGTCTTGTGTGGGCTGATGATCAAGGTGCCGGAGCTTCAGAGGGGACAGGGGCTTGGTGAGGATCAGGCAGAGAGAGTGCAACAGAGGTGACATCTGTCAGAGGAGGTTTGATCAGTGCACACTGGAGAAAATGCAGTTGTTTTTTCTTCTGTGTGATAGCTGTGGTTGGATTTGGTTTGACAAGGATCTACTCTACAATTGTTAACAGGCAATTTAGACAAGGTTGTGACAAGACTGACACCACAGCTTCTCGATGTTAAAACAGCTGGGTAGAAGATTGAAGATGTTACTTTTTCTACTTTGGCAGCTGAGAAGCAGATTTGTAGATTTATAAAGGGGCAGGCCTCGGGCAGGGATAGAGACACAGGTAATAACTTCCTGTTTTCACAGATGAATTTTCATCAAGATGGCCGTGCGCGGGTGTGTGTGTGTCCATGTTCATCTTTATGTGTGTCGAGATAGAGATGGGAGATAGAAAGAAGCTGAGTGCAGAGTTGGAACAACACAGCAACCTGCCGTCTCTTTCCCTGCAGTTTGTCAGTTAAACATCTTCAGATTACTTCAGTGTGCAAATCAATATTTTTTTTTCCTCCAACCAAGGTTATCTAAAACTAACAAAATAATTTTGTCGAGTGAAATAAAAATAAAAACATGAGGCTTTATAAAAAAAAGAAAAAAAGAAAACTAACTGAAAATGTATTGTGTGTTTATAACTGAAAAAAACTAAAAGTAAAAAGAAAATATCTTTAGTTTTCGTCTTTGTCTACTTATTTCATACATGAGCCCTGTATTTTACATGGATATGGAATCTATCTTCCCATTTTTTAGCTGTGCCAGATGCAGCAGCATCTTTACCATCTGATTGGCTCCCAGTGCACGACCAGTACATATGCACTTCGAGTGTCCAAAACATTCACTGTGTTAATGATAAATACAACATGTTAGTATTTTATTGTTAATTAACTGCAGTGATGTGCAGTAGAGCTGCAGCCCCTGTATGACTCACGCTGGGCAGTCCAGTTCGTTGATGAGTTCATTTTGAGTCAAATGGGACGAGTAGTAATTGCTGGGTTTTGGAGTTTTTTCATGTTTTTTTTTCTCTCAGACTGACTCGACCTGCCTCTCACCTCAGGAGCAGAATCACACACATTTCACACATCAGGCTGCATCTTGTGTCGACTCTTTACATATTTGTTTCTATAGCTACGTTTTATGTTCTGTTGTTGTTGTTGTTGTTGTTGTTGTGTCCGGTTACATTTTTCTGGTTAATGACACAAACACCCTGACTAACACACATCTTTTATTGTTGTCTTTTGTGGGTGGTTGTTCATCTCTCCTGAGTGAAAAGGTTGTGGTGTTTTGTTGAGTTTTTATTACACAATCCTTTTTCTGACCCTTTTGAATCTCGCCCCAGACAAATACCTCATATTACAAAAAAAAACTCTAAAACTGACACTGAAACAAATAAAAACTTAATAAAGACTAAGCATTAAAAAAAGAAAACTAAACTAAACCAGCAAACCTGCTTTAAAAACGAATAATTATTCAATAGAAATTGAAAAAGTAAAGTCAAATAAAAACTAATGAAAAATCCCAAACAATTATTAACTTGCCTCCAACATTTATTGAGAAGAAACTTTTGATTTAAACACTCAAGAGCAGAATTAAAAGCTTTTTCTTCTGACATTACTCACAGTTTCCAAATTATTTTTCTGTCAGTCATCGGCTTTTAAACAACAACAGTGGGACAATATTCTGATCACACTTAGGGTCATATTCAGACTTACAAACTTTTTTCTTTTGGGTACTGGGAATTTTCTGGACATTACTGTCTGTATATTGGGGCAGAATTAAGCAATTCATTATGCAGAATTCAAGAAAATTACATTCTTGAAAAACTATTAAAACTAAATTAATTTGTATTAAAAACAGTAAAATTCTCTCCCTACTGGCAGTTTTTTAAAAAACTCATTTGCTGAAAATTAGGCTTATTAATAGACTAAAAGACCATTAAGTCCACACTTCGAGGACAAGATTTCATCAGCTGCTCCTTTGCTTAGATCCTCTGTAATCTTGGGACTGAATACGTCCAACAGGCAGGTTTTATCCCCTGTCGCATTCGCTCACTAACTCTAATACTGCAGGAATTGCAGAGGACAGCTCTCAAAGGACACCACAAAGTAGCTTATTAAAGTTTTAAAGATAAAAAAAGAGTGCCTGTGTATCCGTCTGAAGGAAAGAGTGCAGGATGAAAAAAAAAAATGTCATCCTGCTAAAATCTCATAACTTCAATTTTGGTCGTTGTCATGTTTTAAGGATTACACCCTTCTCTACGTGTTAAGAAGATTAGGCCATCTTTGGTCTTTTGAATCGCTTTCAAGACCTCCAGATAAACTCAGGAGTGTGCGGCGATAAAGGTTAAACAAGCTTGTTCGGCCTGAATCATGGAAAAACTGCCTTTATGGAGACAGACAGGAACAAAATATTCCAATGGCAAATATTTTAGAGAGGTATGTCACAGCCCCTTATTTTCATTATCCAAGTGGTGAGAGGCACTGGTTTGTAGTAACGCTCCCTTCGGCTGTCACCGGGGATGAAGGACCCAGTTCTCTGACAGGGGTCACGGCCGGGGATCAAGGACTTGGCCCTCTGACTGCGCTGCAGCACGGGGGCTGCTGAACTGTGGCTGTGACCATGAATAAACCCAGGCAGAGATCAAAAACACACTTCATTTTGATGGAGAAGCTCACATACAGTACATCGGCCTGAAGGCTACTGAGTCTGCAAGGCCAGCTCTGAAAGAGCGTGCATTATAGAGAGCAGTGCACAAACACATCTGCTTGTTAGCAGCATTTGCATTGTTGTCAGTATATATGACAACAATCCAGCATGGGTTGATCTCTTCAACCTACAGACCCTCAACCCGGTGATGATTCAGTTGTTATGCAGCCGATCATTATTTAAGCCCTCATAACTTCATTAAAAGAGCTCAAGATTCCCCAAGATACCAAATCTGTCCTGTTGAATTACTGGTGGATGTGTACAAACAGATGCAGAATTGAATATGTGGTGGAGCAACCATCCAGTTCAATAAAACATTGCATTAAGACATTTTGCTCAATATAAAAATGTGATATAAAAAGGTGATGTAGCTTTAGAAACAGTGGGATAATCATACTATACATACGGATCAGTGTGAAAAATGAGATCTCTATTCAAAGCTGTGTATCAGGGACATTAGGCATCTTAAATTGCAAACAGATGTGTAAAGCTGTGGTCTTTAAATGCCAAGCTTTACATATACTGGGCTGACTCCAGCACTCGCAGATACTTGAAAGATAAATAGCACATTGTGATATTTCGTGTGATTTATACGAGATGTTATTTACGGTTGCAAAATACACTATCATAAATACAATTGTTTGAATGTGAAACCGTACCAAATTATTCCAGCCCCTGAAAGCAGACGGAAAAAATGACACACTCTGCTCTTGAACTGGTTTGTGCTTCTACCTTCACTTTGCATTCAAGTCACAGAGTTAAGCATCTTAATTTCTGAAAAATGACCTGACAGTCTTTGGAAAACGAGGAAGGTCGTTTAGCAACACTTACTCCTGTTGTGAAGGCATCTCCTCAGTCCTCATTTGCTCTCCTCTTTTAGTCTGCAGAAAAAAACAATGCAAAAAAAGGTATTGTTAACCTTAATCCCAAGGTATTTTTAACCTTATTTCTAAATCCAAACATACATGTTAACCAGAAATTACATATAAAATTTATGAATCAGTTATATTGTTGATATGATTTATGAGCAAGAAAGCATATACAGTCTAATTTGCATTTCATTAGGAAGTATAATTGCAACTTGGGAAATGGGTTAAAAATCTTTTTTCTACGCAATACTATGAATATCTTTATTATCAAGATGATTAGAAGCGATTTTGAGGATTGCGGAGATACTTTCAGATCAGCCATAAGTGTTTTCAAAGATCACTGGGCAATTATTTTTCAAAAAATAATTTGCTTAGCTCCGTGACTCTGTTCTCCGGTGATTTTACCACTAACGAGCTGCACTGTTTGCAGGTGAGACACCAGGGCCACAGAACCTGAGGAAAGGTTTGAATGTTGTTTGAATATCTGACAGACTCTTTTTTTCACAGCATACTGTAACAGGGGCAAGGCTTCACATGAATAATGGCTGGATTTCTTTTAGCTGGGACCATTCCAGCGTCCTCACACTGTGCATGCTGGATCACTGATACGGATGCTCTTGGTTGCCACGGTGAGTCAAACTTTCTACTGTGAGAACACACATTATCAGCTGCTGTCACAGAATTTGCCACTGTTGAACTCTTTCACAACTCCAACCAAAAAAAAAACTAACGTGAGCAGTATTTTTTCCGTGTTGATAGGATTAAACTAGTAAATTGGAAAAGTATAAGAAAAGAAAAACACATTAAACTTTGTATGAAAATGGAATTTAGCATTCACTCAACTCCAGATATGCGTTCACACCTCTATAGTGTTGTTATCAAGGTCTTGCTCAACTGAAAGTAACAAATGTGATCAAGAACTTTGGCTAAGCACATCTGAAATTCTGCAAACAAAATACTTATGGTGTTTTTTGTTTTTTTTTGAGGCTTCTAACACATGGTTCACTAATTCCTGTCATTAATTGTGCATAGCTTTGCCATGCATGCCAATACCAGGCCATACACTCAAGAGCACTGTACACACAACTGCCAACATAGTCTCATCAATAATTCATTCACTGGATAATTTATTCATTAATGACCTTATCATGGTTGTCTGGAAGAAGACAGTGGATTAACCAATCTCTGAGCAGATACATTTATTTTCCCCGGTCCCTCTCTCCCCCTCTCTCCCTCTCTCCCTCTCTCTCTCTCTCTCTCTCTCTCCCTGCTGAGCTTCCTAATGTGAGCGTGGTACAGCACTAAACATCCAAAGTGCATCTCTGCAAACATCAGCTGAGTTTGTCAGATGGTGCGAATGACGTTGGTCTCATTTGTGAGCAGGGAGAAATTTCTTCAAATCCTATTATTTTGGACTGCGATTATACATAAGTGAGGCTGGGATAGATTGGTCATCCCTCTTGCAATTATGTTCTTGTGTCTGTGATGGAACATAAGGTAAATGAAAGGAAAGCAAGAAAAACACTGCTTCGTTTTGTCATATCTACAGTGATTTCAACGACGATTTTATTTTAAGACTTAATGATGTATCATTATGCTTTTAAAAAAGTGTGTTTTTGAAAAGAATTTCTATTTAGCATTTAGAAATCATCATGAATGTGTTAATTGAAGGTCTATTAAAAATATGATTGAGCATACTTTCAGTGCTTTTTTAGGTTACATCTGGTGACCAAAATATTTAGTATCAAATTTTTATTTACTATTTATTGTATATACACTAACACAGACTAAGTTTCACTTTTGTTCATTCAGTCTCACTTTTGCACAGTAACATGTATGCACACACACAAAGCACACATATGCAAATAACCAGGGGAAAAGAAAAACGGGCAACAAATATTGGTGATATATAACTTGTCCTAATATAGCCTACATTTCATGCTTTATTTGCAGAACATTTTTGATAATAGCACATTACCATGAGCAATGGCACAGTGTTGCCTTATCTTAACTTAATTCAATTCTTATCATAATGTTAATAGCTAAAACGTGGCTTTTTAAAGGGACATCTTCCCAATCTGCCTCCACCCTGTCATCAGCGCTATACGGCCCCAGGCTGCGGCTCCTTTGCTACAGTTACAGACCGCCTGTCTCTTTGGACTGAGAGATTATCAATGAATAGGCTGTAGTTCAAGATAAGAGCGCCAAACTACTATTTCTCAGACTTATAATTCAGTCAGATCTGAACACACTGACATAATAAACACATTTTTAGATTCAGTGTGACTTACACTTCTCGACGACATCGTCTCCGTTATAATATCCGATGTCCATCGCGAATAAACATCTATAAAACATCTTCGAAATCACTGAAGGAGACGCTCCTCATGAGTCAAGAACTTGCGTGAGAAAAATCACATTTTGAAGTTTTCTTCAGTTTTAGAGGGCTCTGCTGATAGTTGTTTGCACGTCCATTGATACATCGCGAACATGAACCGCTAATAGTTAATTCGGCATACTTTAAATTATGCCACTTTAGCTAAACGTAAACTAACATACGCTTTAAAAATAAAGACAGGTTTCAAGTCTTGGCCCACAGTTAACTGACTCCGTGGTAACTTTCTACTTCCTGTTTACGTCCATCAAATCCCCAAATTAAGGGGAACTGTAGCTCCAAAACCTAGCCACTCCCTATTCCCCAAATTAAGAATAATACAAGGAGTTACAAAATCCATTATTTATTTATTCATTCATATTGCACTGATGTATTTTTAACATTACTGAGGCTCCCATCCACATGGTTCTTATATGGGGCAATGTATTCATACCCTGTGCTGAAAAATTGTGGACATATGGACAAAAAAGTCAACAATTTCAAATTGTGTCATGGACATTAAAAACTCTTTTTCTAGCAGGACATGCACTTCCTGTTTTCTCCAGAAGAGGTCACTCTGACATTCTCTTGCAGGGCCATCATGTCCAAATGAACATTGATGATCTTCCAAACCTGTCTGCATTTTATCTGTGCATGCTGAGAGGCAGCACTGTCACATCAAACTGAATTTTGTGTTGCATAGAACTTGTCATTGTCAACATCTGCTTTAGTTTTGTGGCTTCGGCTCCAAGAAAAAAAAAAAAACCCAGAACACTCAACCTCTCTGCAGTAAAGTGGATCCATTTGGGAAAATCAATGCTTGATTCACCTTGTCAATAATCCTTTTTTTATATAGTTTAATTTGCAACATGTTGTTCCTCATTTGTCAGAGCACATGGAGGAGTGGAGCTAAAGTACTCCCATGGTGCAGAGGATCATTGACATTCAGGAGCTGGTAACAGCGTGCCCTACTTTCTAGATAAAATCACTGACTTGTTAAATGAGGTAGAAGTTAAAGCAATGTTTCATTCATTCCTGTGTTGTTTCAAAACTAACAGACACACTGGCTTACAGGGAGGCTGGGGAGAGCAGCGTCTGTATTCAAACACCTTCATCGTCCTCTGCCAGAGTCCCCATCTAACACAGCTAAGTAGGTAAATGTGATTGAGTATTGATCCGAGCGGTGGTGCTTTGGATTCCACCATGCATTCACTGAAAGGACACAGGGAGTGAAAATGTCCTTAGGGAGAATCCCCTGATGCTTTGATGACTTTTCATTCACTCAGTTATCTAAAAATATTTTCCATGGCATACTTTTCCACATCCATTCATGACCTTCAGATTTCGGCAGGGCAACAGCACCACTCAATGGACACAAGAGCACAGGACAAAGTAAAAAAAAAAAAGATATTTGCGATACACAGTATTTACTATAATTTTTTTTTTGATATTATGCCAGACGCACAAAAAAAAAAACATTTCCACAAAACAGAAGACAATGTCGAATTCTTAAGTTTTTTTATTCTCTTGTTTAGAAACAATGGTTCTATTTTCTGTCAATTTGTCAAAAATAACCAAGCATAAATCAGCTACTCAGCTCGATCTGGAGCCTCTCCAAACACAACCGAGGGCTCGTGTCAAAGTCACTCACTCATTCTTTTGTTTGTCTTTTTGTCCTACACACACATTCACACACTCGCGCATACATACATACACTCACACAGACGCCACACTGTTTTCCAGGAAACAGCATCCACACAGGATTTTAGTGGCAGTGTAGAGATACTGTATCATAGCAACACCATAGCAACGCTACCTACAGCCGAAACAAAAAAAGCCAAGGCAGCGCCATGGCAGAGCAAGCTTTAGTCTGCTATTGCCTTAGTAGGATGCTGTGTTGAAAGTTCACATGTCAGCATATCAATATGATAGGAAGACCCTGAAAAGCTATGAAGTTTGATCTGCTGGCACAGAAAGCATCATGTATATTTCTATTTATATATATTTACAATACAGGCTGTACATATATCTAAAACCCAGATACACAGGTACATCCATGCACACACCCACACATGCAAAATTTCAAACATGCTTCCCAGAAGCAGTGAAATGGTCACATGTCTTAGACATTGTATAACATGGCAGCAAAAAAAAAAAAAAAGAAAAAAAGAAAAGCAACAATGATGCCATATACAGAGATATAATGACAATAATAACTTTAAAATAACATTTCATTTAGATAAGATTAACACTGAAAATAGTGACAGAAACTAAATCGACAGTGATATCCAACGCAATGTTTCCATAACAGGGTTGAAGCACATTTATGGCCCCGATGACTGTTTCCCCTTTGTGTGATCCAGATCCCTCGCGTACTAGTTTTTCCTGAAACTAGTGCACTCTCCACAATGTTGCGCTGTCATGTACCCATATTGTACTGATCCTGGTCATTATGATAGACTGGGATTTGTGTCTTCATAGTATCTGCGTAAAGCTCCACAGCTTTGTGCTGATGTAGGTCAGGGAGGTCCAGTTTGCATGAGTTTAATAACAGATTAATCAATTAATAATTGTGTGTACGATGTAATCATCAGATTTTGACAATGTTGTTTTTGTGACTGTTTTTAGTTCTACTCAATAAAACATCTGAGAAGAGAAATTTTCACAAACAGTTTTAGTCAAAATTGCTCATGTATATTCCAGGGAGGCCGTGTGGCACTTTAAAGAGATGGAGTTAAGATTTTTTCAAGAATAATCAATACAAATACAAGTATACTCGTTTAAATATGAGTAACTTTCATGCCAACTTGGTTGTCACAAAGTCTACTACAAGCTCTGTTACAGTTATGTGTAAGCTTCAGTTAGGTAATCTATTACAATAGCAATTAAAGTGATATCAAATTAAGGTGTTGCAGATCAAACATTAACCCTAAAACTAGAGCAACAGTCTCATGATCCAACCTGCTGATGCTGCCCGTTTCTTGGGTCATCTTTTCTTGCAAGATATTACATCATTGAAGAATGACCCAGAACAATAAATACTGAAAATACCCCTTCAAATAATGCACATGGTAAGCACAAATTATATGAAACATCAATGGCTAGTAAAAGAAAATTAGTTGTTTCAGATTTAGAAACCCACGTTTGTTCTCTGGTACAGAAAATGGCTTGTGAAATAAATAAGTAGTGATATGTTGTCTATGCAGAATTGAAATACTCCTCTCTTTTCTGTGTGTAAATGACTGTATCTCAGCACAGCATGGTACAGTAACGATCAGTGTGTGGCTCAGCAGCATGAAAAGACACCAAAGTCTGTTGCCTGGATGATTCCCCCTCCTGGGTCACTGGGTGTCAGGCCCAGCTGCTTTGGCAGAGTGACCCAGGATAAAAGCTTCATTTCAGGGGCTCAGCTCTTGGCTTCAGTGCTCATCTGATCAAGAGGGTGAAAAGAGGAGCGGATCCTCTGGGCTTCATTAACACACAGATGACCAAATGCCTTGTTGTACCATTCTGGAGATCTCCCCCTATAACAAGAATAGAAAATAGTAAAAAGCATTAATAATTGCAATGTTGATTGAAACCTTCACTATGAGAACACTTGAAGTCCGCCCACACCTGAGGTCCACTCTGGAGATATGGGTGAGCCTGGTCCTCCCTGTCCCACAGGGCTCGAGGAGGTACTGTGACTCCAGCACAACCCCCCTCACCGCTCCCATGCGTGGGCTGTCGTCATGTTCGACAGACACACACACCAGCGCACATGAGCCTTTGCACAGGTCCGTACGCCACGATCTGAGAGGGCGGAGAGACACAAACAGAGAAGCTGTGAGCTCAGTCAGACATTTAATGTAGGAATGTGATGTATTGTTTGATAACCTTTTTATTAGGACCGCAACTAATATTTACTTTCTTGATTAATCCATAAATTGTTGGGTTATACCAACATATAACAAAAGAAAACAATAAAAAAAAGGCCAGTGCACTACTGAATTTACTAATTCACTACTGTGAGACCAATAAAAGCAGCTAATTCTCATCTTTGAGACCCTGGAAAAAGCACACTTGGTATTTTTGTTGGAGAAAAAAAAACTTTGTCAATTAATTGATTCTCAAAATAGTTACACATTCATCTTTTAATACAGTATGGTATTTTAGAAATGTTCCTGTATTTGAGGGAATATTTGAGCAGGTTTTTTTGAACAGTCTTGAAATACAAGCTCCTCATTCCGTTCATGTATCAGTAGGTATTGCCTTTATGATTGCTCCCTGCACCCGAAACACTATCTACTGCTGAGTAATGATAACATTCTTTAGATAACAGCTTCTACACAGAACAAACTTACAAATAAAATGCAGTAATCCTGACCTTAGTACCACATAGTCACAGCTGGGTTGAGGCGCCATGTTGCGGCAGGAGTACTGGTACACATCTGTCTGTTTATCCAGCGTCTCCAGAACCTTCTCCTGCTGTAGTTCAGTCTGCCACAGAGGGCGCTCTTTCAGCAGCCGCTGCAGCACCTCGTTGGGAGTCGCGGACACCTCCACGCTCACTCGCCACCGCCTCAGAGGGTTACCATCCCCTACCTTACACACAAACACATGACGAGTGTTAGATTTATTGTAAAGTGGTGTAAAAAAGAGCTTCATACCTTATCTTATGATGTATAGTTTGAACGTGTATGTGGGCACACAGAAATGTGTGTTATAATTTTTCCTTTAATTTCATTTCTTTTGGCTCACTAAACCTCTAGAGTTAAACCTGTGCTTCCTGAAGAGAACTGACAATGTCCATGTAATGCAAAGTGTTAAACAAGTAGTGTAATAATTTTGTTCCAGCCTGATACATTTATAAAGATGCTGAAATTCCCTGTTTTCCCTCTCACCTTTTTAAATGCCAGTTCAGTATGGTCAGTAGTAGAGCGAGACACCCAGCCTTTGCTCCTGTCTCTGGCTTCTTTCAGCAGGTTCTGGACCAGGCTTTCTAGGTGTGCATGATAGGATCCTTCCTCGTCCTCCTCCTCCTCTTCCTCATCCACTTCCTCCTCATGAGCCTTGCACAGCTCGTCCAGCGGGGGCACCATCAGCTCAGCCTCCATGTAGGAGTTGCGAGACTGCGTCACCATCTCCTCTGGGATCTGGGGAACAGCCGGAGGACGTGCACCGCATCACAACACAGCACATCACATCACATCACTTCAGTCTGAAACAGGAAGTGCACTCAGACAAATTCAACAGTGCAGTTTGACTGGGTTTTCCATTTACCTTTGCAGCAATAACATACACACTGAGCCCAGCTCTGACAAAGTGATTTTTTTGGTACAAAAACTGAACATTTTTAATATCCAGTGTCCTCTGCTTCTCAAATATCATCATCCTATAAAAACACTGGTCTCTTTTAATCTTTTGGGAGTATCTCCAGTACAGTAACAGTAAATTAACAGTACAGTAGCATCTGTGGGTTAAGAAGGGTCAGCCTTTTTTGCTTGTCTGAAAACTCTTCAAACCACATTTAACTCAGGAACACATGGTAATTAAGCCTGTTTTCTTAGTCCCTCCAGAGTTTCTCACTGACAGCAGCAGTAAATACACTGCACTCGCTGACAATCTCAAGGTAATGATGACATACAGTTTTAGAAATGAGCTCATACACAGTTATACAGTGTCCTTGGATAATAACAACTCAGCGGAGGAAACATCACTCTGCTTCATGTAGCAAGGTATTTTTGTCTGTTAATTTCATACATAGAGACGTGGTCGTACATTATTTCCTAGACAACACAGCGAATTGTACAACTTCTGTCAGCTGTTTATCACTTTTCATTGCTATGGAAACAAACAAGATCGAACAAACTGCTGTAAATCATGAATCCTGACCTGAAACAGACGCTGGCACTCAGTGATCATGTGTGCCAGGCCCTGAGTGGCAGCCAGGTTCTCGTTCAGGTCCTTCTGATCGGGACGTCCTGTGGTGTACTTCCTCTGGATTGACCTTGAGGAACAGAAACAGAATATGCAGAACATAAACTATGTGAGGGACAGAGGAATGCATTTATCAAAGGACCTCCTCAAACAACATTATAGAACAATAACATGGGGAAAGTTTTTATTGTCATGGTTACATAGAGGAGGATGTGACCATAATAGTAATGATAGCATCAGTAATACTGACTGACATTAGCTATACTACTGCCATTATAAGTAGTATTACTGCTGGGTACAATTGTAATAATAACCACAATGAAAACAGGGATAAGACAACAAAATAAGACACAAGAAACAAAACAATAGGGCTGCTAAACAACTTGTAATTCATTTTGAATGGCTAACTGTATTTTCCCCAACTGAAAACATTAACATCATTTTTTCAGATGTGCACCTTGGTGACAGCGTCTCGTTCTTCAGTATGCTGAGGTGGAAGAGCGAAGGTCCCAGACAAACAGCCAGGTTCATCGGCGTCATCTGGTTCTCCTCCACCAAGGAAGTGACATCACGCAGGAAGCAGAGCAGCGTCTGCAGAACCTCCCTGTTTTCATCTGGCATCAACAAAATTGCCGCTCGGACGGCCTGCAACCTCTGCTCTTTTGGGACATCTAAAGAAAAGAGGAGGATCGATGGATCAAAGAAAAGGTCTTTTTTTTTTTTTTTTAAGATTATCATTTTGACATTTTGCAGTTATCTAATAGTTGACCTGGTATGAGCTTCAACCATTCAGCCACCAGATGCCCCAACACCCACTATATGATGTAGTCTTTAAGAGCAGATATGCACGTTTCAAACATAAAATCTAGCTCAACTTTACATCTTATATCAAATACTGTTTTAGTCAGGTTTGGTTAATTTTGTGGATTTGTTTGATGAATTAAAAAAAAAGATAAACTGCAGCATTTTGGACATGATCAAAAATGTTGCTATAAAGGAAAATGAAAGGATCAAACAACTGTTGTCAATCAGATATGGAAGCTACTTTCTGTACTTGCAAAGTCCACAGCTTGAAATTTCAACTTGTGAGTTTCACATCAGTTTTTAGGCTGGCTGTACCAATCCACCTCAAAATGATCTCCTGAGTGCCTAGGGGAAGGCTGAGGCAGATTACTTCAGCTGTGTAGCGACAGCTTTAGTATTTTGTCCACAACGTGTCGCAGGTTTCACAGCTCCGGGGCGACTTACACTGGTAAATATGCAGGAAGGTTTCTCCCAGCTTGCTTGTTAGCAGAGGCTCAGGCAAGTCTCTGAAGAACTGTTTGACCATGTCGGCCACGTCGTAAGCCGACTGGTCCTCGTAGCTCACAGAGTCAGGAGACAGCTCACACTGCTGTCTCAAGGCCTGAATGCGAGACTTCACGCCGGATTTGCGAAACAACCCCACCTGAGAGAGGAACGCCAGTGGGCAGAGATGGAGGAAAAAAAAAACAAGTTGCAAGGTTTTATGTCAGCTGACTCATATTTGAAATGTAAATAACCAAAATTAGCACTACAACAGACTAATCCAGTCCTGTAAAACCTGTTTTCTAACCTGGTCCAGACAGTATGTTCTGAGGTGGCTGAGGGCCTGCTGTAAACACAGAGGGAGCGGAAAACCACAACGCTGGACATGAACGATGAGGGGAACACCAAACACACTCTTCTCTTTGTAGTCTGGCACCTTGATGCGCTTCATAAACTTGGGCACAGACCTGGGAGCGATAGACAGAAAACAATTAGGGAAGTGTGTGGGAGAAAGAGCGGCCTGTGCTTTCATTATCTCTCTCTTCATGTACACGCTGGTCAACAGAATTTCCCTCCTGGGGATAATAAAAAGGAACAGGACTGGTTGTTAACAACACAAGGATGTACTTGTGTTCACGGGTCATGACAACTGGTGTTTTTTTTTTTTGAGGATGTGAATCTAAAGCCATTTTTTGACCAACACTGGCGCCTTTGATTACGCAGCATGCACAAACCCGTGCCAGCTGCAAGTATCGGTGTAGAACATGAAGCAGATGCTATGTTTGGGGGTTTTTTTTCTAAATGTGTTGATTGTGCATATGTCCCTGCTATTTCAGCTCAGACGAAGAGAAGTTGCAGGCCATTGCAACAGCTGTCAGACTATTGCTGTCACACACGTATTCCTGAGTTGGCATGGAAGGTTGGAAATGGAAAAGTGAGACAACCAGAGGTTTACAAAACTTTCCATGTCAAAGTGTTCAACATCACATCTTGTAAATTCCCTGAATTATGAATTCATGCATAAAATATGAGCTAATATCCACTTTGCAGAGAAGAGGATAAAAACATATTGACAACGACAGGTCGATTTCAGGCACTGACAGAATTGTCTGTGGGTGTGTGGCAGTGTGTATACTCACCATGTCCAGCCGTGTTTGTTAGACATTGAGTATTTCTCCATGATGGCTGTGAGGCGGAGCAAAGAGAACTTCTGCAGCAGGCTGAGCTGGCCTGCTGATTGGCTACTGATCTGCAGTGAAGAAGCTGGCTGGTTGAGATGATCAGAGGTTCTGAAGCTGGGCCATCGCAGGCTGGGATGATGGAGAAAATTCATTAATGAAGAAAAGTGATTAAGCTCATGTAAAGGCCTTAGCAGGTCCATTTAAAGGATAATTCTGGTTTCTTACAACTTGGGTCTTATTATCATCTGTCTGTGATAATCACATTGTAGTCGAACTGGGACCATACTGGAAGTTTGAGTAAACTCCAGCAAAGAAGACTGTACAATAAGATTATTACTTAATTGTTCATTTGTAAACACCCCTAACAGTTTATAGACCAGCTGCCAGGTTCAGCTTTGGCCAACCATATTTACTGCACCAGTTTTCCTTTGCATTTAAAGGATTATTACAGATATTTTGGGAGCGCTCGCTTTCAGTTTTACCGCCAAATAAAGTGGTTTCGATGATCGGGCTGAAGTGTTGGCTTGTTTACAGCCTGTCTGCCTGTCCGACGGCTTGTTTCTTGCCTTATTAGACTTGCAGTGATGTTTGCATGTTCCAGGAACTCAGTGATTACTTTGGTGAGTACAATGTTTTCGTAACTAATAAAAATGGGGGCAAAAACTATGAAAACAAGACCCAAGTTTTAATGAGCCCAAATTATCTTTAAAATGCCTGAGCAGCTGCTCACCGTGGTCTTGTCAGCGAGGCCCCGACTCCAGAGTCCCGCCTCTCCCGACTGGTCCCCGTTGAATCAGTGTCATTCAAGGAGACTCCATCTCTCTCGCCCTCACTGGGGGTGGTCCTGCCCTCCCCTTCCTCCTCCCCCTCCCCTGTCTCGCCCTCGGGCAGCACATGGCGGCTCCAGTGGTCCACTATTTGTTGCAAGCCGCTGACGTGCTGGATGATGTCATCCAGGTGTGGGAACAGGTTGTCCTCTTTCTCTAAGTCCAGCAGGTCTCCTGTGCTGGCGTACAAGTGGGAGCCCGGCACGTTGTCATAAACACTCACCCTGCTGCCCCGTGGCGCTCCGGGACACGGGGGCTTGGAAAGAGGCTTACCAGACCACGGCGCACCCAGGCCATTGTTGGGTGGAGAAATCTGGGCCTGTGTGTGAGGGCCATTGTTCCTGTCACCGGGGGAAGGTGCCAGGCTCTCTATGGATAGAGCTTTTGGAAAGGTGCCTGGTTTATGGTCTTTGGGGATGTGAATGAGGAGGTTTTCATATGAGTGAAACTGGTTTCTCCCAAACTGGCTCTGCCCTTCGGTCCTCTTACCCTGAGAAGGCAGCTCCATATCCTCCAGATACATGCTGCTTCTCTTGTTGGCAGTGCGGGGTTTTGTACACACGGGCTCCTTCACGTTGGGCGCCACTGTCTCGCTGCTGGGGCTCACACTCACCATGGATTGGTCTTTACAATCATTGGTAAGGGTGACAGCAGAGGTGTCGCCATCAGTTTGGTGGTTGTGCTTAGGGCTGTTCTCTAATTGGCTGATGGGAGTGCACTGGAGCATCTGCAGTGCCTGAGGCTCCTCCCCCTGTAACACCGGCTCGCTGATGACCAGCGGCGGCCTGCGACTTGAGCTTTTCCGCCTTGTCGATGGCCCCCAAGTGCGCATCATCTCCATTCGACGCAGAAACTCTTTGGCTTTGCTCCGCCCTCCTTGCCCATGGCGGCTGCTCTTGATTGGCAGGGAGTTGTAGTGTGGGAGTTCCCTGGGTGGTTGATAGGAAGCGGAAAGGGATGCCATAGATATAGAGTCAGGCATGGCGGAGGCGGAGTCCTCACTGTGCAGCGAGGAGATTTCTGTGATCTCCTGCTCGCTCAGGTCTGTCAGCACGCTCTCACTGCTCACTGTGCTGCGCAGACCCTCCTCCCCCTGGCCCGTCGGGCTGCTCTCATTGGTGCTGTCCAACAGGAAGTCTTGCAGGCGAGACCAGCGTCGGCTACTCCACTCGAATGTCCAGCGTTTGCTGATAGCCAAAGGGTCATCTTCATCAGAGTCATCACCCTATGGAAGGATAAAGGAAGTTTTAGGTACACAGTCCACGAGCAGCGTGTGTTTAGGTCCTGTTCACACATACAGTTTATTTGGTGTAGAAAGAAAAGAGAAAGAAAAATCATGACCATTTCTTTTCTCTTACTTCTAGGCCATTTAAGATTTGCAACAAATAAATCAAGGGTTGTAAACACAATGTCAAATGGAGTGACAGATTGATTCATGAGACATATTTGGTTTTCTTCCCTTGATCAGCCCTACACGTGAAGTAAAATCAAAACAGAGTTTGTTCTTCAAAGTCTCACACCAAGAGGTCTTAACCAAGAGTATGAAATAGAACATTTCTTATTTATATCATAAAACTTTTTATACATTATATTTTAATGTCTCATTTCATATTACTTACAACTACTTTGGGTATATTTTAGCTATTTGTCATGTAATTGATATATACAGTATGATGTTTTCTTATCTTTGTACTTCCTGATGAAGTTTTCATTGTGTGTTTCTTGAATTGTTAATTGTATTGAGATCTTCATGGGCGGGTTGGATGGTTAACCACACCTGTCATCATGTCTGCTGGTAATTTTCTATGTGGGAGTCAGTGTGCTGCCATTACTCTTCATGCATTCAGTCTGAATTACAGAATTCTCATCTGCCATAAATCAACTGGACCAAATGCACCAGAGTAACATGTGAACACTGTCTGAACGGCACCACATTTTTCAGATGCGTACTGCGAAGACAAAGCACTACTCAGCTACTGTGAGTAATAGGTCATGAACAGAAATCCTGCACAAAGATATTCCAGAAAAATGTGTCTGTTCACAACAGCTGGCTACGTTCTTTGTATTATCTTGACAATTATCAGCAAAGCAAAAAAAATATTAAGTCAAAAAAGTCATTGGCTTACTTTCTTCTTGGGATGGCTGACATCCAGTTTCATGGAGGCACACTTGTTCAGAGTATTTAGACGTCTGCAACACATACACACACAGTCAGTCAAACGAGCTGGAGCTGCTTAGGTTGGATATGTTCTGTCTGTTGCTCAGTGTTTGTGTCCTTCTGCACTACACTGCTCGCTTTCACCCTCTCATCTTACTTCTCACCCTCTCCTTCTGAGCCTCTCAGACATGCCCCTTTCATTTTCTCTGTTTGATCTTCTTTTCTGTCTCTGTCTATCCCTTTCTTCCCACCCTGCCTTTCTCCTCCCATCCTTGCGCTTTCCCTCTTTACTCCTCCCTCTCCTTCCCCAGCATCACTCCACTGGGACTCAAGGAGTACATCCTCCTTCCTCCCACTTCCCTCCTTCCTCCCTTCCTCTGTCACCCATTCCCACTGCCCCTTTTACTTCCATACTCTGGAGTGCTGGGGGCAACCTCTTAAAAAAACTGTCTCTCTGCAGTCTGCACCCATCCTTCCCACCCACTGTCTCCCCCTTTCTGCAACTCAGGGGATGTGAACGGCAGCTGGAGAGGGGAGGGTGGTGTCTGTGGTGGTGCCTTTCAAGATGGGATCATTAAAAACATCTTTTGGGGCTTGTGACCTCTGTCATTTGAAAGATTTCAGCCTCTAACAGCACAATAGGAAATCCTCATTAGTACACTGTTTACATTCTCTGTCCTCTCATACAAACTTGCAGATGGGGGGGTTGCTTGTTGCTGAACCAAAAAAAAAAAACAGCAATAGGAAGCAGAAAGCTGTCATATCAACTGTCTTTCTTACTGAAAGTAACATTAAAGTTGGAAAATATACAGAGGAAGTCAGTGCAGTCTCCACACCCTGTGTTTCTGCTGCAGGATGGCACAAACAGTTCTTGACGGCACATATATTCATACAGATTTAGAAGTCTATGCTCCATACACTGTATTTTTGTCAAGCACGAGTAGGCTGTATAATCTAAAATTGTAACAATTCTGAAAAAAAAAAAAGTTATGTAAATGTAAAGAGCGATGTCCAAACAAGAAAGATCATTATAATTGTGTTTTACAGCTCCTGAGACACATCTCAGGGGGTCTAATGTGTATTCTCTTGCAATATAGCTGTTAGGAATCACTAATGCTATAATTACCACACCCTCCTCTATCACAGACATTGAGGAGGTGGGGGCGAATCAAGAGGGAAAAAGAAAAGGGTGGGGAGGGGCGTGTGCTGGTGCACGCGGGGAAAACTTCAATGAGAGGAGAATAGAGGATGTGAAACAGAGAGATCATAGAAGTCTGCAGAGGCACTTAAAACACACACTCAAAGCCATCTGGTAGAATACACTGGCATCTCCTCACTCCTTCCCCGTTACCCTCACCCCCTCAACTCCCCCCCCCCCCCCCCCCCCCAGCCCCCTCACCCCCCACCCCCCCACCCCCCCCCCACCCCCCACCCCCCTCCTCCCCTGTTTTGCCCCCTGAGGGTCTCCTCTCTTTGAATGGGAGATCAGAGCGTGGCAGCGGGGAGGGGAGGCGACCAGATCAAAGGCTGGGTGTCTGAGCGGGAGACAGGGGTGGGGAGTTCGTTAAGGGTCGGGGGTCAGACATCTAATGATTAGCGGTTAGCACCAGGCCGCAGGGACAAGTCAGGGTACAGGAGCAGGGGGACCAGCAAAGGATTCTGTGATTTTACTGGTGTTGAACGAGGTCTGCATGTGTCTGGCCCGGGTGTGTAAGAGTACAGTATGAACATGTGTGTCCTCACCGACACAGAGGCTCCACCAGATCCCGGTCCAAGAAGTCGTGGTCCCTTTTCACTGAGGAAATATCAATTGGAAACTGGGAATCTATGAGAAAGAGAGAGAGAGAGAGAGATTGAGTTTTCAGTTAATGATTGGCAGGGGACTGGAGATAGCAGTTTCCTCTGTCAGTTAACTGTTAATGAAGTCTATGAAGTATATGGCACAACTGCTGCTGCTACAGTTAACACCTGTCATCTGCATCTGGAGTTTACAGAACACACACACACACACACACACACACACACACACACACACACACACACACACACAGACACACACACACACACACACAGACACACACAGACACAGACACAGACACACAAAAACACATTTTCAAACCCTAAAATAACCTCCACACAATGCCAATGCCAAAATGACTCAAGGCTTTTATTTTGGTGATTCTCTGTGTGTGGTGGCAGACTGCAGGCATCATGTGCACCCAGGAGCCGCCACAGAGTCCCAGAGGTCGGCATCCATAACCCGACATTACTGGAACTCACAGGATTTGTGTGTGTGTGTGTGTGTGTGCGTGTGCATGCGTGTTTGGGTATGTGTGTCCTGCTAGAGAAAGACTGCTGGATTTTAAGAGCAACTTCTTAGATTACTGGGGCCATTTCCTGTTTGTGTGTCAATTGTATGAGGCTTGATGATCATCACATGAATAAATGCCTGTCGGCTTTCCTGAAAGGTGGAAAGCGGGGCAAGATGGAGGATAGGAAAGAGGAAGGAAGAGTGAGAGAATGCAGGCTTTGACAGAGGGATGACGTGGGCAAGTTGAGGAAAGGGAAGAGGCAGAAAGGTGGAAGAAAGAGGAGAGAAAGAGAATCTGTGAGAGTCCCAGCAGTGATAACAAGGCCTTTCCCATGACCCCTCCCTCTGGACAGGAACTGAAGCATGGAAATAGAACGGAGCGGCCTAGAAGACAGGGATATGAAGATGGAGGGATTTCAGAAAGAGAGAGAGAGATGATGAGATGATGGAAAAAATAAGACAGAGAGAGTCAGACAGAGAGAAAATGAGAAGCAGGAGTGAACAAAAGGAAAGAAATGAAGAGGCGAGTGTTTGTGTGAAGCAAGGCAGCTGGGTAAATTCTGGACTTTGGCTACTGTGTGTTATGTGTGTGTGTGTGTGTGTGTGTGTGTGTGTGTGTGTGTGTGTTACCTTCATAGAGCTGGGCGTACTGTGGAAATCCCGCTGCTCTAAGCCAATCACAAGCCTCCTTAGCCTCAATCTCTGTAAAGCAAAAATAAAGCAGTAGAGGTATGTTGATTACACATGTAGATTAGACACAGATTTTTTCTTTGGCATTAATGGTTTTACCATGTTATATAAAATCTGAAAAGAGTTAAGGGAGCTAATATCACATCATGCTAGTGGAGGAAAGTCCCACATTATTAAATTTTCCCTGTGGGAATTCCAGTGGGCTGATGTCTTCTCTATACCCAACTTGATGAGCTGTGTTAATTATTTGTTCCCTAAAATATAAATAAATAAAAGACAGAAATACAGAACATGACATTGTATTTATCTGTTAGCATACGGGGGAGGAACATCTCAGAGAATGAAATCTTCCTCTGGGAATTCACTGGAATGATGGGATTGGAAAAGTTGGACATCAGCCAGATGCACATTACCTTGAGCGGACAAAGGTTTCGTTTACACAGTTTAACGTGAAATTTCCTGTACTTTCAAACAATATCCACTCAGATGAACCAGCCGCCAGGTTTCAGCTGTTATTGCATAAATTTAACAGGCCGTACACATGGCACCACACCCCATTAGGCGCTGCCGCCAGCATTACGAGACCCTTTTACAGGCATTTGTTTTACTACTTTTTTCCGCTTGCATATGTATTGCTCAGACTGGCAGCTCTCAAATGTGTGTGTGCGTGTGTGTGTACATATATGTTTTCTTTACGAGCAGACACTGATTAAACCGCTCTGCAGAGCTCTGTGCTTATAAAGACATTTGAATGATCTTAGTCACAAGTTTGCAAAATGTTTGCAGATTTAAAAATACAGCAGTGTAAATATATAATGTACACAGAGATACATCCATCCTCACAATCACACAGTGCACACATATATGTAAAAGAAAAACTATACAAGAGAGAGGGGTGGGGGTGGGGAAGGACATCTTCTAAAAGCACAAAGCAAGATCAAACAAATTACATAATCTATAAATAGTAAAGGATGTAAAGATCATTATTATAAGAAATGGCCGTAGGACCAGTTTCAAAGTTCCAAAGAGCATTAACTTTCATTCAATTATTAAATATAATACAATAATATCACTCTCATCAACTAGAATGGCACTCAGTACATGCATGTTTCTCCGCCAAGGCCAAACAATCCAACACACAACTTTCAGACCCAGATTATTATCTGGATCTGCACCGAACTGTACAAAGTCATAGATGTCAACACAATTAACATGTCTGATCAAGATCCATACATTATTTCTTGAGAAATTGACCAAAATGTCTAAATATACCCTTTCTCAAAAAGTTCCTGGATCTGCCCCTTCAACCGGGTCCACGGCAAATTTTAATGGGTTCTTCCTGGGCCCGTGTCCCATCCCTCCACCAAGTTTGGTGTAAATCAGATCAGTACTTTAACAAACAAACAAACAAACACAGGTGGAAACATAACCTATTTCATGGAGGTAAAAAAAAAAAACAACCCACCACCAGAAACATTAATCCTGCATCATCCTAAAGTCACAGCTCTTATCTCATACCTCCTTCAAAGCCCCCACTCATTCACTCGTCTCATTCATTGGTGAAAAGGTGCCGGCAGTGAATGTTAGAGGGCACCGCAGAAACACAGAGGACAAAGTTCAGCATGGCAATAAAAAGCCTCCGTCTGCACCATCACAGATGAGAACGGTCACAGGAAATGATCCTGTCACCGCAATCCAGCAATTACGTCCCTCTCCCAACATTCTCAGCATAACTTCTCTCTCCAAATCACATAAGAGGCAACACATGGGCAGATCATGAAAAAAAAAAAAAAAGTCTGAAAATAGACGAGCGAGAAAAAGAAATTCCAGTGAGAAGCAGGAAAGGCAGAGAAGTGAAAACTTACTTGAAGCCTTCATGGTGCGGGTGATGACATGCTACTATTTCTTTCTCCTTGACTCAGACTGAAGTTTCCTCTCCGTCCCATCGCACATCCATTCACTACCATCCAGCTTTCCATCAAGTGGCAAACTCTCTGTGCTTTCCTTCCTCGCTGCCTCTCCAACCCCTTGTGTTTACAACTCTGCCTCCCTCCACCAGCCTGCCCCATGCAGGTTTTCTCTTCCCTCTAATTTTCTCCTCAACCTCCTCTCTCGCACTTTCCGCTTTGTTAAGATCCACATACAATATCTCTCTATTTTTACATCTCTCTCTGCTTCTCCTCTCTTTTGTTTTAGTTTCTTGCCCTTTTCCTTGTAATCCCTCTTGTGTTCATTTCTCTCTACATCCTGAGTGTCACTTTTTCTTTGTCTTACTCTTAACCTTGTCTCTCTCTACACAAAAATGCTCCCCCTCAACAAAAACACTCACACATTCTCCTTAATCCATCTTTCGCTGACACCTTCTCATCCTTTCTTCCACTTTGTTCCAACAGAACTCCACATCTTCTTTGTCATCACCAGAGCTGCTACTGCCACATCTAATCCACGGAGGAAATGGCACATTTCAGATGGTGTTTGCATCAGCCAGCCCCCCCACCCACCCCACCCCGGAGGTCACAGACTGACGACCGGTGGATGCTAACTTCACATGTCAGCTGAAGCTACTGGCAGCCCAGCAAGGAGACTCTGACCTCGTCCTCCTTCTATGAGTTTACTGTGCAATACTGCAGGAATCAGTGGTGTGGGAGAATGCAGTGTGTATGTACACACATACATTACGCACACACACACACACACAAACACACACACACACACATACCAGCGCGGCATTTAGCACAGTCCAGATGTTGCCCCCAGTGAGACAGAGAGAATGCAAAAAGGATGAGACAGGCAGACAGCTGGGGTGGGGAGGGCAGTAGAGATGGACAGACCCTGTGAGAAAACCGCAGGGAGGAAGACATACCACAGCAGGCGCTTCTTTACTGAATGTGAGATTTGCAAGATTTCACTTTTTATAGAAACCAGGTTTTCAAAAATATCCTGATTAGTCCAGATTATGCTGCAGACCTGCATTGAAAACACATCAGTTGCGCAGGTTGACACGTTCCTTCACTACAGAGAACGCAGGAGCTGCAGTTTATTTTGAGCCAATCCCACACACAAGGTTGCGGTGCCATAAAGTCAACAAATGTGCAGTCTATTCCTGTTTGAGTAAAGTTTGCTGAAAACTGCAGGACTGGAGCTGCTTTAGAAAATGAGAAACTATATATTTTTTGAAGGTTTTTGTCTTTTGAAGGACCCAGTGGGCCACAGACAGGCAGGGGAAGGTAAGACATCTTTAGAAACGGACTAACTCACTGTTGGTTTTGGTCTTTTCATTGGATTTGTTGAAAGCCATGAATCTGATTATACCAAAATTTGCTGTAATTTCATGCAAGGTTGATGATTCAAAATCTACAGTTGCAGCAGGGTTTGATCAAGGGGGAAACAGTGTCTTAAATTACAGAGTTACCATCACAGTACTCTCCATATCAGCTCGTTCTCAAAACCATTGTCCATTTCTCCAAACTGCAAACACAAACCTCCTTGGGGAACCTCTGTATGGACGAAAGTATATACAGGACAACGCTTCTGTAAATCTTCATGGATCAGTTCTGTTTATTTCCGTCAACTCTAACTACAGACTGTTGGAACAGACTAATACTAAATCCAGTCCTGGTACATAAATAAATGGGTACTTCATGCTACATAGACCCAGAAAACCTTCTTTCTACAAATTGTGTTTACACTGTCTTTTCTACTGCTGCATTCAAAAGTGATTGCTGCACGTATAGCCACTGTAGTCCCCAGATAAAGGTTAAAACAAAAGCACAAAGTGGCGCACTTCATCACCGTGTTTGTGCACGAGGAACTGGCGTCTTTGTGTTTGTGCACAAATATGCCAAGTGGCAAATCTCCTGTCAACGTGGGAACAAAGCACTGCTATTCATCTGTGCAGAATTTAATCAAGAGATTAATTAGTACACAAACATGTTATTAGTGGACCACAAAACACACCAGTGCGCACAATCAGGCAGAGCTAATCCAGGCTGCCTACAGTGCTTTTCCTTCAGTCTATTCCGTGTCGCAGCATTCCTGCAGCGCAGGATATATGACAACAGGCAGCAAGCCACTAGAACAACAGCAGGGAAGGTAGACAGATGGTATGTGTGTGTGAGTGGGTGTGTGAACACAGACGTCCATGTATGGGACAAAAGGGGCTGTAAGGTAATTCCTTACATAACAGGGTGCCCACTAAGTTACATAATACACCAAGTACAAGCACCCCAATGTCCTCACAGCTTTTTTCTCTGAAAGTGTGCCTTTGCCCTTCTTTCATCTAGCTTTCTTTTTTCTCCCTTTAATCCAGCAGCAGTAACCTTGACTTTCTGACAGCCTTTTCTCAGTGTTATGTCTGTCTAGTACTGGCTCTCAAAGACCCTGGAGTGCCTTGCATGACATCAGTTCCTGCTCTGAATTTCCCAAGCGTCCACCGCGGCATGTGAGCTAAGAACAGCAACAGGAAGTCCCAGGACTAAACATGTCAGTGGGACTCAGCTGGGATAACTTTGCTGTGGTGCACTAATGGATAATGAGCAGCAACAGAGCGTAGAACCAGAGTATTTACATCATTTTACAAAGTTATATCTGAATGTTGTTTCAGTCAAAATCAATTAGGTCACTAGAAGATCACAGATAAAGGAAAGAAAAGATATAACTTAGTTTGTAAAGACTGCATAGACTGAGCAGTCCTAGTCTTTCTACAAGACTACACACACACACACACACACACACACACACACACACACACACACACACACACACATACACACACAGAGGATGCCTGGAAAGCAGCCATATTCCCACATAAGCTGAAGCACTTAGTCTGTCATGTTTAAAGGTCACAAAGGGAAAAAAAAAAAAACTAGAGAAGAAGGCAGAGGAGGAGTGATGGGAAAGAGGGAGGGAGGAAGGAAGGGAGGGAGGAATATGTCTGTCCTGTCCCGTATGGTTCATCTGCGATGATGTTGAGTCCTTAGGAATGTAGCGTAAAACAGAATCAACGCTCAGTTCAGGTCCAGGCAGCAAGACTGCTGCACATCACTAACCGAGGACTGCACAGCCCGGGATATAACATGACAGGTCCTGGCAGCACTGCTGTAAGTTAGCAGTTAGCTATAATTAGTAACAGCACTGGGGTTATGGGGAGTTACCACGCTGCACTAATAGGGTGGGATATGATGAGATAGGATGAGACAGGACTGAATGTGATCACACTGGGTTTTGCCACTGTCTCTCCAGCAGAGGGTGTCAAAGCAACGTATGTCAGCAATGCTTCTGAATTATCATAAGGCTTCATGCTATGGTTACAAGACGGGGCGTGAGGTGACTGTTTTTATGTGCCACATCTTAATCCTATTTGCCTTTCAGTGATCTGACCTGAATGGAAAACGTTAAGTGCTTAGCTTGGAGCAGCAGTCAGCAAAGCCTTGTGGTTTGGCAGAGTAACAGTGGTAGTGGTGAGTCAGTGAGTGATTGACAGCGAACTGTTGCTCAATTCAGTGAGAGCTGCTCATAAAAAAAAAAAAAAAAAAGCTTCCATTAAAATAAATACAGGCAGGTGATGTTCTGGAGGCACGCTAACAGTGTATATTAGTATATAAATGTATGTAAATATATACTAAAAGGAAATAATACAACACTTTATGCAGATGCATGTCAATCAAATGACAACTTTTGACATCAGTATCTTTTTTCCCATGAATATATTTGTTTTTTGGGTTTTTTTTGCTTTTTTTGGATGCAATAGCAAGAAAAACACAGGTGTCATTAATTATATTATATATGACTATATTCCATGTAGGTGAGGAAGTTCCAAGGTCTTGGTCCTGTGCACGATGGCTCACTGGGACACTGTTAATGACATTTTTATAACGTGCTTTTCCTGCAGTGATAACTCAAAATGTCTGCTGTGAAAATTGACTATTTGTTTTAACTCTTTGCAGCTGAGTGCAGCTCCTCAATTTCCTTTGTGTATTACACCATGGGAAAATAGTGACCATAAACCACACATTCAAAAAATCTCTTCTTTTTTTTTCCCTGCACGAATGTTGACTGTTTGGAGGATATTCTTTTATGCTACTTTTCCAGTGTGAACAGATTGTGTGGTGAAAACCTGCTTAGCTTTAATATTTATTATGGATTTGGGACACAGCAACTACAGGGTTCATTTCCGCCAGAAGTTACAGGAACTTTAATTTCCCAAGAAGTTATTGTTCAGGAGCTTTCCCAGGGAAAAAATTCCTCCAGTACATTGTGATTTTTCCACATTAGGGCCAAGTAAAACAACATGTTTGCAGTTACAGGTTTTTAAAGATGCCAAGTGTATATCAATGCATCCTTGACTAATCAGCTCCACCCCTCACGTTCCTGAAGCTTCAGAAAGTAAGCCCTGTGCAGGGACCCTCTGGGGGTAAAACCATCTCTCCCCTGAAATTAATTTAGAGGTCGGTTCATTGGGAACTGAGTTTCTCAAACGTTCCTGCATTGGAAACTGTCCTTATGTTGGATTTTCCTTAAACCTCACAGAGACTGTGCAGCTTGGGAGCAGCAGAAACAAGCTGTGATCAACACTCACATATTATAAAGCTGATATGGTGGACTTGTTCGTGGCTTTATACACATCCTGCAGACACAGAGCAGCATCAGCATTCATTTTGAGTTGTGTTTGTGGTCACCTGATGAAAAATCAAATCCAACATTCACACTCCTTTTAGCTCTGTTTTTGGTCTCCTGATGCTGCACTGTGGTAGTGACAGGAACCACACAGTGTAACGCTGTGTAGCAAATGGTCAGCGTTCCTGTGCTGTGATTGTAAATGTGTTGACAACAGCTGCTCTGAACTGTCACCTGTCTGCATGTTGCATGTGCACCATGTGCATATATGAAATCTAAATGGTGGGAGAGGACACGTGCAACCAGATACGAATCAGAAACTATTGCTTTTCAGAAGAATCAGATGTAAGTTCGGTTAGGTCACTGAGTTCTTCTTTAGTTAAGTCTGCCTGACAGTCGAGCAGCTGCTGAGAAGTGGAATGCAACTGAGGAGTGTGTGTGTGTGTGTGTGTGTGTGTGTGTGTGATAGAGAGAGAGAGAAAGAGAGAGAGAGAGAGAGAGAGAGAGAGAGAAGGAGTATGATTGCAGAAGAGGCAAAAAGTGTGTTTAAGTGCATGAGGCAGGGAGTGAAAGTTAAATAAGTCATACCATCGCCCAAACCCAGCACAGGCATAAACTTGCTCCTCCATCTACATTCCTCACCTGCTGTAACACTCATGTCTCCCTCACTCTCAAATTTATAAGCAGGAGGAGAAACTTAAAAAAAAAACAAAAAAACACCTAACACAAGACTTGACATGTTTCTGCTCCTTCATCACACTGGAGTCGTCATGGTGATTCACAAAAACACACGTTATCTGGTGTGTTTTAAGTGCTCGAATGTGGCACCTGGAAAAAACCTTGGCATACAGAGTAAAACATCTTCTACAATGAACATAACGGGAGCCAGTGGACCAGCCCAAAGCCTCAACATCAGGATATTCTGTTTACTCCCTGGGAAACATGAGTCATGTGACAGGAAGTCAAGGAAGTAACCATCAAATACAAAGCTGATGGGTTTGGTAGGGGAGACGTAGACAAAAACAATAACACAATAACATGGTCCTTTAGGGTTTGTTATGACTTATTTCAGAGTTATGAAAGACATCTTTGGAGGAGAAACGGCTCCATATGTCCGACTGAGCAAAACCAGAGGGAAGTGGGAGTATTGGCAACCTTAAGTGTGTAAGCTCTTGCCAATGAAGAATACTTTAAAAGTATGATGAAACAGGAGAGAGATGGGTTACTTCCAAGTGTCATGTCTCTTCGTTTCTGGTATTGTGAAAACCCCTGGGAAATAGATAAATATTGAAAAAAATCCTCAATGATGAAAGACAGAATCTGCCATGAAAAAGGCTGCAATCAAAGTCTTCCTCCCTATGATTTAAAACGGACACACTTTGCTTATCAGAGCTTACATTGTTCGAACCTGCGCTCACAACTCTTCTCTATCTCTGAACGGACGAGCAGATGAGCGGCTTCTTCAGTTCATCCGCAGGAGAAAACTAAAGGGACATTCATCAGAAGCTTCAACAATGAAATGGTAAGGTTAAAACCCGTAAAGCAAGTGTCAGACCTGCTCATGTTCGTCACCCAAACAGCACATCTGGAGGAAAAAATACAAGCAATGTGAAAAAAAAATGACATAATCTTTTTTCTTGAGAAAACATCCAACTAAACAGGTCAAATTCATGCCACAGACACTGTAACAATCAGTCACAAATCTAGTCACAGTGAGATTCCAACATTGTAACACTATAACTCTACCGTGACTCTCTCTATTTCTACCTTGTGCCAGTCTCCGTAGCAGCTGCTGGCGGGCAATGATGCGGGAGAGGCGCAGGGCAGAGCGCCGTTTAGGGGTCTCGCCCAGCCTCAGGTAGTATTCATGCCCGTCAGGTGTCATGGCCTCCAGGCACGCTCCCTCGTTGGTGCTGTCTCCGTCACTCTCGCAGTCATTACTGTCGCCCTTGGCACTTTGATCCACGCTGTCCACAGCGTCATCAGTTTCCACACTCCTGCTGTCAGTAACATCAGCACTGTCCGCGCTCTCCTCAGCACCGACAGTGTCAGCACTCTGTGCGTCATCCCCCGTGTTGTCCGTGATGGTTGCACTTGTAGGCTGTTTCATTTTTCCAATAACTACAGCATCTGTAATATCTTCATCTTTGGCAGCTTCTGTTGCGATTGCACTGTCCACAGTGTCCAGATTGTAGTTTAGTGCCTCTTCTTTCCTGGCAGCATTTGCTAGGTCTGCACCTCCACAGTGTGCTGAGGCAGCCACACTGTCCAGATTTACTGCAGCCTCCGCGTCATCCATAACCTCAACCTCCATAACATAACAATATAATCCTCACTAACCTACAAGCCTTCCTCCCTCTCACCCTGATGAGTTGTTGTGTGAGCACTCCTCGTGAATTCCTGCCTCTGACATGCCCTCACTGGAAGCCCAATCGGCTCCCCCACCCGCCCGCCCACCTCCTCCCTTAAGCTCACCACAGTCAAACAAACACACAAGCCTCATCACACCACCTGACTCAGATGACTGATCCCCCCGCCCCCCACACACACACACACCAACACATGCTGACTTCTCAGCTGAGATGGGAGGAAGACTCACAAACTCTTGCTTCCACAAAGTCTTTCCTTTGCTCACATGACCGGCAGCCAATGGCATGAGAGCTCAGGGAGCACGGCTCTGCTCTGCTTCCTGAGCCACTGCCAAAGACACAATTTGGTACATGCCTCGGGCATATGTGCGTGTTTGTGTGTTAGTGTGTGTGTGTGTGTGAGAAGGGCATATCTGGGATGGAAGATGTGATCACAGAGGGGATAGGCCCTGGTGAAAAACACTGTCCCAACGGCCATATCCTAATGTGAAAAGGGAAAGGGCAGAACAATAGAGAGTATGTGGGTGTGTGACTCTGCACTGAGGAATGTATGTAGGACCACAGCCATTGTTGCTAATGCTGAGTAGGACTGTAAAGCCATTGAGAAATGTTCTCTAAATCCACACCATCAAGTTCGTACCACATGACATTTAACATAACCACCCCAGCACATATAGACCACCCACATTCCCTGCCTCAGATAGCAACACATCCAACAGAAAGCTGCCTGTGTAGCAGCTGTAGCAAGAAAATACTAATGTCTGAAATAAGTAGCTGAATGTTTCCATACAGTAACCGAGTTAGCAGATAAATGTATGGAATGCAGCGAAAGGAGGAGGCAAGTTCATACTTTGACCTAGTTCGGCAGAATAGTGATGTGCCAGGACTAGAGGAGGTAGGGGGTCATTTTAATTCACTTCAGGGACGTGATAGGCAGAGGGTAAGCGTGGGATGGGGTTGCACGTGAAAAGTAGGTCAAGGCAAAGTCAATTTTAGGTCAGCAGTCTCACACACACACAAACACGTACACACACCTGATCTCACAGCAGAGAGGCATTGCAGAGAGGGGCTCTTTTAGTCTGCAGGTCATACGCTGTCAGAAAGGTGTGAGTGAACAGTCTGAAATCCCAGAAATGTGCATTAATCAGGTACCCCGAGTCATGCCCAGTCAAACAAAGTCAGTGAAGTTGTGAAATGTTACATCTGTAATACGATTTGATTGGATTAGACTGCCCTCTGGAGGCAATCTCAGAAAAAAAAAAATCACTCTAGATAAACTGTCAAAATAAAAAATAAGGTAAAGAACACTACGCAGAGCAAACATTACCACTGCTGCGGGTCACAGCAGAGCGTTTGTGAGCTAAATAGATCTGTGTAAGTGGACTGGCACAGGGCAGGGCTGTAGTAAGCAGTCAGTAATATAATAACCATCCTTCTGTCTCAGTTACAGCTGCCAGGACAGGGCAGAAACCGAACAGGCAAAGGAAAGAGTGGACTGAAAAAACCAGCTACAGTTATGTGACTAAACATATTTGTGATACTATAGATTTTGTTTATTGAGGCCACTCACAAAGGTATAAGGAGAGGTGTGGAAAAGTGGCAATGTAAAGCGACAATTAGGAAAAGGTTGCAGATCTCATTATGAAAAGCCCTTTATGACATTATGTATATTATAATGGAACCAAATCTGAGCTACACAGTCCTTCCTAGTCATCTTTAATCTACAGATACAGCCAAAGGACTCCACGCCTGAGCATCTCAGGTTCAAATCAGTTAAAAAATATATATCTGAACTACAAGCAAACTAAAGAAAAGACAAAAGACACGTAGCAGCATCTTGCATATCCTGGAGCTTTGGGAACACAGGTAAATAAGATTTGTTTGGGAGAAATATGAGATTTATCTTTTTGAAATGTTGCTAAAAGCTGAACCAAAGGTGACACCTCGATTTATTGATACAGCCTTGAGATTATTGAAAGCACACAGAAGCTTCTGAATTTGTCTTGGAATACACTCAGGGCCACTAATAAGGATCCACTTTGATCAGCAGGAAGCCCTGAGACACCCAGCACTGAGGTCACTGAGGGCAGGGACACTCCCAGGTAGGTGTGGTGACAAGATGACAACTATATAATCTGAAGAATGATGCACCTCTGTTTTCTAACAAACCCAAACACACACACACACACACACACACACACACACACACACACATTCACAACGAAGCAACTAAGACCCACAAATCCCACAGGCAAAGGGAGATCCGACCCCCACCACCAACCTAAAAGTCTGCAGGATTACAACTAAATCCAGGTGCTATTGTGAACTCTCATTGTTCACACACGCACACAAACACACAGGTGATTGAACGGAGCCATGAACGTAATCAAATAGACTTCACCACTGGTTCAGACTCCGAACTTCTCTTCAGGATCCTGATCTGTTTGTGTCCACTGATGCATCCGAGCTGTTGTGATGTGCAGTTGCTTGTGTGCGTCTGTGGCTCCAGCTCTGTTGCTCAATCTGGGTGAATGCTGGACTGTTCCTCATATCTTCTCTTTTTATACATAAGCACTCCGCTATATGAGCTTGTTTCTTATTTAATTTTACAGTGTTGCACAAAATAACATGTTTGCGGGGAAACCTCCAGCTCATTAACACATTTCTGCTGCTCGGGCACAGAAATTCAATTCAATTCAATTTTATTTGTATAGCGCCAAATCATAATATACATTATCTCAAGGCACTTTACAGGGTAAGGTCAAGACCTTACTTTGTTACAGAGAAAAAACCCAACAGTTCCCACAACGAGCAAGCGCTTGGCGACAGGGGGGAGGAAAAACTCCCTTTTAACAGGAAGAAACCTCCAACAGAACCGGGCTCAGGGTGGGCGGCCGTCTGCCTCGACCGGTTGGGTTTAGGGGAAGATAGAAAGAGGGGGAGGGGGAGGAGAGGGGAGAGAAGAGAGAGAGACCAGGAACAGCTGCGAAATGACAAATAAACACATAAAACAGCTTCAAACTAAAAACAACCGACTAATCTCCTGATCTGATACTTTCCATTCAGGAGTGAAACATCCACTGCTGAATACCAGCATAACAGTAAGGCCAGATGTGCACATTTTAAGGATCCCCCCCCACCCCCACCCCAAATCTGATCCAGACAGATGTGAACCCTGTGCCTCCTGAGCTGATGGGTTAAGCAGTGGGGTGAGGGAGGGGTGGCGGGTGAAGGGATGGGAGGGGCTGTGGATTTAAGGGGGTTTTGGGATCTGGGCTAGAGGACGGGATAAAGGGGTGAGAAATAAGGAAGGGGGGGGGGGATTACTGAGGCAGCAGGTGTTCTCCGATGCTCCATTTGACCCATATCCCTCTCTTATTAATCACCAAAGCAATATTCATCACGGTCCATCATTATCCATCATGCAATAGTTAAATGGTCTTTAACGATGCCTGAGTAGCATTTGGTGGGGGGGGGGGCTGCGGCTTTGACCGACATATCGTGGCCTGTGGTGGTTTGAGGCGGTTGTGAATGTGGGAATGTTCGTCGCTTAATTTGGTTGAAGAGGCGGGTATCTGAGTAATGAAATTACACCGAGGAGACAGCTGCAGCTCTCCGCATCTCTCCCTCCATCTCTCCCTCTCTCCCTCCATCTCTCCCTCTCTCCCTCCCTCCATCTCTCCCTCCATCTCTCCCTCTCTCCCTCCCTCCCTCTCTCCCTCCTCCTCCTCCTCCTCCCTCCTCTCTGACGCACAGTTGAGACAGACAGACATCTAACTCTGCGCATCCAGGCCACAGAGCAAAAACTGGCTGACCCCCCCCCCCCCCCCCCCCCCCCAAAAAAAACAAACAAAAAAAAACAAAAAATACTTGGTGCATTGGCGCGGACAGGAGAAATATTTTTGACTCCGTGCAGATATGTGAGAAATCTGAAACCCAGACTCCCAAACCCAAATCCCTCTGAGCAAATGAAGCCATTCTCCGGAGCGGAACAACAAATGCTCGGACGGCTGGTGTGCGACAACAACACCGGCCGGACTCCTCCTGTCCGCTGCACATGCCTGCGCTCCTCTCGGCACTAAATTTGACAATGACCTTCCCAAAATATCAGGGAGCGCGCTGCGCATGCCACCGCGGGCACAACACCGAGGCTGGATGCGGATAAACTTTTGTCTCCCGATATCTTTCTAATAATATTCTGCAAAGTTGTCGCAGGGTCTGCGCTGTGACAAATATTCATGTCGTCAGAAATCAATTTTCAGACAAAGGTCTATTCCTGTTTATTCTAAAGAGCCTATGCTGTTCACGTCTGGAGCTGCCGTTACACTATTCTGCCGTATGGAGCTGCCTGACGGACGTGTGTCAATCAAACATGAGAATAAACTATATCCCGCTCCATAAAACAAGTTTCACGTCCACTGGGTTTGGCTCTCTGACCTGCCAGCCGCCTCTCCCGGACATTCCTCCACAGCAGATCCCAAGCCTTGGACGTGGAGTCCCTCAGCTGCTCGCTGATCGACCGCCGCAGCTGTAGCTTGGCAGACTTTCGCTGGCTTGTCATTGCGGCGCAGCCGGACGCATATTCCCGGGCTAAAACCAGCGCTCCGTCAACGCCCGTTATTCCTCAGTGTCCTTATTCCAAACGTGAGCGGCACCGGCTCGGCTCGGCTCGGCTCGGCGCGGCCCCGGCTGCTGCGTCCGGGGCTGCCGCAATGGTCGTCCCCGCTCCACCTGGTATAAGCTCCTCTAGCGCTGCGTCACCTTCCTGCACCAGCGGAGGCGGATGAGGTCCTATTGGCAGGATCTGGACCCACTTAAGATAAAGGCGACTGATTGAATTGATACAGCATTTCGGCCCCTCGTCGGCCCCTGGCCCGGACTCATCTGTTTTGTTGGGCGAAGGTGCAGAAATGTTTCAACACAACTTCAGCATGAGAGGCTGGACCTCTGACAAGCTGAGCCAGATGTGAGAGGCGGTTTCCCCACTCCCCATGTGCAAGACTCTCTCTCTCTCTCTCTCTCTCTCTCTCTCTCTACACACACACGCACACACACTAAACCTACATGTTCTCCACGACCCAAACCCACCCACTCACCCAAACAAGGATCTCTTTCAGTCCCTTGACACACACTAATAACACACACAGTCATGCCACACACTTGTGCACACAGCTTGCAACTGAGTTGTGTTGCCAGGAAAAGCTTCCCTTTGCATCTCTGGTCACTGTCACAAATCTGACCTCAGATGGCAGCTGCACAAATCGTACCAACAGACATGTTGCACTTCATTATACTGACTGAATTTATAATTTCCCTGAATTTCCCCTTTACTTCCCCTCAATTAATATTTCAAATCTTATTATGACAAATACCTACTGCTGATGTCACAAAACAGCTTATTTAGTCTTTTCAGACGCCAAAACCAAATGATGCGCAATTTACCATCGCAGGAAATAGCAGCAAATCCTCATATTTAAGAAGCTGGATGCAGCAAACCTTTGGAATTTGAAATTGCAGCATTAAACGTCTCTTGCTGTGACGTTAACGTTGCGTGTTATCCTCAGGAACAATAAAACACAACATGGACAACACATGGACAAAAGAACTCAAAGCATCCATGTGTATCAGTGGATTTTTCTTTTTTTTGGGCGATTGCATCATAATATGACTGAATATGTGAATGTTGGTTGACTAACTGAGCAACAGCAGAGATGCAGCACTCAGCCTGAACACCTCCAGTGAAAGTGCACAAACGTCAGCCATCTGAGGTCTCTCTTTCTGTCCCTCTGACAGCTCAAGAGTTTTGGGAATTTCACTCTGAGCTCTGCGTTTCTCCCGAGTTATCCCAGGAATGCCAGACGGAGTGATCAGACCGGCCAGGACGCTCCTCAGGTGCCGTCCGCTTGACACCATCGGATGTCCTGTTTTGTGGTGTTGAGTTCCAGGTCAGCATGGATCCGTGAGCAGAGACCTGATTCAACATTTCAGCCTGTCGAGACGCGCTTGACATCCCGAGCAGTCAGCAGACTCCTGAGGTTATCTGGACACAGGGTACCACTTTACTGGCGTGGTTGGCTGTCATAAATGGGGCCATGAATAATCCCTTTAGTCTTCACAAAAAATTTGATTTCTACAGTTTGATTGATTCGCCATCAAATATACAGCACGTTGAAGAGGAAGGTTATTAAGGCTGGAATTCATGACCCAACTTTCCCTTCCCTGCCCTGCCCTGCAATGGCCGGGTGTCCTGTAACAGTATACCCTAGCTGCTTGTATATTCCTGCATTGCACTGCGGAGACCAGGGAGAGACCCATGGCTGACACTGGCAGTCAGCAGGGATGAGGGGTGAAATGTTCAAGAGGTAAAGACCGATGAACAAACGAGGAGCTGAATGGAGGAGGAATCAAAAGAAGGAAGGAGGCGAGGAGCTGAGGGGAGGAAAAGCAGAGTTGACTGTCATGATGAGCAAAATATCAAAAATCAGGTGCAGGATAAGAAGCAACAAGAAAAAATGCTGCATTACATGTTTCACGGAGTAAAACGACTGATGAAATGTCATACTCTTGTTTAGATTCCTTCTAATAAAGCAGCATCACGATGAAGCAACTTTCATGGTCTAAAACTCAAATAGTTAAAAAAATAAAGAGCAGAGTCATGTTGTAAAACAAGTTACTCACCACTACTTACATATAGCATGAAGATTGTCACCACCTCTATTTACAGAGAAAAGCAGCTTTTCTGCTTTGCATAAATATTGGGAGCCTATTACGATGCATCACATAAGTACGATGCTAAACCATGGGCGCCAACATCGTGACAATTCTTTATCTCCTAAAGGTCAATTTGAAGTTTGTGTGCGGACAATACACGTGCTAATGTCAAATAAAGAACTGCAACGAACATTTTTTTTAAATCGCTGATTAATCTGCTGATTATTTCCTCGATTAATGGTTCAATCGACAAAATGTAAGAAAATAGTGAATTCTGCCAGGCGTCCTCTTTTGTCCAACAAAAACTCCAAAACCAAACGACGTGTAGTGTCACATAAGACAAAGAAAAGCAGCAAATCCTCACGAGTAAGAAGCTGGAGCCAGAGAATTTTGGCTGTTTTACTTCAATGATTAATTTATAACTAAAATTTGTTATCTGTCAATCGACTAATCAACAAGGCTACACGATTGTTGCGGTTTCAAATCAAGTCAAATATTATTGAATTTAAGCTTCTCCTCCATAGCCCAATATAACAACAGATGCAATCATCTGAAACCATTGAATCAGGCTGACTTGTGAGTTTGGATCTCGAGCTGGCAAGAGACCACGACATATGGAGGCATGTGGCTTTGGTCTGTGAGCAATGATGCCAACGTTCCCTTAAAAAGATGATGCAGGTATTGGATACTGGTGTGCTGTCTTGGATTTTGAGTGGGAGAGAGAGCTCATCACGTTGAGGAGAGGACTGAAAAAGCAGACGGGAGGCAGTGGAATTGAGGACTGGAGGAAAGAGAGAATAAGACTGCAGCAGGTGGTGTATGTGCTTTTAAAACGGCGAAGGATGAACTGACAACTGTCTTGAAGGGAGCCACGGAGGATACAAACAAGGTGCTTATTTCAGGCTGCAAACATCTAAGCTCTCTTGTAATGTCAGTGAACTTCCTGCAAATGATGCACACAAAATCTCTCAGAACCACGCAGCACTATGTTGACATAAACATTTAAACTCCTTCTATTCCTACATTAAACACGTCCCACGGATTGCTGCAGAACAAAAGAACCAAAAATTGTCATTTTCTGCCCAAACATCCATCTGTCTGTCACGTACAGACAAGTGACACATAAAAGGATAGACCTGCATAAAAATGGAAAAATGCAGATGCATTCAATGCACAAGGCTAAAAAAAAAAATGACGTCAATCATATTTTATAGCTTTCAGCGTCGCCGAATATCAACCCAGCTGAAAAAACCAATGTGATGAGATTTTAGACCCACGTCGGTCGATCACCAAAGCACAGAATGAGGGAAAATCTTTTGGGAAGAATCATGTTTCATCCCTCCAGAGGAGTTTCTCCGGAGCACTGAAGTTGTTTTCAATCAGGAGTGGATTTATGCTCTATAAGCTTGATTTTGAGACGGCGATGCACATGGTCGCAGTGGTTCCATGATCTGTAATTTCTATTTATCCAAAAATCAAAAGAATGAAACCCAGCATGGCAGGTATTAGTCACTATTTGAGAAAGTGATGCTAGGAAGGTTAAATGCAGCTCGTTGCTACACAGAAATGAGCTTTCCTGCCTCCTTCTATTCAACTAAGCAAAACACGGATGTTTGAATGACTGTTTGTTCGATATATAATCAGGCTGTGTATTTAATAAATGAGCGCTGCTGTGTCTTGGAGCAGAAGAGACGGAAACAAATCACCTGTTGGATGTGATTCTAAACAAATATCATTAGTACAGAAATGTTCTCGTGAAGGAAGAGAGCACGCCTGAGCAGTAAAACAATATTTGTCAGAGAAATATAGTCTGAGTGACGGATTGCATGTGAGCTGCGGTTTGAAAATAAGTTATTTTACAACCAAAGACAGAGTAAACACCCAAGTGTAGCAGTAGTAACTTAACATAAAGCACAAAATACACAACCACAAAGCATAAACTAATGTTTATATGTATTAGTGAAGGCATATATATTCAGTTTGCACATACGCTCCCACACACTCATAACCTGGTGACCTGTGCTCTCTGTGCAAACGCTATCATGTGTGTGGCCGCAGGATTAAGGGATTTTAACACATTATCACAGCCAACTACAGACACAACTGGCTTATAATCAGAACACTCTGATGTAACTCTGGTGGAGCAGAGGATTAAGTGTCACTGACATTCTCCGTGTTTTCTTAAATCCTTTTGAACATTTACAACTCAGGGAAAATTACTGGGGGGAAATGGATCCGCCACTGCAGGGAGCCCAGAGACATTGCAGGGTCAGAATTTAAAGTTTCGCACAAGGCTGTTAAACTGCAAAGTTAATCTGAAATCTTCAGGTGAGAAGGCACAGAATTTGCACCACAGGGGATCAAGCATGGACCCAGGTTGGTCCCTTTATTTGTTTCTATTTTCACAAGACAGCTGCCTATTTTCTAAAGGGAAAATACTGGTTTTACAACGTCTATCAGTGACCAATCACCATGTTCCCTGTGCAGCCAACAGCAACCTTTAATGAACACAAACAATGACAACATTTTCACAAAACGCTGGAGTAAACCACTCAATTTGAGCTGCATTAGACACAATGGGTTTTCATTTGCTTTTAATAACTCTCATTTGTTTGCACCGTCCGTCTGTATTGATGAAAAGTAGATGAAAATATAATTGAAATCAGTGGTGTTACAAATATAAAAATCCTCTAAAATTCTCCGTCTGTCTCTTTTGTAAGAGAACTCCTAACAAAGTAGAAAGAGGCCACAGGTCAGAAATCAAACACTTCTGTGGGAAAACGACCAAGCTTCCAGTGACTTTGATCCAGCATCAGTTCTGTGTTTCTCCTCTGTGATGTTAAAGGCTGTGATACGTGGATGGTAAGCTGGTCCTTGAGGTAAACCTCTACTCCAGGCACAGACAGAGAGAGAACACCACAGGAACACTGTCTTGCAGCGGCGGCGGCCAATCAAAACAGTAACCTAACACATTCCAGGGCTCAAACGGCCAATCAAAGCAGCACAATGGACATGTTCTGGACAGACCCAGGATCTGATTTTCAGAACAAATACACAGCAGAGCATGGGCGTCTCCACTGGGAGAGCAATCAGATCTTGCCGTGGTTACAGAAATGGACTTTTTTTGAGAAGGCTGTTGTCTTCTACAGAGGCTGAGGAGGAGGAGGAGATGGTGGAGTGGGGGTGTAGGGGGGTGGGGGGTGATGGTGGTCAAGTTTCTCCCTCTTCTTCCTGTGTCCAACGCCAGGTCATCTGAGCTTAGGAAATTGTGTCAAACGAGCGGAATGACGAGCCAGACTCAAAAATATTGCGCAAACTGCATGTGAGGGTCACAAAGATGCTCTCTCATATTTTCGTTCTCGATGTGCTGATTTCAAACACTCCTGTTATATTTTCTTTACGTTTTCACGTTACACAGTGTAACTTCAGTATTTCTAAATCGCAGTGACAAATTACAAATAAATCCATTCACAGATATTTATTTGTACACATTTCTGGGTGGAATAAATTTCCCTGCTCTGAACATTTTATTATTTTCTATTTCAAAAAAGGGTTTTTTGTCACTGTGTCTAGTATTACTGCAAAAAGTCATATGCATGCAGAGTCTGGATCAACGAGTTCACACTAATTAATGATTTAACAGATCACATGACCACCCTCTCCTCTCTCCCAGCTTCTTTAAATTCACATCTGCTCAGCTACCATGTACCCTCCCTTCCTCCTCCTCCTCCTCCTCCTCCTCATGTTCATTTTTTTCCCTCCTCTTCATCCCTGCCACTGTCTCCCTGGTCTCTTGTCTTCTATTTTCAGCAACACTCAGTCATTCAGGCCAAGCTGCTCAGCTCACTTGACCCTCTCTCTCTCTCTCTCTAACACACACACACGCGCGTGCATACATAACTTCCATCAACAAACAAACCGCTCACATCAAAACCTTCAGGTCAGTCAAAGCTCAACAAATGAGGAATCCAGATCGTTCCTCGCTGCAAGAGAAGAATCCAGAAGCATTTCTCCTCCTGTGACAGAAATCGCCAGCAGCAGCTTGTTAACCTGCAGTGAGCAGCACCAGTCTGCTTAAAGTGGAAAACATCCAGATTAAATGAAACCATTGAGCAGATGGCACAGTGTGACCTTGACCTAAATTCCTAGCTCATACTATCTGTTTTTAGTGATCCCTGAGAGCACACACACCTAATCATCTCACCCTGTCTCACGCAGTCAGTATTCTGTAAGCGGCTCACTGAAAAATGTGCATTTAGCGAAAAAAAAAAAAAGCTTCTATATAATTATAATTTCTGCAATGAGGTAAATAAAAGGTAAAAAGAAAAACCCAAAAACAAAATATTCTTGATTGCACAAAGACAATATATCCGTGCTTCAGGTTTTAAGGAGGCTGTTGTTGTGTTCAGCATTCAGAAGTGACACTGTTCACTTCACCCTCCACTTTGGGAGACAATGTGATTGACAGGCGTACCGACTCGGCAAGAGAGGAAACGAGGAAGCCGTGTGATGGTGTCTCTGGAGATCAGAAAAGAGACAACACAAATCAAGGTGAAAAGTAAAAGCAATAATGACGTGAAGTCTTTTTTTTTTTTTTGTTAAAAGCTTGAACACATTTGATTTTCCAGTGGAAGACGGGGAGAATGCCTGAATGGAAACGATTCAGATTTTCCTGTCTGACATTTGAGTCTGATCAGCGGGATTCACCTCAATACATCAGGATGAAGGAATAATACATGTTTTTTTTATTTTAGGATCCATATGCTTCTCGTGTGTCATCGAAAAAACGGGTCTAAACTAAAACAGCAGCATCACAGAGGAGTTGTCCACGTGGACTTGAATCAACCGAATCAATGTCTCTGTCAATATTTCTGCACGAGCCCGTGAGGAATGCTGCTTGTGTCAGTTCCTTAAGAAAAATGGGCCACGAAGAAAAGTGGGTCAAGAGCTAATTCAGAGTGTCTGTCCCCCCAACACTCTGCAGTAACAACAACAACAACTTTCCTTGTCAAGCCAGTGAAGATAAAGTCTGCTGACATCGTCCACCTCCTGCGCAGGAGACTGGATGGCCCTGCAGCAGGAGATGGCTATCACCGAGGCCTGTCTGAGGCCAGAGGACCCGAAGCAAAGGTCTGGGGACCAAAGAGGAGAGATGATACAGATGGGAAATAGAGGAAAGCAAAGAGAGCAGACACAGCCTGAGGTATATCTGAGTGGGGAAGGGTAGACCTCGTATTTGGATACAGGAGTGGGGGTCTGAAAGCCGAGTGCAGAGGGGCTACAGGGTGCAGACTGTGGTATGGAAGGAGGAGGACCTGGGGCAGGACCGGGAGGGGAAACAATAGCTAATGGACAAGGAGGAAACTCCACAGGTCACGGGAGAGCAGATCACATGCTGATAGGAGGCCTTGTTGCTGAGGGTTGCTCATTTTAAAGGCACTTAGGCGCGACATACATGTAGCGAGGTTTTTAGCTGTTAAAATAAGCATTTCAGTCGGAAAATCCTCAAAGACCGACTTCCTTCCTCCAGCCTCTTCTCTGCGCGAGTGTAGGGTTGCAGGACCACACACAAACACACGTGTGTACAGGCAATACACAAATATGCACTCATGCATGTGCTGCCAAACACATATGCCAACACATACACACACACACACACACACACACACACACACACACACACACACACACGCACAAGTACACAAGCAGTGGAGCCTCATGTGCACATTAGTGGTGCTTAAAAGCCGCTAAACATAATAGTGTTTTCGTTACAATGAAACTATCATTATAATGCTCTCATATACCGATTAACTGAACATGGCAGCCATTATGACAAACATTAGGAGTGTGTAATTATAGTGAAGCATAAAGACTGGAGAGTAATTATTGTAACTCCACTCAGACACAGGAATGAATTAGTGCATGTTTAGCCCGTATGTGCATGGTCCTCCTCTTGTCTAAGACAGGCTAATTGTTCCTGTTATTGAAGAAAAAATTAACTTAAAGCTGCTATGATTATTATTTTCATACAAATAACAGATCAAATGCTTGGTGTATGCAAGAGGGAGAGTTGTCGCCTGAGCAGTTTCCGTCAGATCTACAGAGAATTTAACCGTCTTTCAGCTCATTGTTCTGGTTTTTATGCCCCCCCCCCCCCCCCCCCCACTTTAAAAGCTCAGACAAAACCAAAGTACACAACCTGCTCATCGCTTAACAGCAGACAGACAAAGTTAGCAAGTGGCTGATGAACATAATGCAGCGTTTAGCAGTAAAAGAGTCAAATATTTGCCCCAGGACTTGGTGGAAACCAAACCAGAGCTAAAAGATGAGTAAATATCATCCAGAAAAACAACTCCAAGTCGATGCTAATGTTGTTGCGTGTGTGCTGGGTGTGTAAATAGGAAACGGTTTGCTACCAAGTTCCCCAAAAAGTTCATTAAGATGATATCAATGTTGCATTTACAGCTTGTGACTGTACGCTGGGACAGCGCCACAGTAATGTCAGACTGGGTAGGAAGCAGGAGCCGTGAGATGATTAGATTAAGCTTTTATAACACCAACATTTTAGAAAAAACTTAATTAGGAGGTAGAAGCAAGAGCGAGCACGGCTTCAGTGTTGCTAATAATCTGTGACTGCACAGGAAACTGTCAGCGCGTGACTACATGACCAGTTTAAAGGTTCATATGGGCACCTGACTGTTGTTTTAAGAAGAGATGTAAAATTGTAAATCTATCCTTCAAAAAACCTTTACAAATGTCTGACTGCTCGTGTTCCTTCAGCAAATAACTTGGGAAGTAGCCTGACGGCCGCTCACTGGTGAATCCCGAGCCTCACAGGGAACACAGCTGGACTTCATTTCATGTGTGTGTGTGTGTGTGGCTGATTTATCTAAGTTGACGATAAATCAAACTGATTAATTTTTTTATTTACAGCTTCCTTTTGAGCTAATTCAAAATAAGAATGTGTGTGTTTATTTCCGTGTTGATGTATTTACAAGGTTTTTTTTCTTGCTGCAGGTTCTTTTCACACGCAAGCAACATGAAGGATTCACAGTGAGGGTTAAGTGTCATGCAGACTGGAGTAAAGCAAACAGTTACAGCAAAACAAATCAAGGTGGGAAAAAAAAAAAATCAGTGTGCAGGTCAAGTTACAGTTTGAATGGTCAGAGGAGACAGCAGAGGGCAGAAAGACAGAGGGAAAATGAAAAGGGAGATGTGAAGGAAGAAACAGAGGGAGAGACTGGGACTAGAGCCAAATCCACTTCCAGACTCGTTAAAGCACTGCTGCACACTGCTGCAATATTAACCCCACACACACACACACACACTCACACACACAGACACACACACACACTCTTACTAAGCACTGAGTTAATAAGGAAAGAACCTGAGAGCATCACAAATCTTTAATGTGTGCAATCTGGTGGGTCTACACATCACAGCTATAAACACACATGCACGCACGCACACACACAAACAGACACACACACATTAATGCCAACAAGTCACCAATATTAACTTATAAAGATTTATTGACAGTAAAATTCTGACCCAATTGCATCTCTGTGTCAGGTATCCTGTGCATATCACACAGTAGCCACACCTGGACAGACTGCAACCTCCGACAAGTTTTGGAAAAGTTAAAAGAAAATATCAAGGACTCTTTGTGCAACTTCACTAACAACTAAAACAAGGGAAAGACATTAAATGGGTTAAATGTCAGCATGACACTGTCTCCAGGAAAAAAAATGTGTGTCAGAAGTCTGCTGGGGCCATAAATCAGCTGAATCCCTCCAGTCAGACATATTAAAAACATATTACAGACATGCAAGGGACACTCTAAAAGGATTCACGGGCCATAGGTCGAGATTAGCCACAGCCTCCCCGAGCACTCTCTAATAACGTGTAAATTCTGATGGATTATATGTTTTTTTTATAATCCCGGATTTGAGTGAAAATGCAGAGAATGTGTGTGTTTAGTTCAGGCCAAGGTCATTTGTAGCTTACCAGCTGCTCTGAAATAGCAGCAAACATCTAACATATCTCCGAGTGGTAATGTTTACCAGAGCAGTGGTATTGTAGTGCATGTGTGAAGCTTGTCTGAGAACACGTAGAGCTGGAATGAACAGCTGGAATAAAACTGCATCCATATGTCGGTTTCAAAAATCCCAATAATAAAATGTAGCAAAGTGCCAAAGCTGCAAGAGCGAATGTTGAACATGTGGGGTAAACTGCATACACAGAGAGCTCTGTCAGACACAACTTTATGTCTGTTTTCATATCGCCATATGAATTTATGCATATTTATACACATTATAGATATTAATATTGATCAAAGGTGGGACAAATCAAGCCTCGGCTATGTAGCTCTGAGTTGTGTCCCAAGTAAAGACCTAGTCAGAGCCCTATGATTATCGGGTCCATATCCAACCTATTTGTATTATTTCAGAGGGGGAGAAGGCTGGAGCACATTCACTGGGTCATAGTGCAAATGTTTCAACACCGCTGTGTCTTTCCCGCCAGCTTCAGCACTGTGATCAGCTGCTGTCACATTCATTCAAAATATATCATTCAAAGTATTCAAACTAAAACGCGGAGATGATTTGCTTCAGTTACCACCGGCGACAAAACCAAAGTCGAGTTAGAAGTCACTGGATACATGACTCAGATCCAAGTCATCTGACTTGAGTCCACACCTCAGGCCATGATTATCACTTCTCATTTAAATAGACTGGCAACTGTGTTGAAGCTGTCCTCGCTGGTTAAATGCGGCACTACTCCTGTTCCCAGAGATGTTTGTGCAGATGGAGGCATTGTTTGGATACTGCAGCATATAGCAGCCTCTGCTGACAACTGAAAACTACAGTTATGATACACTGTGTAAAGTCATCCACTTGCAGTGCTGACTGCAGCATGTGGCTCCAGGTTATTTTAGGTGAGTCATTTGTGCAGCAGCATTTCCCTTCTGGTTCTGTTCCCTATATGTAAAAGTCAGGAAGGCATCGTTTATCTTTGAAGATTATTATATGCACGGTCTCCTACCTATACCACAAGCATTAATACTCTCCAGTGTCTTTCCAAATAACACTATAACCACCTATGGGAAAAGTGGGTACTGAATAATGAGGGTGAGGCCTCAAGCTGGGATCATACAATCCCCTTGGGTTATAGATACATCAAGTTATTTACAAATGTTTCAGAAAATACAAGAAAACAAACCCCCTCAGTTTAGTGTTAATTAAAAGGGATGTAAAACTCACACAGTGGCTGATCTAGTCTGATTTACCTTTGCTAATTTGGTAAGGAAAGACATTTTCCCCATAACTTAACCTGGAGAGTAAATGAGGACTGAGATTGTGAGTGACACTGTCTGTTTTGGACACTGCATGTGTGTGTCATGTGCTGTACGACTGAGGTAAGACAGCACAGGCACCGCGGGGGTGACCTCTGAGATTAAGAGTTCAGTGAAATGGAAACATACTTCCAATCAAATAAAGTGCTTCAGCATCTATACAAAAATACTCATCTGTTACAACATATTAATTCTCCAGAAAAAAAAAATGTATTGGAAATAAATCCTTTCATCTTTGTAGGGATTAAAACATTTTCCTCAGTGGCCCGAGGGCAGATTTGTTCTATAAACCAAATACCGTCCCGGGCCCAGCATGCTTTCCCTTTCACCCACACACACACACACACACCCACACACAGTCAAGAAAAAAAAGACACTCTAAAGAAACACATCGGAGATATGTGATTAGAAAAACACAGTCAGATGAGAATAAGAAGACCCCCAGCAGAGATCAGGTATGAATTCCATCTTTATCTGGCGGAGCGAATGCCAGCTATGCGAGCAGAGATATGTGCGTATCACATCTTGTCGCTTTGCAGCTCAGACACAGACCACACAGGCCGACAAACACTGATTGATTAGACAAGATTCCTGTCAAACAGCCAAAGTGTTTCCTCATATCAGAGGAGAAAATAAACACGCTCGAGTGAGAAAACAAACCTGAAGCACGAGAGCCCAAACACTGAAACCAATCTACACTCTTCCCTTAGTGCTTTCGTGTTCGGATGTCTCTTACTGTTGCGCACGTACACAAAAACACACACACACTCTCACTCTCGTCCTGTGCCACCGACGGCATCGCCTCTGACCTCCCTGCGGCTCTCTGGGGCCTCATTACTCCCCCATCTCCCTACTGCACCTCTCCTCCCTGGACTCTCATTGACAGTAATGCGACCCCTGCTGAAGGTGGTGCAACATGGGAGACACCCCAACTGTTACGGCATGTACACACACACACACACACACATATCATACAGACAAAACATACAAAAATAAACAATCCCTCAACGAAGTGAATGCAACCCTGTCGCCAAGACATCTCCCTGGGTCACACTTAACTACAGTCGCCATGACGCCTGTGCATGTCAATCAAAAGGGACACACTCTGAGGATAAGAGATATGGAGAGGGGGTCAGAGTTGGACTCATTAATCATCTTCTCAGACTCTTCCATCACAGTCTCTGGGAACTTGAGTCCCAGAGGGAAGAGAGGGGAAAGACAGAGATTTAAGACCAAAGGAGGAAAAATTATATTAATGTTCCTGTTAACACAACAGATCATTTAAATCAAAAGGCTTTGTTTTTGTTCTGGTGCAGGAGAAGATAAGCTTCTGTGTGATATCACACAACACATTCCACCAAGTCATAACTTCAAAGCACAAAGTGTTTGTGTGTCTGTGTGTGTGTGTGTGTGTGTGTTTTTCTTTTCATATGAACTCACCCAAATATCTGTGTTTATGCAGCACCTGAATATGCACATGTTGTGTATGTGCCCAGGCAAGGCTGTGTGTGTGTGTGTGTGTGTGTGTGTGTGTACATATGTCTGTGTGTGTTATAGTAGAAACAGTATATCATTACTTCTGGGTGGTTGAGGTCTGACGTTCAGGCTAGGAATCCTGTGGGAGACATTCCCAGAGGTCTGGTTCTATCCCAAAGTGGGAATGCAAACAATCCAACAGAAAGGATACTGAATGAACACAAACCTCCCCTGACACACAAATACACAAACACACACACGTACATACACACACTTTCACTTATGGGTTATCGTACCTGCTGATCCACTTGTGATCCTTGCAGCAGCCTGAAATGAGAAAAAAAAAGAGAGAGAAGAAGAAAGAGAAACACAATGAGTACCAAAATAAAAGCGATTAAATATACAAATGACTATACAATGAGTCAGTTTCCCTGATACACGGCTACACTGAGAAAATGACCCAAATTCTGAAGCTGGTTCCACCAACAGAAACAGATTTCCTGAGTGTTTATGCCACACAATTGTATGAAAACCTATCAAGCCCCAACAACTTATTTATTTATTTATTCATTTATCTATTTATTTATTCATTTATTTATTTATTTAACCAGATTTACTGGAATCAACAGGGAAAAAAACACACGTGAAGAATATGTTGTTTAACTGGGTGACATCCGCTTGATGAATGAGGCTGAAGTTCCCTCAGGAAAAACAACTTAAATCATAATAAATGATGCAATTAAATTAGAGGAAATTGGAAAGGATACCACATGTGTGTTTGTGCGTGTGTGTCTTTGTGTCTATGGGTGTGTGTGTGTGTGTGTCCTCTTGAGAGTCTGTGAACTGGTTTGGAAAGAGGAGAAGGAGAAAAAGAGGACGTAACAGAAAAGATCAGTCAAAATAAACGATGGTACCTGATGTAAAATAAATAAAAAGAGCAAAGGAAGACAGTAAGGTTCAGAACAGTAACAGTAAAACCCCCCAGCGACAACCACATGACTTCAAACTACACAGGAAATTGAAGCAAACACACATATACACTTGAAAAGTCCCTGAATTCTCAGGAATTGACAAAGATCAGGGAACTTGTGTCTGGGCCAGATTCATTTCCTAATCAGTGCATGAAACATTATCCCAACACAGACATGGCATCATGAATGCTGCCACTGTGACAGGAAAACCCCACGTCCCTACAAAGAAGCTGGGATTTACCAAATGAGCCACCTGCAGTGGCACAATAGGCTCTGCATGGTTCACACAGGTTTTCCTCAAGGTCACAGGCTACTGTACCCCGCACATATATAGCCTGTATAGTAGCCTTCACAAAACAAACTATCACCTCTCATTTCAAGTTTGGAAAAGGCAGCTAAACTAAAAGTTGAATGACTCACATTTTGTTTCACAGGTCTGAAACTTCCAGTGGTAATTTGAAACCTTTTAAATAGCAGGGAATGACAAAATATCTCCCTCTCGTGAATCTTTCATTGGTATAAATATTTAATCAGACAAAGACCTAAAATTACCCCTATCTGCGGATACTCATCTGTACTTTTAGCTGGGTTAGTTAGCTGGTTTCAACTAATAGTAGCCAACTGGAGGTAACTGCTGCAGCACTGCTGACTGATTCTGAGAGTGGATAATAAAGAGGCTCAGCAAACGGCAACTGTAAAATAGCAAACATGTCACCTAATGAAAACAAAAATGAAGGTGAAGAAAGTCTCTGACATCAGTTCAGCTCCTATCAGGGCTCATTTTTTACACATCTCACCTTCACAGCCCGCCGAAAGCCCGAAGGAGCACAAGTAACTTATACTACACACTGACTGGATTATCAAAAACAACCTTCCTGTAGTCCACAATCAGTCTTTGATCTGAATGTTGCTCTTGTGAAGTGGCTATGAAAACTGAGCAGTGAAACATTCAGCACACACCTTTACTATTACACAAAAATAAGAAAACAATGACAACAACATTGAAAATGACTGAAATACTGCAATTCTTCTACGAATTCCTGTGACACAAAGTATGCTCTAAATTTGGAGCTGAGATTCAGCTACGTACTGTGTGTGTGTGTGTGTGTGTGTGTCCATGTCAGTTTGGACAGCTGTACTTTATCAGTCACGGTTAGGCGAAAAATAAACCCGCTCCTTAGCATCAGTCTGATCCCACGGCCCCTGCTGCTCTCTCTACCTACCTACACATCCACACACACGTGCACACGCACAGACACACACACACGGACATACACAACTAATAACTGACACTTCAGGATCCGACCAAAGGCATGTTCCACTATATTCTGCAGAGGAATGCCATCTCTTGCTGAAGCAGAATAATGAGCCTCTACTACTACAAAGAGAGTTGGCTCCATAGTTTTTCCCACACTGTTAATCCTTGAAAGCATCGGTGCTCGTTTGGTGATTTGCAGATCAAAATTAGTATTTGAAAGAAGTTGATTTTCTTTGTGCGGACATGTAGATAAAACTGGGACATGTTTGGTGTGAAAGTGGAAGGTTTTTAGATTTCTTTGGTACATATAGTTGTTTTGACAACAGTAAAATGAAAAATCATCAATATATGAATATTGAGAAATATTTTTGTGCTCTGGCACTGGTCTGGTTTTCAGTAACATGTTTTGTCAAACTACTTTTTACAAGACAAAAAATGAACGTAACTTTTAAGACAAGAAGTCTTAACAGTGCAAGATCCATTAAGACTGAGCGGACTCCATGCTGATGAAGAGCATGTGAGCTGGGATTGGTTGATCAAACTACTATTTCCAAAGTGTGTGATAATTCTTGATAAAAGAATGAGTTGGTAGACTTTTGAACCCTGCCACCAATTAAACCCATGTCCAGGTTTTCTTGCTCTTCACCTCCCGTCATCCGTCTGACTATTGTACCAAACACGCCACTGTTGAGCAGTGGTTTATATGTGGTGGGTTTTGTTGTCTGCCGCAGTGCTGACTCAGAAAAAGGTGACCTTGCATAATACGGAGTGGAGCAGAGCTGCCTCATCCTTTTACTCTCACCTTATTTACACAACAGCGGGAAACATGCCAACTGTACACGCCCGGAGAGAGGGAGGAGCATGATGGAGGATGACAGATGAAAGGAAGGAAGTGAACTGAGGGTTTTAAAGAAAAATGAAAGATGAAGAAAACATTTACTTTCCTATAAAGAGCTTTGGGTATAGACATGAAATATGACAAGGCAGTGCAATGATCAACATGTTAAGGAAAGGCAAAAATAAAACATTCATTCTTGCAAAACAGTTCACTGACCACAATTACACAAAACAGGTCTGAGCCAAGACGTTTCAAATTGAGTTTGGTACACATCAAAACGTTTCATCAGACGATCAACTGATCAATTTATATCAATCAGACATGCCTCTGAAGCTCCTGTCTGCAGGGTCAGCTGCAAAGTGTTACTGTTTAGCTCCAAACCGGTGGGCACACTGTTTCTATAGATGTAGTTAACAGCAGTGAAGACAGAATGTTTGAACTCAATCTGTAAGCTGGTCAAACTGAGGTAGGTCATAGACATGAAAGCTTCTTGTGATTGTGATCTGATGTTATAAGCAAACTCTGAGTTTGCTCCTGTGGGTTCCCACAGGAGAAGCTGCAGCAGACTGTAGCCTAGTTGCATGGATACACAACTGTTTCTTTCCAAGCAGCTTGTCTACGGTGTGATTTGAGTGATCACCATGAAGCAACACTCACCTGCACTGAAAATCACTACAAACACACAGCTAAACAGCTAACACACACAGAAACGCAGCGTGGCTCACCCTGGCCCGTCGAGCGTGGAGGTGTGTAGGGGACGAGAGGGACGAGCGGGTCAGCGGTCTGCTGCGGGTCAGAGGTCGCGAGCGCCGTCTGCTCTGTGGCTCAGGTTTGTCCTGTGCTCTGGAGGCTCCCTGATCCTGGCTCGGGGCTCGGCTCTCCATCCTGCTCACAGCGGGGGCACCCTGGGAAGACTGAGAAGAAGTAGTCAGAAGGGGCACAAAAAAAGGTTCCTCAGCCAAACACAACATGACAAAGTTAACTGAGACTAAAAGTTTATGATCTTAGAGACAGCAGCTGACAAAAACAATGTGAAAAGTGAAAAGCTGCCAAGTGATCATGAAAATACAAGGAGTATATACATTTTGAATTTATTCATTTTCACTATATAAGACCCTGTAAGAAAATCACTCTCCTTCTGTTGCTGCCATCCATTCTTGTCCTCTGTTGTCTTGTGTGCTTATATTAATCACAGCTGTCTCTCAGAATGAATGCTTTTATGCTAATTCAACACACACTGTAGTGTCTTTAGTATCAGCCTCCATGCAGCTGTGTCTCCTTCAATCTCTTACCCCAGTCCCTGTCTTCATGTCACCTGCCTCCTCAGCAGCTCTCTGTATCTCTGTGTGGTTTCTGTGGAGTACTTAGTGGATCTGGTGTAGGTGGGGAGCGTATAAACATATAAGACACTGCTGACGATGTTTCTGCCCTCCTCTCACTCAGAAATATCGCCCCTTAGCCAACCTCATCCCCTCTGTAGCTCTGCTCAGCAGCAGCACTGGAAAGTCCATCCCAGCCTGACCTCATGACTCATCTACTGTACCCACTTCAGTGCTGTGCTTCCCGCTTTCCCCTCCCGTCCAGCACTGTGCTGTTAACATTGATATGTGTGCAAATGTGAGTGTGTGTGTCACCGAAAGTGAAGGAGGAATGGCATTAATTTCTGTAAACAGCATGCTTTTTTTTTTTTTTTTTTCACAACCAGGAATCCAATCCACAAATGCAGGCGTGGAGAGACACATTTTCCTTTCATCACAACATACAATGCTTCCCTGTGTAGAAAAATTCCCTGTCTGACCCTGTAGAGCATTTCCATCATAGAGATGGCATGATGCTGTTGCTAATTTCCTAACTGTGCGGTCACAGTTAGATAACAACATGAGGGACACTGTGTCTCCAAAACAAAGTGCAGTTCAAACTGAAAGTTAAGTCCCTCCTCTTAAATGTATTTCCACATTAGTTACTTTTAATTTAAGTGTTTTTTGGTAAGAATTTCTTTTTTCTGTTCCATTCCTTCTCATGGACTAATAGGAATTTAATGGAGAAAATTCCCCACAGTGGAAAGTCCATGTAACAGAGCAGACTAAGAGTCTCCAGCCATGCTAGTCACACTGAGAGGCTGTACTTAAGCACAAGCAACATGCTCAGAGTGATGCTGATGTTTAGCAGGTATGGGCTAATGTTTAGCATTTTCATAATCCTACCTATCCATAATCCTAAAATTTGGTAGTTAGCATTAATTATCACAAAGCAGAGCTGAGGATGATGGGAATGTTTTGTACCAAAAATGAAAAGTTAAGGAATCACTAAAGTTACAGTTCATCTCAAGGGAGCCCTGAATGTGTGAACCATTATGCGTTGAGATATTGAGACAGTCCCCTAAAAACTACAGATGTGAACATCACGGTTGTGCTAGAGGAAAAATCTGATGATCACATCATTAGGATTCATTGTCTGGGAATCACGTCTGTCTGTACAAAATGTCATGGCAATCCACCCAAGAGCTGTGGAGATATTTCAGTCTAGACCAAAGTGGAAAGCTGACAGTCTGACATTGATTCCCTTCAGCTTCAATGTTATCACAGAAAAAAATATACTAAAAGAAGAATTGACTAGTTTCTTTAAATGTAATCAGCATAATGAAGAGGGCGGTTAAAGGATATTGTCTGATAAGTCACTCCAAACAGTATTCTTTGATCATCTTTTAATTCTTTCCTCACTCACTTTACTCTGTTATTTAAGGAGTTTTTTTTAATATTAATTCAATGACTTGCACTTACAGAAATTTCGTTGTTACAGTATTTAAAAATGTATTTTATTTTTCTATCCAACTTCTAACAAAGCTTAATTCCTTATTACTTTGCTCTGCACCCAACTGTGAATGTCTTCTACTGCCACAGAGGAAACAGCCTGCTGCTGCTGCTGCTGCTGCTGCCTTACTGTTCTGGGCTGAGATCATTTAATCTTAATTACCCCATAAATATTTGACATTTTTGGGATAAATGGTCTCTCTGCTGCTCTTCTCCTCTTCTGGACAATTTTATTGATTTTCCTTTTCATTCATCATCATATTGTGGTTTATTGTGTATTTTTACCTTGATGGGTCGCTTAAAAAATATCTATCCTTGATGCAAATAAGATTTGCTTTAATGTTAAAAATACTTGACGGAGAATGTGATACGCACAGCTAAGCATGTCTGTTTTACGGCTGTTTTTCTGGCTTGCCAGACAGTTTGATTAAGATTAGCTTGATTAAATACAGCCTTTTTATACGAATTCCTAAACTTCAGTGCTGTTGGTTTAAGACCTATTTGAGGTTACCAGATTTACACTTGGTAAGCATAATGAGGCAGCTGGAATGCCCCGTGAGAGGAGAACAGAAGAGCACAGCACAGCAGCCATCTCCAGACTGTTCCTCTTCCAGAAATTATGTTAAATACACCTTTAAAAATAATAATATGCTGGAATAAGCTCAGTGTTTATTTCCAGATGGATGCCAGACGAATCAAAAAACTACCTGATTTATAAAAGGCTTTCATGGCAGAAACACGACAGGCTTGGAAACCATCCAAACTGTTCCTCTTAATTAATCTACCTCATATTAAATAGTGGGAGAGACTGCAAGCCTAGCAACCCTTTCCCCTGAGTAGGCTCTCTGTCCAACATGTGTGTGGTACACTGTATGACTTGATTGTAAATTGTGCTTGCGTGTGTGCAGCCAACATGCTACTGAAAGTAATGGCACTCTGCAGTCTGTTCTGCAGTCTAATCAAAACCACATAATTCATAATTCAAATTTCATGAAAACCTTTATGTGATTTCTATACTTCAGGTCCCCTCAGTTAAAACTCAGACACATCAGACAGCCATTCTAACTGTCTGAATGATCGACTCGTGGAAATACTAGATTTTCATTTTAAAGTGGTGATTACTTATGTTATAGGACCTCATAAAAACTGTGATGTTCTTGTGTGAAAGTCTACATCTAAAATGAAAGTGAACTGGAAAGGAGCAAAATTCTAAAATTATATTTGCATGAATGTAACAATTTTTTTTTTTACATAAAAAACTTAATTTCATAAAGCTATAATTCCCCATTTAAGTATGACTTATTGTCATAAAACATTTGCATTGGTTACTATGGCTGTTTGATATATTTGCTTGTCTTGTCAAAAAATGTCAATTTTTATGTTGTTTTCTTTTCAGCTAATTATGAATCACTTCTACATTTACCTATTGTTTCAGCCTATCTAATTGGTTCACTGTATATCTATGTACATGTATATGAAAAAAAAAACTTTTAACATCATCTTTGTGATTGACCTGTTAATTGTTCCTTCAGCTTCTTTTATATTTTGTTCATGTATTTTCTTATCGCTATTTTTGCCCTTTATTCCCACTTCACTTACCACAGTGCTCTGCTGCTCCTGCTCAGCATTGGCCTCATCTGGGTGGGAGGAGGGATCAGCGCTTTGGACTTCTTGGATCCCCTCACCGAGCTGATCCAACTTGTCCATCAGCAGGGTCATGGAGTCACACGCAGCAGCCTGAATGCACGGGGCAGAAGACACAGGCGCAGGTAAATATGGCTCAAGGGGAAACTCTGGGGTTAACGCCTTGCACTGAGGCCTTTCATGTGTGCTGGCCTCAGAGAGAGAGAGAGAGAGAGAGAGAGAGAGAGAGAGAGAGAACCCCACTCCGCACACACTCCTCTTCCTCATCCACCTACTCCACCCTTCGCTGCCTCCAGGCTCCTTGCAGATGAACATTGTGCTTTCTCAGCCTGCCCAGGGGTACACAGTGTACCCTACACTGTGGAGGAGGTGACACCTTCTCAATGAGATTATTGTAGAGCAAGAGGAGAGAATATATATACACATATGGATAAAGAATAGGAATAAACTGCCTTTTGCTACATTTAAAAAAGCAACATACCCAGTGTATGTCATGTAAATATGTTGTATCTGTCCATGTCATCGTTATGCAAATACCTAAACCTTCGCTTTCCCTCTCTTTCCCTCTCCACCCATTGGTCATGGACTCTGACTGAGACACTTGTTCACTGGCCTTCCAGGAAATGAACAAACTGCTTTGTTTCTGGGCCCTGTGTGCTGCCAATCCCAGAGTCCCAGTGGCTGATAGCAGCACATAGGGCCCCTTTGAGGAGCTTGAAGTCCAAAAACAGCCCCCTCACTCACACACATACATGCATACACACAAGCATGCCCTCACCCACTCACCCACTCACACACACAAACACACCCTTCTGTCCACTCCTATTCCCAAACCTCATCATGTTGACCAGTTTAAAAAATATCTGCAGTAACGGCTTTGGCAGTAAAGCCATTTCCTGTGTGTTACAGCCCCCACATCTCCAGATTCCTACACACAGGAACACAGAAGGCTGCCTATGTGCAGCAGGGTGCTATTTTTACCCTCACTATGGGGGACAGAGCCGGGGCCCGGGGAGAACACGGGGAGTGGAGGCTTTTCAGTGGCACGAGTGACTGCAACAAACATGAACACACACACACACACACACAGAGCTGCACTTAAATGTGCTAATGTGAACACAAATGCACACCATTGTATACACACATAGACACACATTTGCGCACACTCACTTTTCACAGCACAGTGCTCTCAAAGTTCATGAAATGTTAATAGGCTCCTGTCTAAAGTATTTACAGAGGACAGAGCTCTTAATGAATCATTGTATCTCTGCTTCAAGACCATTTCATTATTTGTCTGAAGTGTCTTGGACACGCCGGGGTGCCTTTTACCACGATACATCTCAGTATGAATAGCTAAGGAAGTGTATCCTTAGTCCATTAGTGTGCTCGGCTGCTCTGAAGTGAAACTAATAATTACGTTGACAACTTGTTCTACAGAGCAGAGAAAACATGTAAAAATATTGTGTAAAATCTCCATGGGGTGAAAGAGTTGTTCTTTCAGCTAAATTCAGGTGAAAGAAAAATAATATCTTTCTGCCTGAGGAACCTAAATGTGATCTTGCAAGCAGCAGCAGCCATCCTCATCAATTAAGTCCAGTCTAAGACATGTTAAAGACCAAGTCCAAAGGGGGTCAAGACTAGGAAAGAACTGAGCCTGACAAAAATCTGATCATCAACCTGGTCCAGGCCTGAAGTTGTATTTAACCAGCTCCCATTCAATGTCCTATTCAGTCATTTCAGAGTTAGCTATGTTATCTGCCTCCAGAACCACGACTGGATTCAAACATGTAATCGAAACAGAAAATCTCCAGTGGTGTTGCCGTTTACAGAGTTACAGATATATAACAGACATTTGAAATTTCTCAAAGTATTCAGCAGTAGCTTCACTTGCCAAATGATGATTTTCCAAATCCAGAGAATCATGTGGCACATTCCTGCTACCAGGCTAAATATACCACTGGAAATTCACAACAAGACGCGCAAGTCATGCCTCTATTTATCTATAATCACATATCATACTCAAGTATGAGAAAAAAAATCAATTTTCTGTAACTTTTTTCCCTTGATGAAATCTGACTTTAAGGTGGTCAAGTGTCCAGTGGCCAAGGCTGAAACCTACAGATCTGAGACGTGACAGAAAAACTGTCGTGAGATCAGACTCTAGCATTAAAGCCGAGCTTGTAATCCTCATTTCACTTTAAATACCGTTTAATAACTTGTTCCTTACTCTAAATTCCTCAAATTATTTCATTTGGCAAAGTTGTTACCCACATTGAGGAGTGTGACGAAACTGCCCGCGCCAAGATATTCCAAGAATGTGGAGGCACAATGGGGCCTCTTTGACTTTACAGGTATTCAAATGAGCATTGGCCTAAGCCTGTCCCATAAGTGACTTTAAAGGCTACTTGGTCAAAACTCTGAGAACGACCTCACAAAAGGAGCAGGAGGAGAACAAATCCTTTCATTTCAGGCCAAGGAGTTGGAGAACGGCGTGCAGAGCGCCAGAGGACCGTTATGGGAACGTGCCAGCGGCTGAGGGCTGCACTGACAGGTGTGAGAACACAGTCCGGGGCACGCTCACACTAAACCATGCCTGCTGGTGAAGTGCATGCTGGGAGGTGGAGCACGGGCCAGGGTAAAAAAAAAATGAGAGGAATTTATGATTGAGGGTATATCTGCCAAAATATCGCTTTGCATTTTTCAACATATAAAGCCACTGTTTTCTCCTTCACTTCAAAAACTCATAAGAATTCAAATGATAGTGAGCACTTTGTCTCTGAGATTAGCAGCATAATATGCGTAGAAGACGACAAGGGGGTGTCTCTACACCAGATTACAGCTGCTACAACTACCTTTGACTAATGGACCAACAGTGGAGACATTCAGGATGCAAGCGATGCCCAAGCAAAGATGCCCAGCCACAGCCAGGGACACTGTGACCACATGTCTGCATCTCTGAGTCTTTGCATCTTTAATTTAAACCCAGAAATACATCCAGTTAAGTGGGGTAAATTAATTTTAACAACGCTGTTAGAGCTGTTATCTGGTGTATGGAGATCCTCTGCTTCCCTGGACATAGTATAAAAGCTTCACAACAAGCACATGCTGAAAAAAAAACAAATGAAACAATTTGACATTGCTGCCCTCTGGTGGTGCAAGGAGGCTTCACAAAATTGGCTTTTTTTAACACTGAGGACATTTTACACAGGTGTGAATAATAAAATCAGTGATATTTTGCGTGCTGGCTCACACTTGAATCATGAATGTAAAACGTGTGCTTTTCCTATGATGACGAGACAAATGTCCGGCTGTGACAAAGGCCACGTAACACAGACATGCAGCTCCTGAAGTGCTTTCTCTGGCAGCTCTACACAGTGAATAAGACGTCTCTGTCTGCGTTATCACACTACCCCCGTCTTGTTTGTCTTACCTGTTCTCCATTGTTCTCCTCTTCCTCCTGGCTACCTGTGAACTCGGGTTTGCCCTCGTCGGTGGGCTTTTGCCAGCCAGATGCAGCGCTGTTAGGCTGGGCATCCTGTCTCTTCCTCAAGCACTTCCTGTTCCTGCTCAAGTTTCTACGGCGACGACTGACCAGGAATTCCTTATATTGTAATGTCTCAGGAAAAACATCATCCTCATCATCATCATCATCACCACCATCATCGTCACCCTCTCCTTCTTCAGTGTTGGATGAGGAGGACCCCCCACCATCAGAGCTCCCATTGGCACAGATCGCCTGGCTGTCAGAGCTACAGTCATAATCGCAGAAGACAATAGCGCTCGGGTGGTGCTTTACTATTCTGAGCAGATCCAACGGGCCGTCCTCTGATGCATTCACAGATGCTGGCAGGTGGCTACAACTACTTTTATCCAGGGCTGGTGAAAAGGCAGGAAGCAACTCATCAGAGCAGGAGATCTCTGTGGGGCTCCTTTCCTGTTCCTGAGGGAGTGTGGCTCCACAATGGGCCTCCATCTGAGAGTTAATGTGAACAGCAGCTCCGCAGTCCAGGTCCGACACCTCCATGTCCTGGCCTGTTCCAGCAGCCATGTCTGGACTCTGGCTGCTTCCACGGTGTCCATTCTGCTTTAAATCAGGCCGAGCTGTGTCACAAGAGGAGCTGCTGTCCGTCTTCAGCTCTGTCCATCTTTGAACATGACCGGCAACAGGATCCAGAGCACAACTTAGCAGAGGAACAGGTTCAGACATGGTTCTTCTTTGATTGTTGGAGCTTTGGGTCAGAAGTGGAACTTGACCTTGCAGGTCATGCAGAGGGACACCCACAGCCTGGGGGTAAATATGCATGTCAGACTGCTGCTGGACAGACAGCGCAGCTACTGGACCGTCATGCATTACGACGGAACCAGTCCTCATCTGTTAGTTCTTTTCTGGTGTCTCTAATGTTGAGCCTGATGAATTGAGAGATCAGGTAAAGCTGCTGAAATGAAGCTATGAGTGGTTAATATTTTACACTTTGGTCCACATTTGAATTCATCTGAAAATCCCTCTGATACCTGAGCTGCAGAGAGAAGGACAGAAAGAAAGAGACTCGATGTAAATTTGGGCAAATTGATTCATGATCACACATGCACACTATAGAATATACCGAGAATAATCCAGTGTGATAGGTGTATGTGTCTGGATTCAAGTGTGCTGGTTAAGAAGCATAAATTTCTACTTTGACAGATTTATTTGCCCATTAAATCGAGGCCAATCAATCATTTTTGTCTCTAAACAAATAGACCTCTGGGCAGTGGGATGAGCCCTGTACTCCAGTTTAACAGTCTACTACAGGGTTTAAACTCTACTGGCATTAGACACGGTAAAGTTTAAAATAAAAGCTCATTATACTTGATTATCTAATTTTTCAGGACTAAAGTATAAATTGTAAATAAAAATAAATTTGTTGGGAAAGAGGATGACATGGTTTTAAATGGCATAAACAAGTGTAATTTTTCCATTATTTTTGAAACTGTGAAACTCTACTGTTCGTACTGGATATAAGTTCAATGGGATATTTTAGGCCAGAGGAACCACAAACGTCAATATGATTGGCTCATGCCAAAGTCAACAAAGTTTCTCTTCATAACAACCCCACAGCACACCCCTATGTAGCTGTCAGACTTTTTTTTTTTTTTTTGAACAAAATGCATTTTGCTCAAACACATTGTTTTTTCCTGGTGGATATTTTTGGCCGTGGCCAACACACCCTTTCCTTGCCTGACATATTTTCTTTGTCTTTCGAACACACAGCGGTGTGTTTTAAAATCCTGGAAATTCTATTGCTCTAAAACTCATAGAGGATGTGTCTGTAAAACGTACACGTTTTTTCCTACAAGAGTTTCACAGTACACACTTGCAAACAAAGAGGCGTTTGTTCCATGTATCAGCCGGTCTGTGAAAAGATATTACTGTACAGTCATTTAATAACTGTTATTCAATTATACCAATAAATAGTCAACAATTAACATAAAGGGGCATTTAAACATTTTCTTGACAAAAACATTCTATCGGAAGCTTTAAAGAAACCTAGATTTTATATTTCAACATACCAGATGTTTTTGTACAGAAGTTGTATCGTCCAAGAACACATCCAACACAGCAGCCTGAAGAACCAGGGGGTAACACTAAAGTCCAGCCAGCGCCTGTGAGCTGCATGACACGGATAAAACAGATAGAGTCAGTTTACGTCCGAAAAGACATGAAATGCTGTGAGGGGAGGAGAGAAGAAGAAAGGGCTGAGGAATGCTTTTCCCTCCTACATTACCTCAGCAAGAAAACAGGGAGCTCCACAGGCAGGTGTTTGTGCTATTTGTGCAAATGCGTGTGTGTGTGTGTGTGTGTGTGTGGATGTGAGACTGTTAATTTTCATGTGAAAGTACGCACTCAAAGCAAATATAACATTGTGTTGTGGAAGTGATGAACCAGAGTAAACAGCTGCATGTACATTAGTCTCACAAACTGTGATTAAAAGGCTTGGGGGTCTGTGGTGCATGGTTCGCCCTCCCCATTCCTCCTTTTCAGTCATTGCTGTATAATATGGCTGGAGGCAGATTTTTAAGGTTGGAAGCACATTCCTTGACAACACATGAGGTAATGCTTTAAACATGCGCTTATCCTTTCTTAAACTCTCTCATTTCATACCTTTGGTGACTACAGTAAAGCTGCCTGTGAGCCTCAAACATAAAGAAAGGACTTATGGCGCTTACAGAGCTGTCGACAGACTGAGGAATTCCTCAAATTTGCCAGCAAACATTGAATTTCATGTTTCGGAGGGAATGTCTTTGGTCAGGACTAAAGACCTGCTATTTGTACGTTAACACTGAGGATGATTCTGCCTGTTGAGGCGTGTTTGAACCTCAAGGTCTTGGGGAGAAGAGATCTGGTCAAGGTGGAGGTGTGATAAAGAGGTAAGAGGGCAGTATTTCTAATCTGCTCTCTGTGATGTCTCTTCACACACAACCACAATAAAACTTTCTCCCAGTGACACTGAAGAACCTAGAAAGCTTCAGATGGATTTGATGAGGTATAAAGATACTGGATGTGATTCATCTAAATACAAAGTGGCTCAGCAATGGTACAGTGTGTTTGTAGCGGTCACAGTATAACAAAATTATATTTGAAAAACTCCCCTCTTAGACAGACAGTTTATATTGAGTTTAGAGGATGAAAAGACCATAAACCAAAAGCCATTAAAAGTTTCTCTATGTTCTTGGGTGAACTGACCCTATAAAGTACCTTTTCTCCCCAGTACGTGAAATAGAAAGTACTATTTAAAGACCATCAAGCACAAGTTGAACTATCAAGCAGGCAATTCATAAAAACACACTTATTCATGAGTCAAACTGATACATTATGAATGAGCTTAATAGATTACTGTACCTGCAGGAACTTGATAAACTTCACCCCACTTCACGCCTGTCAGATGCTACACTGTCCTACATTGCTGTGATGATGGACGCATCCTAATTTAACTCAAACATTTCAATACAAGCAACGCCAACCTGCTGAGACACGCTCCTCCATATATAACATTCCTGTCATGGAGAGGTATAGTTACCTGGGTCAGGCCGAAAAAAATAGGGCAAAGAAAGAGAAGAGAGGAAGACTCTGTAGATACAGGTAGATACAGTAAACACACAGCGAACTGTATCAATAACAGCTTGGGTCTTTATTAAACTATAAATCAATTCCCCTGAGAGAAAGCACATTAAAAGCTTATGAAGACTAGCAGCAGAAAAAAAAACCACACCAATACATCCACACTGAATTATGTAAGCTGTGTTATCTTGCCAGTGTGTACTGTAGATACTGTGTAAATTATGAAAGACAATAAAATCTCATTTTGACAACAAACATTCACGTGCATGGAGTCAGATAAGAAAAAAATCCTAACTCTGTGATGGAAAACTTGGATTTTAAATTCTGCACTTTGTGCCTGGTGGGGTAATGGCTGAACCAAATACTTGCCTATTTGTTTTTTGTATGTGAGCCGAAATTGATTCGGGTGAAAGTTTTTACTATTTCATCCTTTTTTTTTTTTTTTTTTTTGCACAGCTCAAAATATTGCCAGATGGGGACCATAAAACAAGGGTGTTTAATAAGACCCCTGTACAAAAAGCAACACATTTACCGGCTCCTACCTTCTCATTATAGCATGGGGGACAGTTTGGTGACATTGTGAACTTTTGTTTCTGTTGCATGGGATTAACTGTCTCACATTCCTTGGTGGCAACAGACTGTTTCCCTGTAGCCGTGTAAACACCTACAAATCTCCTGCAATAAAGAAAAGATGTTATCCTCCCAATTCCATATGGGATATAGGAAGATTAACCTGCTAGTGGGCCTCTAGTGTGCTCGGCCTCTTTCAGACCCTCATCATCCTCTGGGCTTTCTACCAACAAGATAATGTTTGTCCCAGGCTGTGTACCTACAAATATCTACTTACACAAGGACATAACATAAGTTGATCTTTGGTATCATCTGTTTATGTATTGCATAAACAAATGTACAGTACATAGAGGTACAGTACTGAGCAATATGATGATTTGGAGTAGAGCTGCAAAGATTAGTTGATTAATCAATTAGTCATTCAACAAAAAATTAATCCGCAGCAGTTAATGGATTGTAGTAATATTACCTCCATATCAATAGATCTGACACTTACCTGCTGACTCCCACATTTGAGAATCAGACACCGGTGACTTTTTGACAAATCACCAATTAATAAGTTGTTAACTTAAATTTTCTTTGCTGGTTGGTTTTTTTTTTTTTTTTTTGGCGTCGGGTGAAATCATTCAACTGCTGCGGGGCAACGTCAACCTTTGCACAACAGTTTCCAGTGTTGTGCATTTCCCACTCGCCTGAAGCCATTTTGACCCTTTCGACTCTCCGTAGCTCGGAAACAAACGGCGGCGCGGTTCGTGCGTCAATAACAATATTTCGCGGGAGAGTAGCAGCTAGCGACCGGCTTTCCACTGTCAAAACGGACTTTAATTGTCACTAAATTCGTAACAAAATGAGTTTGTGGGTGGATAAATATCGACCGACTTCCCTCGGGAAACTTGACTACCACAAAGAGCAAGCGACGCTGCTGAAAAACCTGGTAAGAGGAGAAACAAACCTGTGTTCACCGTGTTTTCAGGCGAGCATTAGCATGAAGCCCAGTAGCTAACACGGGTCGAAACTAACAAGTTTAATTTGTGCAGGTCAGACGTGAAGAACTTGGTTAAAATCGGTCATTTGCTTGTTTATATAATGTGCAACCCTAAATACTCTCTGTGATGGCCTGTCATTTCTGCTTCAAACTTCCTTTCTCCCCAGTTTTATCAACAATGAAATAGTGTGTTAATCATCAAAACAAATGCATAGTGACACACAACTCTATTAGTCTCATGAATAGCAAGGGAAGCTAGGAAGACCCTCAATAAAGTGACTGTATTGGATAACAGGATCCCAAACAGAGTAAAACATCATTCAGTGCAAACTTTATTTCCTCAAGATTCATGAACATTATCAGGAGGTCTTTGCATTGAATCAGGCTAAATCGTTTTAAGGAAGAAACCTCTTTGTACATGTTTGTTTCAGGTTCAATGTGGCGACTTCCCACACTTGCTGGTGTACGGGCCGTCAGGCGCCGGGAAGAAGACCCGCATCATGTGTCTGCTGAGGGAGCTGTACGGAGCCGGGGTGGAGAAGCTTCGCATAGAGCACCAGACCATCGTGGTGAGACCCCTTTACAATATACCACTCACACGTCTACAGGCATCTCTACTTCATCTTCATCGGTGCAGTTTTCTGATGAAGGCTTGCTCGCTTTTCTGTTTTTGACTGCAGGCTCCTTCAAAGAAGAAAATTGAGATCAACACAATAGCCAGCAACTATCACTTGGAAGTCAATCCGAGGTACCTTTACATGAGCGTTTCCATTTTCTGCTGCTTATACTTCTACTTTATTACATTATTGTGCTTTTTATTATGAGACTTGACTATTTCTGTTCTGTGTCGTACAGTGATGCAGGAAACCAGGACCGTGTGGTGATTCAAGAGCTGATTAAAACTGTGGCTCAGTCTCAGCAGATCCAATCAAGCACCCAGAGAGAATTCAAAGGTAGGAAAGAAACACAACCGTTTGTTCCTTTAGCCTGTGAGTGCTGGAGCATGTTTTTAAAAATCAGAGCGTCATTCTTCCCCTATGAGCTAGCTTTCCCCGATGCCACACTGTAATATCAGACTGTCGGTCTTGTAGTAATTGGCACACTCTTGTTCTCAGTGGTGTTGCTAACAGAGGTGGACAGACTCACGAAGGATGCCCAGCATGCTTTGCGACGGACGATGGAAAAGTACATGGCCACCTGCCGCCTCATCCTCTGCTCCAACTCCACCTCCAGAGTCATTGGGCCAATTCGGAGCCGTTGTCTGGCTATCAGAGTTCCTCTGCCGAGCACCGAAGAGGTAAGACGGAGATGATGTGGTTTAGATTGTAAATAATGAGCATATGAAGTTGCCTAAAATGTTCAAAGTCAAACCATGACCAGGACATTTTCAGCTCTTCTGTTTTTTCCTGTTTTCCAGGTCTGTAATGTTCTGACAGCAGTCTGTAAAAAGGAGGGTTTGCTCCTCCCGCCTGAGCTGGCCAAGCAAATCAGTGAGAAGTCTGGTCGCAACCTCCGCAAAGCTCTTCTGATGTGTGAGGCCTGCAGAGTGCAGCAGTAAGTCGTCACAGAACTTAATGTTCGTCCACGGCATTATCTGTGGAATCTAAATGAAAAGTTCATTCTTATTTAGCCTGTGTTAATCTTTTCTAGGTATCCCTTTTCAGTGGACCAAGACGTCCCAGAGACGGACTGGGAGGTGTACCTCAGAGAAACAGCTAATGCCATTGTCAGCCAGCAGAGCCCTCAGAGGTAGGAGAGGCAAAGAGGGAGAGAGGAGCGGGTTGGTTCTGTGGAGAAGGTTCATGAGATTTGAATCCCCGTCTCTTTGTTCCAGGTTGCTGGAGGTTCGAGCCAGACTGTACGAGCTGCTGACTCACTGTATTCCTGCTGAGATCATTATGAAGGTACCGTTTACCACACGTCCTCTCCCATCATAGTGTTGAAACAGTGTAGTAATATTTTAAAGTAATGAGTATAAAATTTCCTTGTCCAATCCTCTAACAGGGGCTGGTGACAGAGTTGTTGAGTAATTGTGACGGCCATCTGAAGACAGAGGTCGCCCACATGGCAGCTTACTACGAACACAGGCTACAGCTGGGCAGTAAAGCTATCTACCACCTAGAGGCATTCGTCGCCAAGTTCATGGCCATCTACAAGAAGTTCATGGAGGATGGTCTGGATGCCATGATGTTTTGACTCTGAGTGGACTTAAATACTGGTTCTTTTCTTGGCAGGAGTTCAACAGCCCTCATTGATCTTTGCCCCAACAAGACAGTCATTGGACTTTACACAGATTTACGTGTGTATTCTGTAAGGCACTGTGGTGACCTAGAATGATTCTTGATAGTCTGACAGTTTGTGGCTCTGTGCCACGGATTGTTGCCCAAAACCTCAGCACTGTACACAGTTTGTAAACCTTGAACTGTCTCTTTAGTGGTGTAAAATACGTAATCTAAACAGCAGCTTTGATAGTGACTGTAGCAGGCAAAGGTTTGTACAAAAAATATACTGCAAGGACAAATGTTTCCCTAAAAATCTACATCAAAATATTACAATAAATTGCTTTGTGTACAATATGTAAAAAGTCTGATGTTGCTCTATGGATATGATCAAAGATGGACGTTATTACCATGAACAGACACAATCCTGTAACACTTAATGTTACAAACATCACATCAGCCTCATTGATCATTACTCCTGAAATCATAATGAGCTTGATGTTGACGTTCACAGGTACCCAGTATGTGAGTCCTAATAAAGATTCCCCACCCAAATCAAAGCAGGGGTGTGTTGCAAGTATCAAATTCACTAAAAACTGAAGTGTCTGCGTTTGTTTTTTTGTTTAAGAAGATTTATTGTCAGCTGAACAGTAACAACAGAAACAAATATTCATTACAGTCACAAAACTGCACAAACATGGGATGTCAGCTGTAATATGCGCAGGTTTCTTCTGGATAATTTCTCCTTTAGATGCTATGTGGAAATGATGGTGGAGTGCAAAGGGTCTCAAAAAACAGAAACCCCGTATTGGGTGATGCTCGAGTTTTGAAAAGTCCTGAGTTATACACGATCATCTGGATCAGAAAATGTTCAGCTTTGTTTCCAAACTTAATAAGTTGGCACATGATATTTTTCATTATATTAAATGTTAATGTGACTGATGCATTAACCTGAACCTAACCTGGAATTAGTTTTGTTAGGTTCGTCACTGACTGTCAGACCTCCTGCTCCTGTCACATTCGGCAAACTTATTATCTGTGGAGCTTCCTTTGTGATTCATCATACTTAATCCCTTTACTCGCAGTGTTTACCTATGTTTGTCTAAGAGCTGGGGTAGAAGAAGGGCCAAAGACATTAACCCATTTGTAAAGTTGCTCTTCCATATTAGTCATTCCACAATATTCTGAAAACAACTGGAGATGCCGTCAAGTCTTTAAAAGATGATCTAAAAACATCACTCCTGTGACATTTACAGATTTATCAGCTGTTAAAGGGGCCTAACAGCTCTGCAGCAAATTTACACCGACCTCACATCACATTTAACAAAAGCTGTGAGACCTAAAATGTGAGGATGATTTCATCACTTGGCACTTACTTCAGATGTCATTAAGTCAAAACAAGAACAATAATTAAAAGTTGACATGAATTCTACAGTGCTGAATGAGAGTCATTGATAAAAAGACACAAAACAAATCGGTACAGTCACAATCATCAGTAACACTCCTTGTGTCTCTTGGCCGTGTAGTAGATGATGAGGCCCAGGGTGATCAGCACGCCTGAGCCCACGAGAGTCAGGAAGCCCACCACAGGCCTCTTCACCAGCACATGGCAGCCCAGGCAGGGTTGAGGGAAGCTGGGACACTGCTGGGGCGGGGCTCCCTGAATGGGAAAGCCGTTGTGCTGGATGATGTTGTGATAGTTGGAGAGCGAGGCCTTGACGATGACCTCCTCGTGGACTTGGCCGTACAAGCCAAACCCCGGGTCCCTTTGGTCGCTCAGGGCGTAAGCAAAGTAACCCTTCAGGTTTACCCCGTCCAGAGTGTACGCTGAGGAGGGAGGGGGGCAGACTGAACATGTGAGATGTCCAAATTTAATTACATTCACTTGTGCTACTTATTACCTGAAACATAGAATAAATAGTTTCTAACAAAATATAATTAAATTATAAGAATGTAGGGACAAGTACTGTATTGTATTTTCAACAATTATAACTTCTCCTGTGTGAAGACACACTGTTATATAATAACAACTTCAGTAAAATATTTCAAAAATAAATTAAATCTGCTGCTTACAACTACATTATAGTGTGATATAAGATATTTATTGAATATTTATGAACTGCTTATAAATGTTATTTTGAGGTGTTAAAATAAAGTGTTTACAAAAACATATTTCACCTAAAGCTGTTTATAGATTGGAAATCGCGCAAAAAGTTGTAATAATAAATTAATTGAGTAGCATATCGTCTATATTGAGTATTTGTGTATTGGAAGCCCATAAATAAAATATTTCTCATAATCATGATGTCATTTTTTACAAGAATTTAACATGATTTTCAGACATTGCTATTTATAGAAAATGGCTCAAAATTATGCCACAGTCACATGTTTAACTTTGCATTACACTATTATTAGATATAATGTATATTAGAACATATTTACATTCTTTTTCATGTATTTATTTTCTCAGCCTGAATGCCCCCCCCCCCCCCCCCCCATGATAAATGCACAAAACTATAGACAAATATCTGTGGATGGCTGCCACTTAGTGGTGACAAAGCACACTACAACATATGACATACTACATCATAGTATGACACTGCAAGTTTGTGAGTGTGAGCTAAGAGTGAAACCCAGTAAACTTTACAAGGACAGGTAACTAGATAGTACATAACCTTGACTCAACAATTCAGTGTGGAGCGTGTCTCTCTGTTGATATTTTTGTGTGCATATGTGTGTGCTCTGAGTCAGCTGACTATTCAGAGGTCAGCGACTTGTCTAATATTTAAGCTCCGCAGAGGCTGTGTAATGAAAATTGTTGACGAGTAAGGAGGAAAACTTCAGTCAGCCCTGAAGGATTAATGACTCAGTACACAAATGCAGTAATACCAACCTAATATCAGCCTTCAACAGCAACATGCGTGTGTTTGCGTTCTCACCTTTCAGCGCCTCATTTATGTAGTTGTACAGGTAGTAGACTCGTAGGCTGTCTTTGAAGCGGGCCGGGTCTTCCTGGACCCCATTAGCCATCACATAGACAGGCACGTCACAGTAATGCTCCTTCACCTGACACAGCAAAGGAGCAACCTCACTGTTATCAGATCATGTTTAAATACATCTAAAAATACTCTGCTTTAAATAACAGTTGTTAAAAATATAATAACCCGTATAAAAAGCCTTAAAGCTAGAGCTTCTCTCTCTTTGAAAGATCCAGATTCTATGAATACGCATATGAATGTCTCCTACTTCACTGAAAAGCCCATTCTCAGTGTATATGCACTGAGAATTTACATATTGTGCATGTGTTATTTTGCACAGTGAAGAGCAAATATCCAAGTGAAGAATCAATAAGCAAAAAAAAAAAAAAAATCTGAAATTAGCACCAAACTAACAGTGACTCAGAGCCCTCCACTCTCACCCAGTTGAGGGCTTTCCTCAGGCCCCAGGGCACAACAGGCCTCGGGGACATGATCCACGTGGTGTCGATCATGTGTTGCACCTCTAGCATTGCTGTGTAGGTGTACCTGCAGACATGGAGATGATACAGAAGCTTATTATGGGCTGCAATCTCATGCCTTGTATCAGGGCAGCAGATTTGTCTTCAACTAAACTGGGCTACTTTAACACCGGGACAGTGAAGAACTCTTATAAAACTATAAAAAGGTGGTGTCCAGTGGAGTTGTGGTTAAGATGCATTTAATGTGCCACCTTCAAAATAAAGGCAAAAAAACTGATATCATCTCTTACGAGTCCTCCTTGACATGTGTCACCAACTTGGTACTGAAGTGACTGATGGCAAAGAAGTCGTACGTCCCTTTAACCAGCTGTCTGTCCTCCTCATTGAAGACTGGCAGGCTGTGGAAACACACAGAACAGGTGAATTTTTATACAGAAGATATAACAGTAGTATTTACTAGGTACAAGTTATTCGTTTTGGCTTTGCTCCATTCAGTATTAATTGTGTACACTTGACATTATTAATGAGACTTAAACCTAACACTAACTCTAAAATCATCAATAATCTACTAAATGTGAATATGTGGAGGATTCATGTCATAGTTATTACAGGTCTGAGCAGGAAATGCTCCTCACTGAAAGCTCTGAAAGTTATCTCGTCATGAATGTCAGATTTCATGACAGTCCATCCAAATTTTTTTTAAAGACATTTTACTCAAAACCAAAAATGTCAGACTCGTGGTGACAGTAGAGGAAAAGTCTTCAAAGCAAGTCACCCCCTGGAGACCACGGATGTCAGCACAAAACGTCATGGCATCATCCGTTAACGTTTCTTCATTTTGACTGTAAACAGTTCTTTCTGTTCTATAGCTACCAAAGTAACTGTGCCGATGTATGAAGTATGAACGAAAGTATTTGTACTCCAGTGAGTTGAGCTGACGCAGCCAGCTCCTCATTCCCAGAGGATAGTCCCCGCTGCCAAAGATGGGCTCAGCGAACCAGCCGACTCGGAAGTCTAAAACCCTTTTGGCTGGTTCCACGTCTTCACGGCTGAACGAGAAGGCTGGTTCCACCCAGTCCATGTGCAGAGCCAGAGACACCTGAGACACAGGACCAAGACATGTCAGATAGGAGTGATTCAACCTGTACCTAATTCATTTACACATGTTACACTGACTATATCTGCTGTCTCAAACACATTGTCCAGTCCTCTGGTGCACAGTGTTGTATTTTACATTACTTGCATTACTTTTCATAAACAGGTGTAGCACAAGCAGCAAAAGCGAACATGAGTAATCACAGGAAAAAATAAAAATAAAAAAATCCCACACACAAAATGTCATCAGCAGTAAATCTGTGAAATGATGTGTAGAGACTGATGCAAGAACGAAACAGCAAAGACCGCTTTGTTTCTACAATAAAAACAGAATCCAGCAGATCACCGTTGCAACGTTTAGACAGACCTTTACGAACACATACACAATAAATGAGGAAAGTATTTTGACACTGCAGCTCTACCGACCTGTCCTCCCTGCGTGTGTCTGAACTCGCGGTCGTAAGCGTGCCAGGCCAGGGCGTGCGCCCGCAGCATCTGGTGACCCTCCTGGTAGCTCACCATCTCATCATTGGGCTCGTTCAGGGTGATCCACATCTTCACATGGGCGCCTAGCTCTCTGTAGCAAAGTCTGGCATAGTCTGCGAACGCCTCCGGAGTCTTCCTGAGAGAAAAGTCAGGTGTGGAAATCTTACATACTAAGATGCGTCATATATATATATATATATATAATGTATGTATCTGCAGTCAGTCACATGTTCATGTATAAAGTAGTGCAAATGTTTACTCAGCAGATTAATAAATGATGAAAATATTCATTAGTTGCAGCTCTAGTATTAAGTCATTATGTAAACATGACTTAATACTCGCCCCCCCACCACCCAACACACACACAGTTATACGCCTACGTGTGAAGAAATAAATGATAATGAACATATTAGATGAACCTCTCAACAGTTTTGGTTACACCATTACACTTATCTGTAATGTAAATTTGGTCTGACAGATTGTAACAACAACACTAAATGTTGTGCCAATAAGGATGAAAATGCCAATTTATTAGTGGATTGTTCCATTTCAAATATTATGATTATATCAGTTTTAGTGACACCTCTTTATTACAGGAGTAAGATAAATGATACCACGGCAGCAAGTGATGGTTTTATGTTGATGGCAGCAGAGACAGACTGTTCCTAGGAGCATTGTTTCACGTTTACTTTTAAATCAGACAAGTCAGTAACTTGTCAGAAACTGTATCCAAACACAGATCAGGGGTCCCACTCTTTTCTAGAGATCAATTTCCATGATTTTTGGACTTTTCCAGCACATTTTCAGTGATGATGTAGCTCGGATGATAGACATGAATCACAGCATACACCAATGTGATTTAAAATAAGTGCAATCCTCCAACCTGCACGCATTTAATGTGACGTCGGCGTGCATTCACAGTATTGCCAAACAAAACCAATAGCAGCCTATTTTCATCCATAAACTAGCCTATTATTTGATGATCCTGACATGATCCTCAATATAACTTTGTCTGAAAATAGGAGCACGTTGGAATCATTTTCCAGGACATTTTACGTTTTCTCTCAGTTTTCCAGGTTTTTCAGGCTGTGTGGGCACAGATAGATGTTTATTAGTTCTGTATGTGGGACATATTTCTAAGTTCCACCGGTCATGAAACTTTTTCAACATTCGTAAATAAATAATTGACCATTTAAATTCAAAAGAGAAACAGACCCTTGAGGAAGAGTAGTGAGATAGAGGAGTGTTATTTAACTGAAGAAAGACGGCCCTCAAGCCCCCTGTCCTGCTGCTGCTCTGCCCTGTATCTGACCTGTTCAGCCACTTGTTGGCGGTGTCCAGCGGCGCCGGCAGGCTGCTGCGCTGGCGCGTGTGGTGCCACAGAGTGACCACAGGCGTGACGTTGGCCTGCAGGAGCTGACGGGTGAAGCAGCGGTAGTAGCCCAGCAGAGTGGTGTTAGGATGTGCTACGTCACCCGTGGGCACCAGAGCCGACCAGTTCAGAGAGAAATGGAAGTGGTTTACCCCCACGTGCCTGATGTCATCCACCTAAAAAGAGAGGGAGACAAACATGTCACAACTTCAAATATCATACATACTGCACACTGTGCAAATCTTTACAGTATTTTTAGTATGAAAGCTTGTTGCTGGGGGAGTAGTTTATATCAGCACATGACAGTAAGTGTTTCTGCAAACCACAGTTTGTAATGTCCAAAAATATATTAAGTTCTGTGACTGTGACAGAACAATGGCCAACTATATAATGATGTTTTCATTATCTTACAAATATGTACCATATGTGACAAAAATATTATTTTAAACAATACTTTAATTATTAGGTAATACTAAGAAAACCAATGTGCTGCAAACTTTTTGTTTATTACCTATTTATTCATTTGACGAGGACATAATCCCTCACTGACTTCCCACACATGATCACTGTCAGATGCGTTTGATACACACGTCAATTCTTAATCAATGTGGTACCTGAACTGGCTTTAGTTACTCAACCTTTAGTTCAGGGTGAAAAGCAATACATTTGTATTTAACTATCAGAAACTAGGTTGTGACTTTATCATGCACCCAGAGGTGGTGGTTCATAATGTGGCTGATATGTTAGGAAAGCTATTCAAATGATAAGTGATGGGCAGAAAGACAGACCTGGTGTCGGATGGAGGCGTAATCTGCACAGTGGGCGGTTCGGCGTAAAGGTGGCGCACTGAAGCCCTCCAGCTTTATCAGCGCTCCGTTGTTGGAGATGTTCCAAAGGTAAACACTGGGGTCTGCAAACTGGCTGGGTATGGTCTCCACCTATGACAAGAAGAGAAACCGAAAAAAAAAAAACACACACCAGTGCAAACATTACCAAACTATCGCTTGGTAACCCTCTACATTTACTACATTTACCTAATACACACAAATGCAAATATGGGCCAAATAGGGCAAATCGATATGAACAGTCGGTCCTGTGCTGTTAAACTCAGACGCTGTGAGGTTATGTGGTTTATGATTAAGAGAGGACTCATCGCCCTGGATGTTTCTGAGCTGGGCTTTCACCATGAAAACTGAAAGTCTGAAATAATGTAATGAACATGATATCAGTTAGTCAAGGAGAAGAGCAATTCCTCTTTTTTTAATTTCCTTTTTCAAAGCTCTCAGTCAAAAATAAAATAATAATTATAAGAGCAAGACTTAAAAATGTCCACTGGAGCAATGAGTTAAATATAAATGATATGCTGGGCCTTCATCATTCAGCTGATGTACAAAATTAACAAGGGGCATAACTTACATACACTGACGCCTCACTAAATATTACTGAGGTTTCCTGTCCTCCCACAAACACACATACAGTGCACACACTCCTCCTTCGCTGTCCCCAACAAACACACACATACCTGAATGGAGTTGGCAGACACCCCCCAGGCGAAATCACATGGGAAGACTCCCTGTGCTGGCCTGTTCTCTGGAAGTTCAGGGAAGCCATTCCTCTGGATGACGTTCCTTTGGGAATAAGAAATGAAATGATGACCACATTAGGAGGAGCTGTGCTGAGAGTGAAGACTATCTCTGTAGTTGTAAGGTAGCATCACATTATATGGAAAGTTTTATCAAAAAAAACAATACCACAAATGCAATACTTTCATGCCATACTGGCCAAATTTAAGAACTAATGTTCTGACCGTTATTCAAAATGTATACAACAACTGAATTAAAGCTGCCTAATATTTTGGTCATTGTATCTGTATTGAAAACATGATCAAACCCACGCTGCCTGTATCGAACTGAATCGAGTATAAAGGTTTGTTTACATATTGTTTAAATGTGACAGTTACTATGAATGTTTAAAAAAAACCTCTGTTGGCTGAAGGGAACTGAAGCAACAGTGTGACAGAAAAGCTTTCAATTATTCACCTGCAGTAAAAAAAAAAAAAAATGGAAGAACTAAGTGAAGTGACAAGTTTATCAAAAATAAATATTGGCTGCATAATGAGATTGTGCTCCGCTCCTTGCTCTAATAAATCAGAACCAGTAATAATAACATCTGCATCTGCGCCACAGTGTCACTCTTATGGTGCTCTGGGTAAACTCTGCAGGTGAGATCCAAACCTGCAGTTGTTTGGCAATGACAGAAAAATATTGCTATTGTTTTTGTTATCAGACCAAATCAATCATTGTTCATCCCATCACCACTCGGTCGTTTACTTGTAAAAGGTGGCAGATGTCTTTGGCTCCCTCTTCATGTCCGGAGTGTTGAAGTCAACATAGTAGAGTCCCCGTCGTATCCCGTACTCTCTGTGCCACTCGAAGCCATCGATCAGAGACCAGGCCGTGTATCCAATAACATGCACTCCATCTATGACAATCGCTGCACGGCAAACACAGACAGATGGTCGGCCCCAGATTTAAGCCAATACCCAGTGTCATGTCAAATGATTCATCCTGTGTCATTACTCACACTTAAGAGCCTCTGAGATGAACCTCTTGAGGTAGTACATGTGTTTCGGGTCTTCTGTCTTGGTGTTGCCGAGAACATACCTGTGTGGAGCAAAAAAACAAAAAAACAAAAACAAGATGCTGCACAGCACAGCAAGCACAAGAGGGATCACAGATGCACAGGTCAAACCAAGACGACATGGACACCTACCAACCACTCTGCACCACGAAGATGGGCGGCTTGTCGTACTCGGCGTTGACCCAGTAGAGCAGCATCCTCAGGTCCAGATCCTCCTGCTGCCCAAACTTCAGGCTGTCGTTGATGAGCTGGAAGCTCAGGGCCGCTCCGTGAGAGAGGGCGAAGAAGTCGGCCGTTCCCCTCACCTGCTCCCTCTCCTCCCGTGTGAAGGCGGGCAGCCGTGAGCCCAGCCTCGCCTTCATGCAGGGAGGGTAGTCCCCGTCTGTGAACAGCGGCCGTGCGAACCAGCCCAGGACGTGGTCCAGGGAGCACTGGCACTCCCGCAGGCTCTCCAGGCGGGTGCGGCTGGGCTTGATCCAGTGAGAGGCCAGCGCCATGGACAGCTTGCCCTGCTGACGAGGCCGGTAGCGGCGGTTGTAGAGGTGCCATGCTGCTGCATGAGCCTGGAGGACGGACAGACAGAGGAACGATGGGCGGACAGAGGGGAGGGAGGAGGAGGAGGAGAAGTTGCAGAGGATGGATCTACTTAGTTATTGTACTTTATACACAGAAAACTAATTCATTGCTTAAACAACTCAACAGTTTATAAACTAGCTTCATATTGCTCCACCAACAATAAAATGATCATAATAATGAATGGTAAAGGAAAAATAAATAAATAAAAACATATCTTAAATTATTATAACTGTGTAATATTATCATTCATTATCTGTTTATATACCAGCCTTCACTTACCCACGGGAGTTAAAATTACAAATACATTAATAAACACTATTTCCCAACTACATTATAGTGTGTAAACCCTTTATGACATGTTTACATATATAGTTTATGAATGTTAATGTTATAATAAGTAATTATTATAGTGTAATAATTAGTATTTAAAGTTACAGTTGAAGTTAAAGTTGACTGATCTTGTCAAACCTTTACCTCTCACCTTCAGCAGATTGTGTCCGACCCTGAACGGCAGATCGGGGTCGTTCTTTATCCCGGGAGCGACCACGCCGGTGCCGTACCCGTGCCGCGCCACCACAAACGGGTTATCAATGGTGATCCAAAACTTCACATCGTCCCCGAAAGTCTGGAAGCAGAAATCGGCGTAGTCCTTGAAGATCCCCACAAGCTCCGGGTTGCTCCAGCCGCCCAGGGTCTGCTGGAGGTGATCGGGCAGGTCCCAGTGGTAGAGCGTCACCACCGGCTGCACACGGATCTCCTTCAGCCTCTTGATGAGCGTCCGGTAATAGTTGGTGCCGATTTCGTTGTAACTCCCGCGGGTGCCGTTGGGAAATATCCTGGACCAGGACAGGGAGAACCTGTAGTGGCTGACCTCTAGCTGCTTGATGGCTCGGACGTCGGCGTGGATGTTGTGGTAGCTGTCGCTGCCCACGTCCCCGGTGGCCTTCCGGTTCCCACCGCGCGTAAAAGTGTCCCAAATGGAGAGCCCCTTGCCGTCCTTCTCAAACGCGCCCTCCACCTGGTACGCCGCCGTGCCCACCGCCCATATGAAGTCACCGGGGAAGGTATCGTAGAGGAAAGCCTTGTCGCCGGGATAGGGCAGTTTCCTGAAACGGCTCCACGTCTTCAGACCAGCGTTGGGCTTCGCGGCCGCAGGCGTGAGGGCGACAAATGTCAAAAGGGCGAGGAAAGCAGTCATGGCGCCTGAAGAAACCGGCCTCGGGTGTCCAGCTTTTGCCTCTTCACTTGACCATGCTTAGAGGCTTTTAGTGGCCAGGCAGCGGGCTGTGGAGTGCAGCCAGCCAGCTGTGAACCCACCACACGCCGCCTCTCCAGATCTATCAATTATTAGCCAAAGCACCTGACGCACGAAGGTCTCCGGGCGCAACACGACGTTAAGAGCCCCAAATGATCAATCTCCTGCAGAGCGGGGGCGCATCGGTTTCACTCTAACTAATGAGTGTGTTCATGTGATTGTTCTTTTTAAATCTGGCCTCTGTTTTTACATTGACCTGAATATGGTGACAGCTCATTCAGAGGGCAGAGCAGGAGAGTGACCCAGGTGCACAAGCCCGAGTGTGATCTCAGTGACAGCGCCATAATCGTATGTCTTCAGATGGCAGATAATCTCATAAGTCCCGTTTAAAATGTCACACGTCCAGAGCACCAAAAACTGCATCTGCATTTTTCCCTGGATCAAGTTCAGCCGGGAGGGCATGCAGGCAGAAGGTGATGGAGGGGGAGGGAGAGAGAGAGAGAGAGAGAGGAGGGGTGAGGAGAAGATATGCAAACAGCAGAGTCAGTGTTCCCTGCTGCACCACGGTCACATTACTTCCTTATCTTCCTGCTTTCAGCGCGGTTGCTTGGAAACTCAGGCCTCTAACTGCTGATCATCTTGGTCCACACAGCACATGGAGAAATATCTGAGGAGGTGCTGGCTGGAGTGAGTGAGTGAGTGTGTGTGTGGGGGGGCAAGAAGTTGTCAACTTGCAGCTTGAAGCGTGAAACCCAAGGTCAAGTTGAATGTTTTCTGGACAGGCCAACTTTTACATATTAGGCCCATAGTATTTTACATCTTTAACTTTAATACATTTATAATACAAGGTTTTGGAATAAACAAGATTAAAGTAGATCAACAATAATGTAAGACAGCGACAATTGAATTGTGTAGATCTGAAAAGATTAGTCTATTAATTGCTTAACAGAAACTAATCAATTAACTATGAATTTTCAAACTAAAATGCTTTTTAAACTCAATATATTTGGTTGTTTAAAGTGTTGGTTTGACCCAAAAAAAAGAGAAAAATTATTTGGGACTTAACATTTTGGATTTTTCGCAGTTTTTTTCCTTAAAAAAAGAAAAAAAAAAAGAATCAGTTAGTTGCAGCCCTAAAATTGTGAATACAGTTTGGAAAAATCCAGCTGTAAATTAACCACTTTGTTATTCACACAGACAAAAAAAAAGTGATCAGTTATCAACAGAAGTTATATAATATATAACTTATATAATAATTTATATATAGTAAAATACTGGCAACCTGTGCAAGCTGGGAATCTTACATCTGTCATCCACATGTATTTAAAATATAAATGTCAACATATATTTATATAAATCACAGCCACAGCCCAGGGGCCTGCTCTGAGGAATCAACCTATGATCTGGCAAAAACCATTTTGATATTTTTCACCTCAAGTGTCAGACGGTATTTGCCAATTTCTTCAGTGAACCGGCTCTTTATTGAATAAAGCTATCAATCACATAGTCACAAGTACTTAAGATGTTTCTTTTACATGCTGTGTTTGGTGACTTTGGTAAATTTAAACAGGAGCATAACAATCAGTGCAGCCACTGCTTCTCAGTGAGCGACAGAGGTGGAGGCGGTCGTCATTCATTGAATTTGCCTTGAAAGGCAGGTGGTTTATCTGATGCAGGAGACCAGTCACCTGGCAGCTGAGCAGACTGTGATTGCGGCCGGTCATGGATCATAACCAGGGCCAGAACGTGGTGTGTGGGTGTTTTTCCACTGAGCTGCTCTGCACTGGAAAGTTCGGATCTCCAGTGTACATGCATAAACAACGTAAAGCACTGCCAGTCCCCATATATAACACAGGAAGAACACCATAAAGTGATGCTAAGCAGCCTGAGAGCACAAACTGTCCGTGAATGGACTGTGTGTGTAGTTAAACTCAGTGCTGTACACACTGCAAATAATGAAATCAGTGCTGTTACCAAAAAAGACTGCTGTTAAGTTTTATTACTCTCATCATGTAGTGTGTGCTGTGTTGTGTACAGCAATACCTGAACAGCAGGAATTAACTCCTTCTTGCAGGATGCAAGGCTCCAAAACCTTTAGAAGCTGTAATGTCCCTTTGCTTTTTTTTCTCTTTTTGGCCTGACAACAGATGAAAGATGCATCAAATTAATTGCTCTTGTCCAGTGGTAGTTTTTTTTTTTTTTGACACATTGATGGATTAGCAGCTAATTTCATACTTTTCTAGATGATTATACAGAAAGATGTAGCATCAATATCTCAAAACCAGTATTTTTACAAACTGTCTATTGTAACAGAAAAGATACAATTTGTCCCAAAGCCATACACCTACTAATTGTTCGCAGTGGAATATCTAGCGTGTACACACTTAATAAAATAAAAGTAAACTCAAAACAGTTCGTATGCATACTAAAAAGGCTTGATTTGAGTGTGCCGGTGATGGACATTGTTTCCCTACAATTCAATACAGCATAAAGCAACGGAGAAGGTGCTCACAGCTGGGAACATTCATTCGTTCTTTCAGCAAACTCAATTAAACTAGTTGTGGGTGGTGATGAAAACAACAGACTCAATTATAGATGTTTTGAAAAGAAAAAAAAAAATTACCTTTCCACAGGGATTCCAGCACAGACAGACTCAAAACTAATCTCATCCGACTTGAAACACTAAATTGCAGCAGGTTTTGTGGCACCACTCGAAACAGTTTTCTGCCTGATCTGCCTTTCATCAGCTGACTGAATTGACAAGGACAAGTGAACAGCTTCATCCAAGACTTCAAAGTGAAATAAAGAGAGATGGAGCATGTCAGGTTTTATAGAGAATTATATTGATACAACGGAGGATCTGACTGGGTGGATGTGAAGCCAAGTTAATCAGCAGTGACAACACACGAGAACCACAGCTGCTCATGACTTCTGTCTACCAGTAAATACAAACCTAAAAAGGAGACGCACACTACAATCTTTTCCAGAGGCAACTCTACGATTGGACAGGTTTCTGACATTTTTTAAATTTTTCAGTACATGGTGTAAAAAAAAAAAAAAAAAAGAAAACAAAAAAAGGTATTAATATACAGAGCTGTAAACAAAAACGCATGTTTTCTGTTTTGTTTTGTTTTTTTTTTTTTTTAAGTAAAATGACACAATTAACGTCACAAAAAAAGATGATGGTTAATCTCTTTCTGTTTTTAAAAGTGGGACACAGTGGGGAGATTGATAAGCAATACTGCTTTATGGGAGCACTTTAATAATAATAATAATAATATTGGTGGGTAAAGGCTTTACAGCATCCCCCCAGTCAGCGTCAAACACAACAACAGAACATGAAACAGACATAAGAGACTATTTACAAGAGTGATCGTTTTTTTTTTCGTTTGTTTTTTGTTGTTTTCCTGTTAAAATTGTTTCTACTTAATGTGGCGAACATCATCACAATGCAACACAATGCAACAAACCACAGCTGATGACACGGATGTACGGATGTAGTGTGCATGTGGTATATGCAAGTGTGTGAATTTGTGTAACAGTAGGGAGCGTCGGCGTATGAAAAGTTTAAAAAGTTCAATGTCCTTATTTTCTTTCCTACGTCAATCCTCCACGACTTCAGAGCAGACATGGTGTCTTCTTTTGTCCTTTTTTTTTTTTTAGCTCATCTTCTTCGCCCAGCTGCCTTCTTGCGACCCTGTGAAGAAAATAAAATAAAAAAAAAACAAAACAAAAGAGCTCAGGCTCCTCTCCACTCTACGACTGAAGTTAGTCTAAGACCCAGAGTTCTCAGGAATGATTAACAGACCCCTCTCTGTACCTTCGGTGTTGGCTCATCTTCCTGCTCCTCCTCCTCCTCTTCTTCTTCTTCCTCAGAGTCATCTTTAGCAGCAGCTGCCTTTGATCGCCCACCACGACTGGATAACACAGAGGGGATAAACACTGAATTAGGATTGAGAATGCCTAAACATGTAACAGGGAGGCACCAGCAAATGTAGAAACATGAGGAAAACACAGCACCACCGCCCATATGAGCACATAGCTGCAGCCTGGCTCAACACAGAATATCTGATTTTATTTATTTATTTATTTATTTTTGGTTAATTCTCAAAATATCACACACACACACGCACGCGCGCGCACACACACACACACACACAATTAAGATACAGTATTGCTTCAAAACTTGTAATCTAGATTCTGTTGCACTTTGCTGCAGTCTGTACAGTTATGGCAACATGAACTTCTTAAATTTGACCAACTGAGAACAACTGACTCTGCAGACTCACATTTGATTTTCTTCTAACAATACCCTTAAAATTTACTGTAGTCATTGGACCAAAAGCAGCATAATTACTGAGACAGTATGACAGGACAGCCACCATGACTATGTTACACATGAAAAATGTATTTTGACAAAGAAAAGATATTTGAGGTTGAAGGTTTATTTTTGAACTCATGACATGGTGGTTTAAGGAAAAAAAACAAAACTCAAACTTGGTAAATGTTTTCTGCAGTTTTCAAATCTGGAAAACTGCCAGTGGACCTTTGAGCTATGAAGTTGGCGGGTCTTCTGTAATTATTTTCAGCAGGCAGTGGGTCAGGTGAGCAAAAAAATGTAAATTTCATGATACACTAACAATATTCCAACACCCTCACTATGATGGAGTTTATGTAAAAAACCTGGATTATCACAAAGTTACTGAGAAGCTTACGTCGGCTTCTTGGCAGGTGGCTGAGCTGATTTGGGTGGACGTCCTCTCCTCTTCTGTGGCGTGGACTCTGCTGACTCCAGGCTGTCGAGTGAAGGCAAAGTGCAAACACCAGAGTTAAAAGTGAATCTTGCTGACTGAGATTATCGGCGCCAAAACGGATGTTATTAGTGAAGCTGATCCCACTTCATGGGGGGCGGTTTTTCTCTTTCTTACCCTTGTGATCGCCGCGGTGCCCTGGCTTGCCTTCCCCCCTTGGTCTTCACCTCCATGCTTTCACTGCTCCTGTCATCCTCTTCCTCCTCCTCCTCTGCTTCCTCCTCGCCCCTGTCCTCGTCCTCCTCCTCCTCTTCCTCCTCGTCTTCTGGTGGGGGTGCGGCCTTCTTTCGCCCCCTCTTACCCTTGGGAGGTGTGTCCTGACTGGGAGTAGCGGATTTCGGAGGCCGGCCCCTGCGTCCTTTTTTCGGCGGGCTGTTCTGCTCATCCTCCGGCCGAGTGTCGTCGTCCCACTGGTCCTCGGACTCGGCAGCTGCGGTTGTGTTGGCTGCCGCCTTCTTGCGTCCACGCTTTGGCTTGTTGTCCTGGTCGTCATTAGAGGTCACGGCCCGTTTACGACCACGGGGCTTTTCAATATCCTGTAAAAGAGGGAACATGGTTGACGGGGACTGTCAGACTTCCTGCTGCAGCCTGTGTGAATCATGTTTTCATAGTTAAGCCAGAAGCCTTCTGGTTTCCATTGTTTTGCGCCCTGTGAAAATAAACTGCCTAAATCCCTAAATCTAAATTCAATGAGTGTGAGAAACAACTTGCAATGTACTTTTAAATAATACTACATTCCTGTAAAATAACGGAAATGACTGTACTATTCATATTTTTAAATAGAAAAAACCTTTACTGTTGTTAACTTTTGGAGAAGTATAGTGACACACAACAAAACACAGACCAAAGGTGGTGGAGCAGGTCTGATGGCTGTTATTAATGATAGTTTACACAACGTGTGCTTGCAAATCCAATCTTGACTTAGATCCAGCTGGTGTTTGCACAGTGGAATCAAAACACAGGGACACTAGAGTTTATGACTGGCAACTCTTAACTGGATCACAGCAACACGCCTGTTTCTATCTGACCTAAGCTACTGAGTCATTTCAGATCATGATCTTTTGTTTATTTGTGCAGTCACACTATAGAACATATTAGGAAAATGACAGTGAAAATTCTGTTTTTTCATAATCCATATTACTTTACAATAAAATGTAATTAAGATCAGCTTGTATCCAAAGGTCATTTTATTTTTGCTGTCTCCCTCTGGTGTCATGGGTACTCTTATCAAAAACTAAATTACAGTAATAAGAAGAAAATCAAGCTTCAGTTCCTAGAAATAGGGTTATCCAATCCCAGTGATCTTTCCAACTGGGAAGAGGAACATTTTCAACACGAATATTTTCAGGATGACTGCTGGGGCTTTCAGATCATCAATCATTTAGGTGTAGTGACCACACAGATGTTCATTTTCACTCTCATTCACTTTCTCACATCACAGCAGATTTTATATCAGGACATAAAAAGGTTTTAATACCTTGTCAGTGCTGTCTGCTCTCTTCAGGCTGATGTCCTCGTTTTCACTGTGATCCATCTCTGTGCTGTCGTGCCTGAAACCCAACCGTTATTATTCATATACAGAAAACAGAGATGCAACTCAAGGTGCAAAAAGTGTCAAGATAGAAAAGCCATGTCTTTCTGTTTTCCTGTGGCGTCTATTAGCATATATCAGTGAACATCTTCACTCTCTGTGCTGTGAGGCAGTTTGCTTTCTTTATTTACTTTCTCTGTAGGTTCAGAGATCGGAATCAGGGTCTTTTTTGACAGCACTTGTTTGACATCAGGGTCTGAACTTGGGTTTGTTGGTCCACCCTGTGGCAGGGTGAGACAAGTGTGTATGGGCGTTACATGCTTTGTACCTGGTCTTGCTGCGCTGTGGGGATCCTGGGTTGGACGAGGAGTCGTCGTTGCTGGCTGTCTCCATACGAGAAGCTTTGCTCTGGAGCTGTTTCCCTGCCGACGACAGTGGCTTGTTTACTGCACCCAAAACGTTAGCTGATTTAGGCTTAAGGAGGGAAGAGTGAGAAATGACAGGTGAGTTGGATTTCTTTCCATCCAACAAACACAGAAGTGATTAAAAAAAAACAAACATAACTATTTCAGGGGTTGATGAAACTTACCTTTCCTGGTGTGAAGAATGCCTTCATCTCTGGTGGGAGATAATTTTTTGTGTTGCTGAAATTCTGAAACAGAGAGCAATGTTATGTCAGGGAGCTTGTTTGTGTTGAAAGAAGAACAATTACCAAAAACCACGTCAAACACAAGCTGAGGATTATGAGGAGATTTGGGTTGGTCCTGCCAAACAATGTCATTAGTCAACATGTGTGCAGTTATGTTGATAATTCCTAAACCAAAGCCCACGTTGACAGAAAAAAACTGGGGCGCAGACACTAAAAACAAGGCTACAATCTACAAGCAGGAAAATACAAGTCATCTGTTCATCTGCGTTTACCCAACACTTTTGTATGTGCATCTTTCAAAGAGGTGCAAATGCATTCATGCCTGTAAGACTCAAAGGGCCTGTGCATCTTGACTCATCATTTACAAAGTCAAAGAAAGGAAAATGCTTTGCATATTGCAATAGAAGCTCAGATACTGCTATTAAAATACATCAAAAAAGAAGAAAAAAAAACAACATAAAAGTAACGGCTAGAAATAAAACATTTAGGATTTAGGCAACATTTAGGCAACCACCAACCTTGTCGGGTTTGGTGAAGAAGCGTGAGGGCAGCACGGGGTCTTTCGGAGACTCGAGGCTGTAGGTGGTGCTCTTTGACATGATAATGTGCATGGCTACATCACACACTGTGTAGAGTTTCTGCACAGGGAAGACAAAGGTCTGGTCAGAGGGATGGTACTCAGGATGGCAGTTAGAGCAGTGGATGAATATATACAGTCCATATATAATAAATATTCAGTGCACATGAACTTGCAGATGTACTGTGTACCTCGTTGGTTTTGGCGTCAGTGGGGGCCTGGGCATCTTTCGTCTGCTTGATATTTTCCACCATTTTCCTTATGAAGGCGTGGCTGTTGTTCTCGTTCTTGGCCATGATAATCTCAAGAACAAACCACAGAGCCCTGAAGAAGAGGGGGGTGTTTGACATCAGCATTCAGGACTTTGAATTATAGCAATCTTTTTTTTTTTTTTTAGTATTTTCCTTTTAAATTATTGGCCTTAAAATTCTTCAGATACTGCAGAAGATGCAATTTATGAGTAATGACAGTAATAAAATAATAATAGCACTATATAATCTCTGTGGGGGGAGGGGTTAATATCATTCAGTGCTTAGTGTTTTTAACATAGCTGCATGTCCCCTGAACATTTCACTCTACATGAAAACATACATATATATATATCCTTGTATTCATTTTCTGAATAACTAGGTGTATTTCTCCAATTTTATACATATCACTTACTCTTTAATTTCTTTGAGCTGCTCGATGTCTTGTACTTTGACGTAGTCAGGGTCATGTGCCAGCAGGTGGATGGTGTAGGGCACCACATACTCCGGCAGCAGAGAGAACAGCTTGTCTGTTGGTGCACACAGGGTAAATATTACAATGTTACCTCATCACAACAGGGCTAATGATTACTGTCATATGCAGTGAGATGCACTGCAAGGAAAGTTAAAGCTCTGATTAAATCCTTTTCCCCTGACCAATTCTTTTTCATTTCATCTTTCTAGTCTCATCACTTGATTTTATTCACCTCACAAATATTCTGGTTTCAGACACTTTACATGTTTGGATTCTTATCCGTCATACAATCCTTAAACAGATGGTCTGGCCCCCACAAAGACCTGATCTCAGCATCATGGAGACAGTCATGGGATTACATGAAGAGACAGAAGACACTGAGACAGACTAAATCCACAGATGAACTGTGGCAGATTCTCCGAGATGCTTGGAACAATCTTCCTGCCAAGTATCTTAAAACTTTGTGCAAGTGAAGCTAGAGAAATTGGTGCCATTTTAAAAGGGTAGTCACAGCAAATGTTGATTTGATTTAGGTGTTTTCTCTCTACTTTGTATGATGAACTGATTGATAAAAAAAAAATATTCGTGGCATTATCTTTCAGTTTCTTTACCGCTGATGGCCGCGTGCTGTTTGAGGTACTCTCGGCGTATGTTGACGTTTTTCACCAGGCACTGGCGAGCATGAGCCCTCCTCTCCTTAACAGGGTCCTTGGCGCACAAAGCAAACACTGCCATGTATTCCAGGGGCAGGCGGAGGCGGCACAGGCCGCGGTGGAGCTTCTGGGAAAAACACTGCCGCACCTGGTAGCACTCATCCTGCAGAGTGAAGACAAAAGACGCACAGAAAACAGTGACAGTGATTAGGAGGAAGAGACAGATGATGAAATGGTTGAGAGAAATGTGGGGATGGTGTGCAGAGGTGGAATACAGCTGGGTGCCGGAGAGGAAGTGACACCCGTTGGTAGTGCATCGTTTTCAAAACAATATGAAATTTAAACCATTAAAACCAAAACCCAGCAGAGTTTTGCATAAAAACAGGATACGTGGCGCTGCTTACATTGATGACGAGAGCACACAGCTGATATTGCTCCAGCGTGATTATTTCGTGATAGCAGGGCTCCTGTGCCAGCTTCAGCAGGGCGCACGCTGCTGCCAGCCGCAGCCTCGACATGTCTGGTTTACTGGGGGATGAGGGGAAAGAGACAGAGAACATAAGAGTAAACAAGGATTCCTTTATACAACTAAAAATGTGTGTTCGATTAAAGCCTAACATCCCCCAGGGTCCATAACACCCATGAAAATCCAGCAGTTCACTGAAAATTACACGACTATAATGTGGAGACAAAGCTTTCCCTGAGCTGCTCAAGAAGCTGACACACACAGGACCCTCAGGTTTGTCTGATAAAGAAGAATAGGCTTTGTCATTTACCCCATCCTGCCCTGTTCAGTTAGGTCGCCGTCACTGTGAAGAATAGCAGTCAGCATCCTCAGGGTGGAGTTGCCTGATTTGCTCTGGTTGTTCTTCACTCCTAGTAACCACCTCACCATCAGCTTAATACCCTGGATCTGAACGGAGGAGGAAAGTCCAAAATCAGTTTTGGGGAAATCACAGTGAGCATTCAGAACAAGGAAAGGTGTCATCTTTTCCATGTTAAGGTGAAGAAATAAAGCAAGACTGTAGGTATATGATAGTTAACATAAAAATTCTGTCTGTTTTATTTATTTATTTATTAAAATCTGAACAATACTTTCAAAGATGAAAACTCAGCAGCAGAGCGAACAGGTGGACAGATTTAGAGAGATACACAAGAGTTCACTGCTGACCTTGGCCAGAGTCTCCGGGGATACTTCATCATCAGGAACCCAAAGTTTGGTTGTCTTCTTGCCAGGGATCTACAGAAAAAAACAAAACACATAAAAGCCTTAGTTCACTTGATAAAAACAGACAGATGGCAACAACACTGATCCTAGAACTCTGATGGACACATCTGTTTTTCTACAGATGATGTGTGTACCCTGTCATTCATGAGCAGATCCTTCACGATGAAGTTGGCGACTAGAGATTTGAGCGGTGCAGCAAACTGCTCTGGGGCCAGCTGAGCCAGGTGACCCAGGGTGGTCAACGGAGTGATGAGCTGCTCCAGGTTAGCTGGGTCCAGACCTTTGTGCAGAGGCTGGAGAAACATGAACGCATAACGTTTAATAGACTGGTCACGTTCCACCAGTAGAGCTGCATGTCAAGGTCAGACAGACACTGACTCAGATGGATCAGGGTTTCATCATTTCATTTTACTGATATACTTTATATATAGTTTCTTTTTACAGTTTCTTAATATTTTACACACAATCTACCCCGATCCTCCTCATACAATAAGAAATGTCCACTTAAACTGAAAGAGCACAACAAATGGAAAAGCTTTGAAAAGTGCGTCAAACCAGGGGATGCACATGCTTTGTTAAAAGTGATTCACAAGTTCTTTTATCTCATGTGTTAAAAAGTATAGAGTCACAAAGAATCTTCGGCTGACCTCGAAGATTTGGGCGAAGTGTGTGTCTCTGTTGCTGAACATGGCGTTAATGCAGTGGATGGCATACTTGGCCTGACGAGGGGGGCCCCTCTTGGCTTTGGCCTGCAGTACCGGCAGCAAAACACTTGGGGGAGCAGGCAGGAGAAGGACAATTACAAACCATCAGAAAGTAATGTCACAGTCAGTCAGATACATAAAGAACCACAGATTTAACTGTGGCTGGTGTCCATCCTGCTGTAAGCTAGAGAATGAATGAAAGCTTCAATCAGGCGACGAAACGTACGATTTGATGTGAGGGAAACTCTCTTCCATCTTGCTGCCGGTGTTCTTGAAGATCTGCAGCGCAGCCTCGGCCACCTTCTCGTCATCCATCTTCAGACATCCCAGCAGAGACTCGAACGTCTCTGCGGAGTGGAATGACACCGGATGTGTGAACGACAGCACCTGTGGGAAAAGAACAACAAAGGGTCAAACATCTGGATAACATCTGACAAATAATGTTCAATAATTTTTATTGAACTGTTTTAAAGTGGCTGAATATAAACTAACTGAGAAGATGTGAGAAGGCTTCATGCCATCATTACTAAAGCGATAAATGTGTTCGCATCGCTATAATGGCCGCTGCTGTCGCCAGCCCTGCTTCCAGGGCAAAAACTGCAGGAGGGGCATTATTCATCACTGAATGTTCATTTCTTCCCCTAATTGTTATTCCATAATCATTTCATTTAACACGAACAGTGAAAAATTATACATTTAGTCCTCAATTCACACCGACATCCCAGCAGCAGCAGAACTGATAGAAGCACAGAGCCTATGATTTATCTTGCATGCACATCCATGTATCCATCATCACAGTCTGTAGAAAGAGATTGGTTTGGATTTTTCTCTTTACCTTCAGAAGTTCCAGTCCTGCTCTGATGGCCTCATCAGTAGGAACGCCCTCCTCCTCATCATCAGCTGTTCCGTCTATGGATTTGTTCACCTGTTTTATCAAAGCACTGATAGATGACAGAAGGGATGAAGAAAGAAATAAAAAGGTCAAATACTGCACAACTGAATCAAATGTTACTGATATTTGTAGCCTTTGTATTGTATATAATATGATGAGCACCTGATGGACTCGGTGTCGATGTGTACAGGAGCAATTCTCTCCAGCAGGAACTTGACCATTTCCAGGAACGGATTGCTGGGCTGTTTGGGACTGCCAAGCTTTTTAGTGATGTCTCGCTGAATGGGCGAGGAACAAATAATGAGAACAATAATTAATAAAAATAATCATACTGCAGTGCAGGAAAACTGACTATCCCTCTATAAGTTGTTGGGTTTGTCAGCTATTTAAATGTGTAATTTTCAGATCTGGTAAAGTACTTTTGGCCTTTTTAGTGCTGTAGAAATGTGAGTGTTAGTAACATATTGGAGCAATGACATAAGGGGGACATGCAAAAGGGGTCTGAAAAGTTTCTTTTAATATTTGGATCCTACCACATTAAAAACTAGTTACTGTTGGACTCCTCTGTAACAATGCTTTGTGAACAATGAAACTATAAAATGAATTATATAAAACAACCTTAAAATACTAATCTAAGACTCTACACTGACAATGACAACAGAAGCACTGCAAAAGAAACATCGAAAGGAATTGAATTTAAAATTAAAGACATTTCATACTAATGCTCGAGTATAATACGTCCATTTTAGACTGAAACCTTTATGAGTCAAACAAATTTCAGGCTACTAAATCTTTAAGGCCATCAATTAAAATAAAAACACATCCAGTGGGAGGATGACATCATTTCAGTTACAGGGCACTGCACAGTGAACCGTCAATACTCACCACACACACTTCAGCTTGCTTGCAGGAGCAGGTGGGACTGACTAAGGTTTCCAACTGATCTCTGATTCGCTCGTCATCATCCAGGACCTGAGCCAGCTTCTTCACAAAGTCCTGAGCCTTGCCCGGGTCTGGAAGGTTCCCTGTAGAAAGACAGAGTTGAAATGAAAGGGTGGCAAAGTCATTTCATTAGAAATGTTAATTTTCTTTTCCTACTTAAACTACACTAGGTGGGAGATTAGTAAGTTAGTAATTCAAACCACTGAATACAAGTTTTCTGAAACAAATGCAACTTATTGAAGTCATGTCATGTGTGTGAGGTCCCTTACTTGTGATCACCATGACCTTGGCAAATACAGCTTTGCTGGATGCTTCAGACTACAACAAAAACATAAACAACACAGCAACTAAAGGTTTAGAGACAGGAGGACAAGGTTTATTAATCAGCTTGCTTTTAAATGTGTGTAGTGTGCTTTGGTCACAGTTACCTTGGGTTTTTTGACCAAGTCCAGCAGGTCTTTGACATGGTGTCTCAGCAGATTCTGGCACTTCCACATCTCATTCAGAGCTCTGAGAGCCACAGAGGAGGAAACAAATGGCGCAGAGATAAACAAATGTGAAGGAGGTACAGTAATAATACAGTTGTAGTGGAAAATAAAGCCCTTCCTTTGACTTTTCCTACCCAACAGGTCAAAGTTGGGTTATTTTTAGATTAAATCTTCCTCAGACCATCACTTTCTTTTCCAAATCGTCACATTTCTACAAAACAAACAGGACTGAAAATGCCATGCTCTTTTTTGCTGCTGTCTTGATCTCATGCATACGAGTGTGTGAGAGTGAGAAAAACTCACTTGACAGCATTTGTGTCGAGGGTGGCATACAGGTAATACAGACACTTCATCCTCTCAGTGGTTTCCAGGTTGTGAGGAACCATGTACTGGGCGAAGACTCGCTCCACCAGCAACCTGTGCACACGCAGGGAAACATTAAAGGAGAAACACAGATTCAAATTAAAAATATCCTCAGAAAGTAACTCTGGTTGTTTGCCTTGTGTTTATTGTCCTTTAAATGCAATTTTACTGTCATCTCAATGGCTTATTTTTAATGTATTCCCTGTCATCTTAATGTCTTATTTTTAATGTATTCCCAGGCCTCAACAAAGTACTTTGAATTGTCTGGTGTCTGAATGGTGCTATATAAATAAACTTAATCTGTTCTGCTCTCTTTAAAGGGTCTGAGCTGACGGGACCTGACAGTCATTAACTGATCATTAGACGTGTTTAATAGGATTATCTACACCAGGGTCTGAAATGAAGGCGGCCTGGGAAAAAGTCTCATGAAAAAAACAAAAAAAACAATCAACATTTTTAGGTCCCCTGTTGATCTGCGTTTCTCATTATCAAATAGTTATGCATGACTGAGATTACAGTCCCTCACTGGCAGTTTCTAATCAAATATATGACAGATAAATCTAATTAAATAGATTGATATGATTTCTCCTCTGCCCAGAAATAATCTCAGATTTTAAAACCTCTCAAGTAAAAACAGGACCTTTTTAGGCATTCAGTGATCTTTAAGAAACAAGGAAATACACTCTTTGTCCCTCCTACCCACCTTCTCCCTGTCCCATATTTGGACAGACCACTGGGCATACTGGGACAAATCTCAGTGAGCAACTATATTGCAGTGTTTTTACTGGCGCTTTCTGTGTACCTGTCATGTGTTGTGCACATGAGAGTGTGCTGCATGTGTGTTTGGGGGCTGAGCTCACTGGACACTCACAGCAAACTCTGAGCTAATGTTGGCTTGCTAGCTAGTTAGTGAGCTAACTTCTGTATATCTGCAACACATTACACAGCCGTCTTTGACACCAACTTCAAAGCTGTTATTTCCTCACATTCTGTTGATAATCTTAGTGAATTTCTCAGTGTGTTCAACTCAAACACTTACATATTGGCTCTTTATGGGAGACTTTGCTGAGTGTTTCATTGCTGCCCGGCTTCACTTTCATCTAGTTACACACATTCACACACAGGAACTGCCTGTTTCAATACAGACTTTTCCTGTTGGCAGCTGAGCAGTCACACTGCAGCAGAGTGACTCAATGATTAACTACAGCCCCAAACGCTCCTATGCAGTTAGTTCTGAGACTATTGTGCTTTGTGGATTTGTTGTGTTATGTCATTTAGGCTTTTTGCAGAGGTAACCACTTTGCCTCGCCATGGCTCATCTACTTGACATTTCACAGAATGACTGTCAACAAACCCCAGAGAGGTATTGCAGGCTCTCCATGTTGTGCATGTGTAGGTGGAAAAACAGTTAACACCCCAAATTTTCCAGTTCAAAGTGAAGTGAGTGTTGAGTCAAGCATCTGACTCAACACGGATCCGAGAGTCAAATCAGCATCTTTTGGGAAACAGAGGATTTAAATGTGCTACACTTACCCCCCAAGGTATGAAACACTTGATTAAAATTCATGAGTGTTTTGATTTTCCATTATTTCTTAATAGAAGAGACGGGAACACATGCACGCTAACCTGTCATCGATACTGTTCTGGTAGTAGATGTGGAGCAGCTTGTCTTTGATCCAGGAAATCTGTTTGGAGGCCTCCCTCCCTCCCTCTCCCTGCAGCGAGTACTTCCTGTAGATAGATGCCAGGCCCATCATGGCTTCCTTACGTACACGCCACTGATGAAGGAGGACAGAAAAAGATGAATGGAGACAGCTAGTTGTGACAGCTTGTTAAGTCGGAGCTTTACGAGGTGCTACAGAGGCTGTAGTCTCCAAAAGAAAAATAGTTGTATGCTGACCGTGATGTAAATTCGATGAGCTATATTAATTTGATAGAAATTTGATAAGCTTAATTTGATGTGGTACTAAAAATTGATCACGTCAGAGCAACAAAGTTATTTCTTGCCAAACACATTGCAGTCCTTCTGGAATGAACAGCCGACTGAGTTAGCTACACACACCACATGCTGCTGTTTTGCTATCAGAACCTGGATAGTTAGACAGGAGAGACAAGTGCTCCCTCAAAGGAAACTTCATATGTCAGCAAAGGAAGCAAGAGCAACCCTAAACGCTAAGAGCTGCTATGGATAGAGAGGTAACACATTGGTGGTGTAGAGATGCTTTGGCCACTTGAAGCTCCGTTTGGCCACAGAGTGGATGAAACAGTCCCACACGTCGAGGCTAATGCTACCTTAAGTCCCCCATGAAACAGATATGTGATGTAGGTGATGTAAGCTAAAAAATGTGCCCACAGAGATGGGAAATACCACAAACTACACGTGTCACCTTTTAATAAAGCAGACTGAGTGCAAGCACTTACGCTCACCTGTCATTGGACTCCTCCACTGGAACAAGCAGGGGGGCTCTCAGAGCAGCATCCCAGCAACAAACTGTAACATGACTATATGCTCCCTCCCCTTTAATAGACATGCTGCTGTCTATTAACACTTTCTAAAGCTTTTTTTGTGCCGACAGATATTATTGAAAATGAGCATTTTAAATGCCACACACTGTGGGACTCCCAATTATTTAGACTGCAGGTTTATTTTTGCATAAATAACTAACTGTAACTATATTTTCTGTTTTCAGCTCATACAACTGTCACTTTTCTGGTTCTTGATATACTAGCAAATCTTTCAGCCCGACAGAAATCATTTATAGCATAATAAATATCAGAAAGAACTCTTACTCTCTTGTCCAAGGTCCTCTCCTTTACAAAATTGAGCAATGCATCGTTGACTAGAGACAAGTCTTTCTTGGCAGCGGTTACTATAGAGACAATGACATCATGGCGGATGGCCTCCTCTGGGTCATGTGATCTGACCCTCAAGTATTCTGAGAGAGAAAAAACAGGAACAAATGAGTGGGATGTGAGAGAAACGGCCACCTCTTCTACAGAGAAAACACCCGGCAACTGCCTCTCATTTCATCTACATCACACACTCACACTCTCGTTGGTGAATTGCAGTGGGGTTTTTGCTGATTAATATCTCATCACACAAGATGAAGGTTTCCCCTAAACTATATCTGCTTAGAACTTGGTTTTCTTTTCAGCTGATGTACCTGTGAGGTCTTTCGCCAGGTCTGGGTGGTTCATGAGACAGTGACTGGCAAACTTAACACACTCCAGTCTGATAGGCACGTGGATGTCATTAAACCTTTGGGGAAAAGAAATGAACATTACGATCAGCAGCTCTACAAGGTGACACACACGCACGCATGCGCACACACACACACAATCAATCATCCAGGCAAAAAAATAAATAACCTAGGGCATATTTGCTACACACACACACACATACTGCTTCTCTGGAGGCTAAATTTAAGACTTTGTAATGCACCAACAATGCAACAAACAAAGAGACAATCTGATAAAACAAGCTTATTCCAAAGTAAATATAGCAAAAATAATTTCACAAACCACCAAGAAGTGTGTGGTAGACAAATTAAGACAAGGCAATTGACTGTTATAGACTATGAATAAAAACTAATTAGGTAAAGCGAATGTGATTATGGTGCGAGACAACAACAAAGACTCGATTGTATCACAACAACAACAACCCTGTCTTGTATTATGTAACCTCCAATAAGAAACTAACTGCTTGTTCTGTACAGATTTTCGCCTCTTTAAAAAGTATCAAATCTAGGTATTTTTCTTTTCTTTTTTTCAAGCATCTGTAGATGGCATAGCCAGACTGAAACCCACCTGCCCAGGTAACACTGCCAGAGTGGTTTGTTCTGTGCGGCCAACTCAGAGTCCTTGGCTCCAAACATCTTAGCCAGCAGCTTCACCACCTGCAGCCTCTCATCATTATCATTACTCTGCAGAGACAGAGGGAAGGAGAGCCACAAAGAGAGAAATGACGCTCAGAATCTGGCTGTGTCCATCAGGCAGATGTGCCAACTCATTTACATTAACTTCATTGGAAACATCGCCGTTTTCACACAACATGAAGGCAGCAGTTTCTTTGGTATCAATCTTTTTTTCTTTTTGTTTTTTTTGTAGAATGAGTCATGAAGAAGAGCAAACAGCAGAAACAATGAGAAGTAAAGATAAAGGAAGAGGAGAGTTGGGAGGAAGGAAGGAGCGAGACTGAAAAGAAGTAAAAAGCAGTAGGGGGAGAAAGGAGAGAAAAGGAGTGGGGAGAGATGAAGATGAAAAGAGCGATGGTGAGAGAAAGAATGAGTGAACATGAGAGACACAGAGAGACTGTGTCGTCTGTGGGGGAGAGATTTTATCGCAGCTATTATTTTGAGGAGACAGCAGTGATATACACTCCCTCTGAACAGTTAATGAGCGTTATCCATCAGCAGGGCGCCTTTATGAGACACTGCAGAGGCAACATTATGCTGACTGGCTGGCTTTATCTTTCTAATATGAAACAACAAACCTGCAGAGAAAGAGAAAATGTGCAGTTCTGTGGGTAATGGGTCAGAGAATTCAGGTTTTTAGTCTGGTGTTTGGATAAACTCATTATACCAACATTATCAGAAGCATTGCTGCCGCTTCCATCTCTTTAACCGCTATTAATATTGCAATTCTGTATCTGGCAAATGTCCCAATAGAAATGCAGTAAGGTGTGTCAAAGAAAAACAGCTTTGAAAATCCACCAAGTTTGGCCTCAATGTTAAACTGAAAAGGTGTTTTTCTATACCTTGAGTTTAAACTCCAGCTGTGGCAGCACAGAGAGCAGCAGGTGGCTGTCGATGTTGTACAGCTCCAAGATGAGGTCAAAAACATGTTCAGACAGATCACTGACAGAGGTCTTCCCCAGCATCAGCACCTGGTTGAAGAACTGATGAAGAACACAGAGAGGGAGGAATAATAGTTACTGACATGTCCAAAAAAAAAAAAAAAAACTCTTTGCAAACTCTGACTTTTCTGATACATGGCTCCATTTTCCTGATGACCTCCATATGGCTCGCGTGAAGCAGATTTAGAGACAGGTGCAGACCTCATCTATGTTGAGGTCAAAGGTCAGGCACAGAACAGCATCTTTGGAGCAGGTAGGTGTGCAGTGGTTTACTCAAGCACCACTGCTCTGCGTGAACCTGGAGCCTCCAACTCTGGGACAATCTCTAAACCTACTATTACACCACATTCCAGCAGCCTCAACTAAAACCTGAATTCACAACACTGAAGCTGCATGTGTATGATGCAAGCCTGAGCATAGATATTTGGATGCATCAAATGTTTTATGTTCAACAGCTGATTTTAATGTCTACCATATCACTTAGCTTCATCATTTGCTCAGATATGAGCCTCTTGCAGTGCCAGACATTTCCAGCATGGCTGGCCCTTGTTCAAATACTCAGGGTTAGTATCCTGCTCGTCCCAGTAGGATACTTGAGACAAACTCTTAGACTACAGTATTCACCATTTCACCAATAACTGTTATAACTGTGGAAATAATCATTTCTCAATTTAATGATTATTACAGGATGTATACAACTACAAGATATCTAATGTTTAATGCAGAAAAAAATAATCAAGAGTGTGTCAAAGATTTAGTCTTACATTGGTGATGTAAGGCTCAATAGCCTGAGCGGTCCTCTTCAGCAGGGCTTTAGCCAGGTCATAAGCTTGTTTATTCAAATTCTAGACAGACAGAAAAACAAGTCAACAGCAGTTCAGAGAACATGTTCACACAGATGGCTTGAAGACAGACACTACATATAATGTGAAAAACACTGGTGCAGTCCATCACTTCTTGTTTATTCTTCACTCAGAAGAATCCCAAAATAAGCACTGGAGCAGACACAGATGTAGAGCTGCTCTACCTCTTCTCACCTGCAGGGGTCTCACTGAACTACAGGGTATGGAAAATGATATTGGCTTCACTCTACTGGTGATATCAACTCACTTCAGATTGTCCCTTACTGAGGTGTTTTCTACTTATATCATCATTCATGCTGGGACTGTGTGTGTGTGTGTTTTGTTTGATTGTGTGCACATACCTTGTGTGCTGGCACCAGGTTGACCAGTACTGTGTCCAGCAGCTCCTGCGATACAGTGTCTCCCTCGCAGATGATGGAGCTCATCAGGTCCACCATGTGCATGTGCACCTTCTGGTTGTGGCCGTTGCTAGGGAAACGGGAAACAAAGCAACAAGAGTCAAAAGTCAAGGAAAGCATCACTGCATAATTTGAAATGTAATATTAAACACAGGTTCCTTTAAGGAAATTATTCCTTGATATTCTTTTGTGTGAGCGTCACCCATTCTGAGTGAGGACAGTGAAATGTGTGCACCATGGCTGAGATGTACTTTGCTGGCAGCAGGCGTTTTGTAAGGATTCGTGTTGTTCACTTGCTGGATTTCTCATTTTGAAAACAATCTGGCCGCACAAACTGTCCACGACACAGCAGTGCGCTGACCACGTACAGGGTGGGCGTACATGCTCATAATGATCTGCATTAGAGTGGGAGGTAAAGCGTATTACCTCGATTCTAAGCAAATAAAACTAAACCCTGTATCTCAGCAACTGCTGTCCTCAACACTGCCAGGCATAACTGGTCTCATTACCTCCCATTCACTGAATGTGTCACTTCTGTGTACACACACAAACATGCGCACACACACACACACGCGCAGGCTGCATTCCCCTACACCTCCTAACTCACTGCAAACATTTCAAATGAGAGGCTCTTTAGAGAATCTTCTTATATAAAAAGGGCATTGTGTTGGCACAACCTTGACACATACACACACACACCACAATTTTGTTCAAATGGCAAAGAGCCAACTTCTGTACTGCAGAATTCAGCCCTCAAGGTTGTGTTGAGCAGAGTGAAATTGAGAGGAAGGTTGGGAGGAGGGATGTGGAAAGGGGGGGGGGGGGCAATCCAAGAGAAACAAGCAGACTGCTACTGTGCTGTTTTATGATGTAGCAGTGGAGACACACTGAGGTGTTAAGAGAGGGCCACAAGGGCTCATTTGTGTGATTAATGGCCACTGCAGCCAAAAACAGGAGGGAATGTGGAAAAATATAAGCTGCGCCCACAGAATACAAAATGATGAATATGGACACACAAATATTAATGAACTGGGGTGAGCATTGATAAAACAACTTACTTGATGACCTGGAAGAGTGTTCTGTAAAGCTGGGTGAATATCTCATTGCTGTCTTCAAGCTCAAAGCAAATATTGTAGGACTTCACCCAAGCTATGTTCTGAACAATAAGAGAGGAGGAAGGACGTTAGTGACAATGCAATTTACAATGCAGATGCAAACTAGGAAAGTGAAAGAAGAGTGTGGTGAGGGGAGGGAAGAACAGTCTTGTTTGCTTAGTAGTTGTCTTTAAATAGCAATCTGTCAAAAACCAAATCTGACTCATTTCCATTTACACCTGCAATACCAGATTGTTTTGGATCAGTTAGGGGTCAGCAGAGATTTTATTTACACAGAGCTTATTTACACATGCAGGAATTACAAAGCAACATTATCACTCAGAGTCATCAGTCCACCTGGTGAATACAAGTCCAATAGCCACTCTCTCTTTTTAGCACTGTTTTTGGTCTCGACCAACCCCTGACTCTTTATCTGCTCAATGCTCCACTATGTTCACCAGCTACCTGCCAACTTCGTCTGGCTGCTTTCTGGTGCTGACAGGTGATGGACAGTGCTGCCTGCGGCAGCCAAAAACAGCACAATGAGAGTGAACCAAAACAGTAAAGTTGTAGGCAGATAAACAATTAGATGAAAGGTTTGTAGAACCGAGGGGAGCTGCAGATTCAGGTGAATAAAAAAAAAAGCCACTTTAAATGATCCAGCATAGGCGAGCTCTGCTTGCATTCACTGTCTGTTTATAGAGATAAAGAGATTAGTTGAGGTTTCTACTCCATGTTAAATTAAAAAGCTTCATCTTATATACACCTTCATGCCTACTGTCGGTAATAATTTGGAGTGTAACAAAATTATCATCATTAAAATCGGTAGTTGGATTTCCTCTATCGCATAATTGCTTCCTATTGTCCAATTATGACCCGTAAATGGCGCTGGCTTTCTAATCACAATCTTAATAATAACAACTCACCTGCAAACAAAAGTTATTTACTTCCACTTAGACTAAAGTTGCCCCTTGATTTCATTGGGAAATAGCCTCTTGTTGCAAATTCCCATAAATGAATCAAAAATACTTAGATTCAACAAATAGAACCACACAGGCAACAAGACTGAAAAACAAACCAAACCATTAATGACAATCAGCAGAGTATCACTACAGAAATGATCCTAAGAATACTGAAGGATTGAGGCTAATAATGTTTGAAGGCATAAAACATTTTTAATGATCTGTTTCGACTTGGTGTATAAAAAGAAGTTCAGATGGTGTCTGCTGCATGTACTGACGGAGATTACAAGCAAAACAGCCAGACTGCCGCAGATATAAACACATTTCCTATAAGCCTCTGTTGCAGAGAGAGAGAGACACACAGAGAGAGAGAGAGAGAGAGAGAGAGAGACACACAGAGAGAGAGAGAGAGAGAGAGAGAGAGAGAGACACAGAGAGAGAGAGAGAGAGAGACACACAGAGAGAGAGAGAGAGAGACACACAGAGAGAGAGAGAGAGAGACACACAGAGAGAGAGAGAGAGAGACACACAGAGAGAGAGAGAGAGAGAGAGAGAGAGAGAGAGAGAGAGAGAGAGAGAGAGAGACACATTCTATCACCACTGCTTCCTCCTCCGTGTCTCTGCACTCTCCTTCCACATTATTTATTTAATACGATGTGGTTACATAAGATCTTAGAAATGCAGGGGTCAAATATTATGAAAAATTCAAATTCAAAGGGATAAAATAAAACTACAGACAGTTCTTCTATGCGCAGAATGAGCCACTGGGTCAACAATCCACACACCAGCTAAAGTCATACACAGGTTAAGTTGTTCACATTAACCTTTTTGAGTTAGTATCTCTGTTGAAATTTATAAACTCCAAAATAAAATATCAGTCTACCAGCAAAAACGTACAAAAAATGAGAAACCACTGGCTTCTCTTTTCTGGTTGGTATACAGTGGACCTTCAAAATTTTCATCAGTAGTCCAAGTGTACTGTGCAAGTTGGCAGTGAAGTAGAGAAACGTTTACATACCAAAACAACCTGTTACAAATTACATCCAACCCCAAACCAGGTGGCTTCATCCGCAGGGGTATTTCATCACCAGATTACCAGTCAAGCCAGGTTTACGCTTCAGGAATTCAGTTTAATAAAGGAGGTTTAAGTAAGTCAGGCTTAAGTTACTTAAAATTCCCCTACAGACATGTTTAAAGGCATAAAATGACTCTGCTAGGAATAATAATCTGTGTCTGATATAATCTATTACAAAGGTGTAACTTCTGGAAACAAGATGCCTCCTACTTCACTGAAAGGTTCATTCTCAGTGTATTTGCACAGAACGCTTCAACTTTCTATATCATACCTGTGTACATTGCATAATGAGCCACAACTGGCTTCTAAACTAACTAATGTCACACAATCCTGTTCCTATCTACATGTCCCAAAGGCACATTTAAGGGAACTCAGACAGACTTTTCCTCCAGCTCTCTAGTTTCAAACTATATCTTTCTGCACATTAGCTGCGGTGAACTGCGCATGTTTTTTCATTCTAATTGAAATTCATCCAAGTGAAAATTTCAGGTCAATTGTTTACATTGAATGTTATTAAATAGGGTCTGGTGTTTACATGCAATGATGCATTTAATGGAAACAGCTGTGTGGCATGCACTAAAGTGATGAAAACATCATCAGGAAAGTAATCAGGTTAAATCACTGACATGGTACAATGTTTATAAAGAAGGTTTAAACTACCCCTTTGCATGCGGTTGAAATTTCCATCAGTTTGGGTTTGTTTATTCTGAATGAGGTGTTTTGATGTGGAGCATACTCATTCTGTTTGGACATTTAAACCAATTCTAATCAGATTGTTAAGATCCACATAATCATACCTAGTGAAGCTCAAACATCCAAGCTAAGTAACAAGAAGGAAAACACATTTTTGAGTGAAAGGGCAAAGTAACCAGTGTTACAATAAATCATCCAGACAGAAACTATTTTTCCCAAATTTGCTCTTCCCTGCTCCATTGTGAACATGAAATGTGGAGTACAAGACAGGCTTCAATAAGCCCCACTCTTCTGAGTCTTCTTCATTAAACATTACTCAGGTCTGGGACGTGTCTCTGTGCATGTAACTACAGCAGCTCATTAAGGTTGGGTTCCAATACTCAGTTCCCAGCTGGCAAAATACCCAGATTTGTTAAGGTCCAACTCTAACAAATCTCTTTTTGAACCTTTTATTTCTCTCTATTTTTTTTTTATTAGCAATGAGCAATGTAGAAAACATTTGGGTCAGAGGCTTCTCATTTTACCCAGCACTGATTGTTTAACGATTAAGTATAATGGCAAATATCAATCATGGCCGACTGTATTAGCTGTCTCTAATTACTGCTAATTCTGTAATTAAGAAAATGAAACTTCATGTGCCCTCGCCACTTGGTAACATCCTCTACAGCAGAGAGTGGGCTGTTTTTGAAGTTCCCTTGCTTAGAGAAACCAGATCACATCTCTCAGTAAACTTTTATGAATCTCATATCAATATTTTAAGGTCATGAAATTAATAGTTGTGAATCTGTAGTAATTTGGATCAAGTCACTTGTACAAAATGCAGTGTACAAAGTGGGCGACAGCTGTTATTTCAATGTGCCAGACACATTTAATCAACACTTCAAACCTTCTGGTTCATTGCATTTTCACTTTGTAGCTATAAGTTGTGAACATTAATTAGGCTGCACCTTAAAAAGCTTCTTCCCTCACATCCGACAAATGGTGATTAGAGATCTTCAGATTCAATAAAATCAATATTCAATAAGATCAGACTTCCACCGTACCACTGATCAATACACATACAGTCACACACCTCAAGCAGGTAGAAGTATCTGTTGAACTGAGCACTTTTGGTGTCCTCCAGTCCTTTCAGCTGTCTGGTGATGAACATGAAAATGTCCTGGAGACAAGAAAGAAACACAAACAATGAATGCTGATTTGTGTCTGTCTGACAAAGAGCTTATGTTTAGAAGCTCCATAAAAAGGCGAGAGTCACGTCAAGTCTCCAGCCAAATGCCGCACAAATTTCAAGCCAACTTACGCAAAAGTTGGCAAATGAAACTAGAAATCAATTTGTCAGTTTGTGTTACATGAATACTCCAGAGAAGGTGCAACAAGGTTGTGTAATTCAAACATGGAGCAGTTCTGATGGTGCGGAGTGATGTCATTTTGCAGTATTTAGTTTTATGTGCACCAGCAACATCTTCTTCACTGTACCTTCAGTTTATCTGGGGAGGTGTAGGGCGCCTCCGGGGCGTATATTCTGAATATGTCTGCTAGACAGCAGGCCACCAGCAGACGCACGTCCTTGTCTGGGTGTTTGAGGAAGAAGTCTGAGGCCAGGTGGAGGGCTAGGTTCAGATACAGCTCCTTCTCCTCCTCAGAGTCCTGGTCCATGTCCATGAAGGTCTTCACAACCATCTGGAAGAGCAGTGAGGGACATTAAATGGGGAGAGCAGGCGCCAGAGAGTGCAGTAGTTCTCTAAACTTTTTTTGTAATTCACTTTTTTATTGCTTTTTAGATGGGGGGGGAGAGAAAAATACAGTAACCTCACACAGAACATAAAGAGACAACAAACAAAAGAGACAATGACAATAAAACCAAGACCACAGAAGATAAAAAAAGGGAAATTATAGATGAGGTAAATCTATCTATACACAGGGTAAGCATTGTCAGCACCTATCATATCACAATGCTTTCACTCACGTACCACCATGGCATATGAGGCAGCTATAATTAACACCTAGAACAAAATGGCAACAACAAATAGGATCTGCCAGGGCAAGTATAGCTACGCACATGGTTGTCACTCACAACCACAATAGTTCTCAAACGTTTTTGACACACCCCCCCTTAAGAAGAAAAAGTCCATGGCCCCCCAAAAACCCCAAAATTTTCATCAATAGGACTGGGGTGATATGCTTATGTCCCGATTCAATATGTATTGGGACATTGACTCTACAAGTATTGTGATTCACTAATTCAATTTATTGCTATTCTTTTTTACTTTTTTTTTTATAAAAACACTAGACCATGGAAAAAGTTGAATCATACACTACACTAGAGGCTACATACTCATGTATATTGTGAGTCATTTATATCACATGTCAGTCAGTCTAAGTTTTATTTCTGCAGCATCATTGCTGTAAACCACTTGACTCTGTCTTAAAGCCTTGCTAACACCTCTTCAGCCACTATGCTTAATCCCCTGCCTGTTAGTTAAATAAAGCACTGTTGTACTTGGGTTAAACAATCTGTTACAATAACATGAAATAAAGTTTAAGTTAAATTAAGTACTGTTGTAATAGAATTAAATACAGTACTGTTATAACTATCTTAAATAAACAAATATTATGAAATCAATCAAAGCAGAACCACTTCTGCTTTAATTCTGAAGCATGAAGCTTGTCTCAGGTCAGAGGTGTTGATGTAGTTGTAGTGAACTTGAAGCTTCTGGTCTAAAGACAGTCGGACAACAACAGTTAGCCGTTAGCTGTTTGCAGTTAACAGAAAGTTAAACCTTTACAAGTCAACGGCATCGTCAAACATCAGGATTTATTCACTGTGAGCGGGAAACAGGCGGCCGTTTTCTGGCTCATACGCCGAGGCTAAAAGGCTAACCATTTAGCTCTCAGGCCAACTGTTAGCTGCTATTACATTAAGCTCAGCATAAATAATAAAATATCAATATAATATCATTTCAGGATTAAGGAAATTAATACATTTTTCAATTCTGTATTTATCAATCATTAACAATGACAGGGAAAGCAACAAATAAACAAGGATCCTTGTTTACTTCCCAACATAAACCATATCCATTCCCCTTTGTTTCATTTCCATGTTCACACGCCCCACCCCCTCCCTGCAGAAGCCCGCCCCTCCAGTTTGAGAGCCAATGGTTAAGATGGGTTGGCTGAATAGCTAGTCCTGTTCATCCAATTTGGGTGAACCATCACTGCAGGACAATGAGGCTTAAAATCCCTCCATAGCATTCAGTTTCTGCTGTTGCACCAAGCAAAAATCAAACTTCAAAAAATAATCCTTTCAATAATGCATCAGTAATAATGTATTTTGGTGAATTACAAATAGGAACCACAACAAAAACACCTCATTTTTAAATCTTAAAATAAAACCTAAATATTGCTACTACTTATTGCAGCAGAGTGGGACACACTGACCTTGAGCCTGCGGACCATTTCCTCTTTGGAGATTTTGTCAGAGATCTCCTTGACCCCCGGGGGGTAGGTCACCTTCCCGTCTGTGGCTCGAGCTTTAGAGTGAGCCATCCTCTTTAGCTCTTCACTGCCTGAGGAGAGAAAGAGAATAATGTTTGTAATTCACCACCTCAGAGAAAGAAAGAAGGTGAAGGGGGAATAGAAATAGGGAGTACAAGCTTAAAAGAACTGCTGTGCTTGAAAAAAAAAAAAAAAAAGAAAAAGTAAGAAAAGGCACATTGTTAACTATTTGGAACCCAAGGCAAATCTTTTTAATACTTCAAAAAGAAGTCTGCAATAGAGCAACCTCTGAAATATTCGGCAAGGTATTCACAGCGCAGTAATAGCTTTCTACAAGCAGAATTGAGGATGTAATTGCTGTATTCAGAGAGCAGGCTGTCTTTTCATTGTGAGCTGCTACTATCATTATGTTCCACATTTCATTACTGTGGCCACTAGCCTGTCAAGGATTACACACAATTCATGTTTGGGGTTTTCACATGATGCAAAATGTGCGAACTGGTCAGATAAATCATGCTGCACTTTACAATGCTCTTTGGCAATGGCTACTAAACTGACGTGTCTCACCTCGCAACTGCTTTTTGTCCATTAAAAATATTTAAAAAGCCAAATATGTCCACCCACAAATATGACTTCATTTTTACTCCTACAGCTTAACTTCATCCCCCTTTGTCAGAGAAACTAAAGCCTGACTCATAGTTCATGCATATACAAGAGTCTGCATGGTGAACTTCAGTGCAGTAGGGGTTCATAAAATATCAGCATTTAATTCAGCAGTGTATTAATTACAGCAACGCGGCTTGAAGTCAGCGGTACTTGCCACGAGTTCTGAGTATATCAGACGGAAGCTGAACGGAGTCTGATACATAGCAACTGATAAATCAGAAGACTACAGTGCCTGTCTTGGTCTGTTTTTGTGCTAATTTTCTCAACTATTCATATCACAGTTCACAGGACTGTTGCAACTCAGACCAGATGATGTAGCCAGTTATCATCTATCAAAGCCTGACCGATCGTCAATATATTAATCACTGTGGTCAGCAAATGCATCAGAGCTCAGCTGAGCACAGAACGGAGTCAGCGTTTGTGGATGTGTCTTGTCTTCATGGACAGTTGCTCATTTTCAAGCATAACACATTGTTTGAATGATGACAATAAGCTAAGCCCCCCTCATGTCTCCCTTTCAGTAACCTAATTCAGTCTGGCAGCAGTTGTCAGCTGCGGAGGCTATAGCTTAAATTAACTTAATTTTAGGTTTATTTGTGAAATAGTCAGTGAGACAGTTCTAGTGAGTCAGTGAACAGCTCTGTCATTTTCTCCCTTGTCAGTATGGCGCTGACAGCTGATGTAAAACACATGCTTGCAGTTTATTTGTTGCTAAATCAGTTAGCAACGTAGCTCACCTACGCCATGGCTCGTCAGAGGAAGACGGCTAACTATCTATTAATATATAGTATTATACTAAATCAGTAAATTGCACGTCAACACAGTTACTATCAGTGCACTGAAAAAACACTGACACATTTTGATTTTCATCGATGATATTATAGCCCAACAACCCCCCCCATACCTAATGTCTGGCCATTACATCTCAAAACAGCTGTCACTTGAAAGGGATTATTATTACATTAGTGGAAAAAAGCTGAAAATAAATGTGTGCCCACTGAGACATGTAAAGACGGAGGAAGCGGATTCAGACGCTCACCACGCCCCCCCCCTCAATAACTACACGTTGACTGTGTTTTTGTTATTCAGTATGATGACCCAAGGCACAGTTCGCCTCTCGTTCACACACACCCACCAACGGCAGCAAGCTACTATGCATGGCACCGGGCTGGCCTTCGGGAGAAATTTGGGGCCCGGTTTCTTGCCCAAGGACATGTTGGCATGTGAACTGGAGAAGCTGTGATTAATGTGACAACTATCTCTATTTGCTGAGGTGATGCTGAGCTTCGCCGGAGTCTTCTATTTGAACTTTTCTGCAAATCACAACTTACGGACAGCAACTAACAACACTTACTATCATTACTTATCATGCATTATAATTATCAATTATTCTGACAATAATTGATAATTATTAAGTGAAAAACATCCTTTCACTCACAGTTACTAAAATGTGAAACTACTTTTGGTTGTCCTATGTGGCAGTAAACTGAATATCTTTTGGCTTTGGTCACCTTTAACTCTAGGAAATAGCGATTTCACATTTCAAAGACATGGTGTACAATCAGATTTTGTGTAAGTCATACCCAGAAACCACATTGTTAAAGTGTAAACACTGAGCAACCGTACTGTGACATGGACTACAGGGATTTCACACAGGATATTGGTTAGCTGAGGTGTTAGGCACTCACCTCCGCCAAAACTGAGCTACTCGCATGGTTAGTTTGTCTTTGTGAGTCTCATGAAGGTGTAGCACAGAGAAAACTGGTTTTGGATACTACTTCTTGCGTGAACATGTGGAAAGAATGTGTGTATGTGTTTTGGTGGGTTGCCTTTATTGGGTTGTAGAGGCTTTTTAAACACATATTTGTGTACCTAGCCTCTCCTTTTTCCAAAATGTTAACCAGCTCCATTACTGCCCTAATTTAATGAGTCTTAGAGTTCCAGTTTTCTTCCCTTTAAACACATTTTCAGGGCAAAAAAGAGAAGAGAAGTTGAGAATTTATTACACCACTTGTTTAAATTCTGATTTGGAGGCAACTGATTTAGAGTTTCAAAAATTAGTTGAGCGATCTATTACTCTATTGACGGGTTAATCTGCAACTACTCTGATAACTGAACCTTTTTTGGCCATTTTAAGCAAAAACAGAAACACTTCAGAAGTCACCTTGGCCTGTGAATCTTCTTTCAGTGCTTTCTTACATTTTAGAGACAAAACAATTGATGCAAGCTCAGAAAATGGATAAAGAAAATAGATGATGAAAGTAATTGTTAATTGCTTTACTTCATTTTTTAGTTTTTATTATCCAACTATAACACTGTCATACTAAACATCACATTAAAAACTGCACCTGATTTATACAAGCACATGCAAATCAGACGGCCCTCTTCAAGTTCAATCAGTAACAAAACATGTAATCTCGGACCCATTCTGACTCCTGTGATACAACAGTATTATAAGCAGTCAACTGGTGTGGTTTCATAGAAATCCAAAAATAAAAATTTAAATGCACTGCTTCTCCAAGTATTGTCAAAACCAACAAATGGCATCTGATGTACCTGGATGACAGATGGATGCCAGCTCAGGAAAATGGAAAGACAGAGGCCGGACACTGGCTGATCCATCGCCCTTTCTCAGATTACTGTCTCAAGTTCAGAACTACAGTGCAAAGGCAGTTGACACAAGGAAGATTTTTTTTATCACATTTTCACTTTGTCTACCTTCTCCGCTTTCACCGGTAATGTACCAAAATTGTCTGAAATGTGGAATGCATCAGCTGAACATCTTTTTCTGCCCCGCTCCAATATCTCACTGCACAAAATCCACCTCTGCCAAGAGGCTCGCCAAAACAAGGTTATACTACTTTTCAATAAACATCGCTGCATATACTCTGTTACAAACATGGACTTTTCTTCTCCAACTGCGTCCCTGTTTGTGACTTCTCATAATTTATGTTGCTTTGAAGCAGAATTGATTATTGTGAAGCAGTCTGGGTCAGTAGGTCTACTGTGTGACAAAAGCACTCTCTGGGTTTGATTTAGAGGCCAGACTGCAATACTGAGTTTTAATCACAACCCAACAATTTTCTGCAGCTGTACTTTGAGTTTTATAAAAAAAACACACACACACACACACTTGCAAGAGGGGCCAAACACACACACACTGGACACTGGAGAGCTGCCAAATTGCTTGATTCTGACCTTCTGTTCCACCCCACAGCTGCTGCCAAATTTGAGTCCATCTCTCTCTCCATCCACCACACTGACACACAGAGAGCCCTGGCAGCCAATCAGAGTAGTGTATTTCTCAACTTAGGGGGTCTGTCTGGGTACCATCCACCAGGGAAAATTTCATTTTAAGAAGCAGCAGTAAATACACACAGGCAAGCTTTACCCTTTACTAAACCGCTTGAACATGGGCTACTTTGAACTCATTACTGGTTTATCAAACACATTTATCCCCCCACCGAGGGGGGTTTCTATCTGTCCGCTGCTTCTGCTCTCCCCACTTTAGCCCTTTAACACAGCTGCCAGCAGAAATATGAGGAGTCAGAGCAGTTCTCCTAACCTCGTCTGAACCTTGACACAGACATCCCTGATTTTAACTCTGTGGACGATCAAGGGAAAAAGTGGTACTGCCAGCAAACAGCAAGGACTGGACACCAGCTGGTTCTAAGGGTGAACTCAACAACCTCCATATACACACACACAAAGTGAGGGAAAGCTTCTGAAAAGGGAAGCACTGGCCATGAGTCTAGTTTTCCCCAGATGACATGAAATAGACAAAATTTAGTCAAGCATGTCTCGACCAAATCTGATCCAGCGAAGACCAGCTAGAAATAACAATCAAAGAGTAAATGAGGAAGTGAAACAAGTCCAAGGGTTGTGAGAATGAGACAGTGAGGTTGGAGTAAACCTCCAAAGAAGCCACACGGGGAGGAAAGCCATATGACATGCCATCGACAATAAGACAACAGAATCTGAATCACACGTCTAAGGTTATTAGGCCTCTGTATTCATTCAGTGCAAACAAACCATCACAGAGAAACACAACTAAAGGTCAGTGTGGCTTTTGCAGAGTAAGAATTTAACCAAACATTATTCTTTGTTTCCCTTTTAGTTGAGAAAAGTTACGTTGAAGTTCTGCAGCACCAAACAAATGACCAAATCTAAGAATGAACTCCAACCATAAGTGCGACCAAGAAGTTCCTGATGAAACATTAGTCCATTACATTTGGTTTTGTGCACAGCCATTCAAGATAATAAGCACGAAAATATGTGCACAAGCTGAAACACAATCATTTTATTTGGCCAGCATTCATTAAAACATTAAATCCCAATTTGGCGTTTTAAGGAAAGTTATCTTAAATGGAATTAATTTTAGTGTGTTATTTAACAACATATTCCAATGAAAACACTTTCTAATAACCAAAGTCCTTAATAGATCAGAGTTCACTTCTTTTTCAACAGCCTGTGATCCGTTGACGAACCCACAATAATCGATAATCACAGGCTAGTAGCTGTCAAAACAAATGCACTGACACCTGTCTCAGTTTATAAAAGACCATGTGGTGCCTAATCTTAGACAGACCTCCTCCTGTCTTTGCGGTTTCTATTGCCGCTACTCCTTCGCTCAAATCCTTTTGTTGTTTGCAAACGTTGTGTTCATATCACAACAATAACTGTGCAGAGTACCAGGTGTGCTGCTTTGCAATAATAAAGGGCCCCGATTATAAAAAAAGTGAAATATTCATTTGATCGCAGCCGATCAACCACTAAATAAACCATTTACGCTACGAGACGATGTCTGCAATAAAAAAAAAAAAAAAAAAAAGCAACGCTAAGAGCCTCAGCGATATAATGTTACACCCGAACAGCCGCCGGATTTCTATTACCGTTATGTTGAATTTATTTCCACGGTAAAGTAAATACACAGAGGAAAACGTTGTATGAATGGTAGGTCTTATTGTTATGGTACGGCAGCATGTCAAGGCCGGGGACAGTGGTGTAGCCGGGCTCCTTGTTGCTGTAATGTTAACCGTGGCTAATCTAGTTAGCCGCAGTTAGCCAGCTAGCTGGTATGCACATCTCGCTAGCATAACGGAGCTAGCATTAGCAGCAGCAGCAATCTCAGTGACAGAGGGCGGACGGATAGCAACGTTACTCCAAACAAAACACCCCGGCTAACCGCTATTATAACGACATCCGGACCGCAGTCATACAACCAAGTCGAGCCGTCCTTTGCTCATGCCTTTGGGACGTAAAGTCTAGCGAAAGGGCTCGTATTTCTCTAGCTAGCCATTCTGCGCCGCAGGACCAGGTCAACCAGCGCCGTGAATCGGGACACGGCTGCCGAGAACACAGGCGAGCAAGGCGGGCTGCGCTTCACCTCTTCGGGCTGGAAACCCGGCTGCTCCGCGGATAAATCCCGGGTTGTACCTTGTTTTTCGCAGCAGCGCCTGAAAATACCGCTACGTTTGGATATCAAGGGTTTGCTTTTTTGTGCATTTTCTTACCTGTTACGGTGAATTGTGATCAATCGTGTCCTCCTCTGCAGCTCTCTTCCCCCTCCTAGCTCCAAAATGGCGCCAATATGTGTGGATCTAGTGCCCATGGGTACGAACCATGAATGAGGGCACAGCGCCACCTATAGAGCGAGTCCATGCAGGTCTACTGGGCCCTTCACGGGATGCTCGTATCATCCCTATTTCACAACATGATTACATTTATATACATACAAAAATATATATATTATTATATTATTGGATTTCTAAACACAAATTGGTCATAATGAACCCAGTAGCTATAGTTTACAGGACAGTTTTCCCTGTGAAGCCACTGATAATTTGTATGACAAATATCTTACAGAAAATTGACAATTTGTTACAGAAGGAGAATAATACAACTGCTCATTTTGTGAATCTGAAATTTACCCAGTGCTACATGTGTTTGAACTCTTTTTTTTTTTATTAAAAAAAAAAAAAAAAGTATTCAGACTACATGGTTGTCACAGATTTATAACTGCATGAAAACATCCCCAGCAATGTTTCTGATGAGATAGAAAACTTGATGCATCCCTTAACAGTCTCTAAAATTGAGAGGCACAAAAAACGGCCCTTGATTTGTTCTCTCAGATTTTTTGGGGGGGATTATTATATTTTATTAATTATTATTATAATTTGACTATGGAACTGTATGTATGTACAAAAATGTCATTTCCCTACTACAGTTTATGAATAAAGTTTAATATCTTCAAAATAAAAAAACAGACTAATAAAATATGAGTTCCTTTGCATTAAGTTAATTCAGCAAAGCAGGCAATTGCTGTGGTGCAAAAATAAGGAGAAAAACTCAACATTTTAATTATTCATGTAAAAATGTGGAAGTAACACTGCAGCCTATAAGTTAATAGTATTTACAGCAGATGCCAAACAAACACATTTTGCATACTAAGTGCCAGTTTGACAGTTGCCTTTACTGCCTTTCTGGGCTCTGAAAGCCGAGTGTTTCCGACAGCACTTGAATGCAGCAGCAGGCTGTGTTTCAAATGAGGGTTTTTTTCTGTGTGAAAAATGATCTCATAAATGAAATAGGGTCACAAAAACATAATGTTCTCATTAGGATGACATTCATGTTTCCTCTGTGTGAACTATATTTACAATCCAGTAGCTGCTTCTCAATAGGGCTATTCATATTTTTTAAAGGTGTCCCTGCCTATTAAAGTGCATTTTATCAAGTCACTGTGCCTCTATTCATGCAGCCTTTTCTCAGACACATTTTAGACTACTGTGGAGCCATTCATATTTCCCTTTCCATGCCCTGCTAACCTTTTCATTCATATAACACTTTCCCATGCTAGAACATCTGTTCCTCTTTAATCTCATCTGCTGTCACTGATTATCCGGAAAAAGCCACTTGACTTTAAACTACTCAGATCTTCTTTCCAAAATGGTTTTTAATAGAACCTCAAACTAAGAGGAATACATGTCTCAAAGATCAGCTGCTTGCATTGTCTTTTTACGATGGGTCTCTGGCCAACATGAGCTATAGGGGGAGCTCCAATATAATCTATCAGATTTGCACTGTATGGGCTGTTACACAGCAGAAAACATTCATATTTAGCACATTTTGAGAGAGTGTGACGTGTTTAGCTTCAAAGCATATTTCATTAAGGCTGTTTGAAGTTCAGGCCTACAGATGGTGTGGGACCCATAAGCTCTGGTTTCAGCAGTGAACCTTTGGTGCTGCTGAGTGAATTATTTTTGGATTAAGCATCTTTTATGGAAAAAGAATGGAGACAAGAGGACAATATCTAATTAGGCTACATGAAATTGCAATGAAATATAACTAATATCAAACATTTAACAGGGATTCTTCTTTTTTTTTTTTAAAGATGATCAACAAAAGCTATGGTACAACTAAACACAGTATGAAAAGGCTTTACCTAATATGAATTTTACAGAATGCATTGCTCTCTATACACAGGCCATATGCCTTGTGTCTCTGTGGGTCAGCAGCAAATGTAATGATGACACAAAATATGATGTAGGCATAAACCTTTTCATTTCCAACCTGTTGTAGCTGAATTATTCTTAATATTTTTATATATGGCAACGCAATTAGAACTCACTCACCCCTGTTCTCAATTAACCAATTAGTGCTGAAAAAAAAAAAAAAAAACAAAAAAAAACGCAACTGTATAAATCCCAGCTTGAAGAACTTGGACCGGTTTCATGGCTCCAGGATGGAGGGGTACCTGTCCACGTTTCCACCGTACAGCGTCTGCGGTAACGCGGTCTGCGCTCCCCCAGCTCAGGGCGGCAACTGGGGCAAGCGAGAGGGCCGCTTCATGACCCCCCAGGGCCTCAACTACCTGGAGCTCTGCAAGGCCATCCTGTCCCAGGTCAACCCCGGGTTACCCCCTCCGCTCAAGAAAGCCAACACCAGAGAGTGCGGCGTGCAGGTGAACGCCAGGGTGGATAAAATGGTTCAGTGCTCGCTGGGTCCCAAGACGCTGTTCGGCCTGGAAAGCGACCGTCCCCCTGCGCCCTGGAGGTCTCCCAAAAGCCCGGGTCTGCTCAGCGCCGGGGGGAGGGCGCCGTACAACACACCGCCGATGAGCAGCCTGCGTTTCCTGAGGCCCGTCTCCATCTACTCGCCGGTGTTTGACCGGAGGATCCTCCTGAAGAAAGTCGGCGGCGACGGAGGAAGCGAAGGAGAAGCTGAAGCCGCCGAGCAAGCCGAGTCTGACGGGGATGCTGAGGCGGATCGCAGCGGTGAGGACGCGGTGAAGACAGCTTTCCGCCAGCCTTCAAAGAGCTCAAACTTTCAGGTGGGTATCCGCACTTACGTGAAGACACACTCACTGGGGTCTAATTTCCACTGTGAGAACTAACCCCCAGCTTCCAGTTAGAAACCCAATGAAGACCAAAGCTACAGAATGGCCCAAACTGGCTATGATTAACCTGCAAAAGTGAGCTTCCAGCCCCCTGGAGCCCTGCTTCCCTTACACGTGTGTGTGTGTGTGTGTGTGTGTGTGTGTGTGTGGTAATTGAAGACATTTTTGTTATACAGAGGTACAAAACTGAGCTGATGAAGATTGCATGCAGACAACCTATTCAGGAAGTGCAGAGCTCCAAGATCAGGAACTAAAGAGTCACTCTAAGGCCCTTATAATTTATAGCACATTTAAACAAGACAAGTGAAAAGTGCTTTAAAAGAGACATATGGAAGATATAAAAGAAGCATATGGTAATATGAAATGAGACACACAAGTATGATTTTATAGGAGGCAGAAATAAAATGGATGATCAAAATAAGCTAAGACGGCATAAAAAATTACGATGCAGAAAGTGAACAGATACTTTTTTTTTTTTTTTTTTAAAACATGCATTAACCCTGGAACTTTTGAGGCCCCTGGAGTACTGGGGTCCCTGGGTCAGGTGATCCATTCTTGTTTGGTATGAAGGTTTGGGACTTTCAGGCTGTGTGTGTGTGTGTTTCCTGCATGCGTGTTTTCATTCAAAACATAATCTCTTGCAATGTCCCTGCACAAACAATCTCATAAAATTTCAGTTTTTGTTTTTCATTTCAGTTCCTGGAGCAGAGATATGGCTTTTTCCACTGCAAGAAGTGCAACATCCGGTGGGAGAGTGCTTACGTGTGGTGCATCTCTGGAACCAGTAAGGTAAGTGGTTCATTGTTTGCTACACTGTATGATTAACATGTTGATGATGATTCAGAGTAATTTTTTCTTATCCTCTCAGGTGTACTACAAGCAGCTCTGCCGGAAGTGTCAAGTGGGGTTTAACCCCTACAGAGTGGAGCCAATTCTCTGCAAGGTACATTTACTTGTCTTTATCCAAGAAGCAAATGTTGCAGTAAAAAGGTTTCTGATGATGTTTTTCAGTCTCTTAAAGCTTAAAATATCTTTGCCTCTCTGGTTCACATTCCCGTCTCCTCCCTTCTGGCTCAGGGCTGCTCTCAGACTTGCTGCAGCTGTGAGAAGAAGCAGAGGCACATCAACATGAAGAGGCCTCACCGTCAGGACCTGTGCTGTCGCTGCAAGGGCATGCGCCTGTCCTGCGACGCCACCTACAGCTTCAAATACATTGTCTGAGCTCCCCAGGGGGTTCGCTCTGGTCTGGAGTCACCCATTCCTCATGTTGATCTGATGGCACTTGTCACCAAGGGGTTGAGGCCATGTTCGTCCAGTAACGGACTCAAAGAGATTCACTTATTCTCCAGCCAGTGAGTAGCTGAATCTCTGAGGATTTGAGAAAACCTCTCAAAAGGGCTGTATTTGTTTCCCTCCATTTATCCTGGTGCTTAACTAATCATGAAAAAAAAAAAAAAAAAATTCCAGAAGAAACCAAGTTCATGAAATAAACATATGGCACCTCAAACATTAAATTCTTGTAGATGATTTTTATTCATTAAGATGTGTTGCATGTAACCTGGTATAAATCTTTTGAGCTCTAGCAGCTCAGCTGGATTTGACTCATGCTGCTTATGCAGGCAGCTTATTATCCTAATCAACAGAAACACTAAATGATATTTACCAAGTAATTATGTTCAGTACTGCAGAGTCAATGAAGAGCAAAAACATCAGCGCCAAGGCTTAATACAAGACAATAGGCCTAAATTTTAAATGTATAGCATTCATTCATTAGCAATACCACTTATGAGGGGGGCAATCCCACCTGATGCTGGATGAGACAAGTCGCCAGTTTATCACAGGGCAATTTAAAGAGTGGTGTATGTCTTTGGACTGTTGGAGGAAGCTGGAGTACCTGGAGGAGAAGATGCAAACTCCACCCAGAAAGGCTGCAGCCAGCAGGTTTGAACCCAGACCCGTCTTGCTGGGAGGCCACATTGTTAACCACTGCACCACTGTGCCAGTCAAACATTAAAGTGTGTAAGGGTTTTAAGTGAAACACTCAAGAAATATTTGATATGTCTTTACTTTGACACCGACTTGTACAGAGCATCAACTCAAAACAACTTCACAAAGGCTGTAAAAGTATTTACATGGTGGAAAAAAAACAACTACAGTCTTCATCTAAAAAGCTTTAAAAATGTGCAATTTCTTGTTTGGCATGCACACACACACGTTCTTCCACACACATGGGGGGGAAAAAAAACATACCCGCATGAGCTTAAAGCTCCCTTTTGTACCTCATACAAACATATCTTTCAGATAAAATATGATTTTTGTTAATAAATATTTCCAACACTCCATACAGTACACAGAAGATGCATGCATGGCAGTTTGATTTGAGAGAACAAACAACAATATAAAACCTAAATCAAAGGAGTGTTGATTTATAGCTGATCAGATATAAATAGGAAAAAGACATTTGTACAGCAAAGGGGCAAATGACTGCTCGAAGGGAAATGAGGGAGAGGTCACGAAAAGGGCTGACGACAGGAAGTGTTCGACTTCAGTAGTAGCACGAGTTTTGTTTTGAACGTCAACAATGAGTGCTGAATGTCAGCATTCCCTTACATGTAAGGTAACTACAAACCACACACAAGCATATGCTACTATGGTTGTGTGCCCATAACTATTAACAGAATACAGACAGAAAGACAAAATGTTTGAGTGTATACATGCACCATCCTCTTGGCATGTGAACACAGAAGGTCAAAGTGTTACAGTGTAGGACAGTGAGAGATATATTGTGCACACTCACTAATGATGCTTCAACTAGCCACAGAGGAGTGTGCCACGCACGGATAATGGCATAATTTGTCTACCAATGTTTACAACAGTAGTCAGAGGACAAGCTGGTTCACTGATACAGAATATAAACAGAGCAAGGGCAGCATAAGGAATTTGCGCTTGAATATTCTGCATCCGGTCTTTCTCAATCAGTCTCTTCAGTCAGTCTGGAGACGTCAGATGTTTAAGGAGCAAAAGGGACACTAGTGTACAGTAGAAAGCATTCAACTGGGTCATGCATTGCACAGTTTTCCTCCAGAGGAGGTCTCAAAACAGTAGACACAACAGGAGAGAAACGTTACTCCAGATTTTGGCTTTTCCTTCTCAGTAAAAGTTACAGCCTTTTCTCTCACAGTAACAAAACAAACAGTAACATGACTGCATTTCTGTAGCATTTCCTTTTAAAAACTAATACCAAAACTCCAATTTAGTGCAATAGTGAAAACCCTACCAGTGATATTACGTAGTGCCACGGGTAGTTTCCTCACTGTCTCTGCTGATACTACCAGCAAACTGTCCATCCTGATGGAGGCAGCAACAGTCAATCAAGTTCAATCAGGTCTTGAGTTCCTCTAGGAAGCGAGTTAGAAATCTGAGCGAAGTGCCTTCACAGGTCCTCAGGTGCAGAACAGGTTAGATGCTGAATGATGACCATCAAGCAGGACTTAAACTAGGAGCACATCAATTGTATTTTACAACATGAAGCTGTTAAGCGAAGCTTGTGCTCGGATATAATCGCATCAGGTCATCTTCATCAGCGTACAGCAGTTCTTATATCCAGTGGGTTCAGTGGTACGTCCCATTATGTCTGGGACGTGACTTACTGTTCTTAAAAGTGTAAAAGCTCCAGGTATCTCTGGGGCGTGTCATCTCCTTTTTATAGATACAAAGATCTAAGTGTTGGTCTGGAATAGTTAGTTCCAGATGTTTGGATCCACAGAGGTCTACGCTCTGTCGTGGTCAGTTTGACGTCTCAGGTCTGGACATCTGACGGTTCAGCATTCAGGAGCCCCCCTACTTTCAGTAGGGGCAGGGCGGCATGCCCCACCTTCCCCAGGTAGCGAGATAAGGGCATGGCAGCTCCACCGAGGGAGCAGCAACAACCCCATGCTGCAGCTTCTCCTGGAGCGGAGGGACAGGGAGGGGGAGGGGGGGCAGGGAGAAGGGATGAAGACGGGGCAGGGCCGTGGGTTAAGACTGTGTCATGGCCCGGGTGCAGAACTGAGGATAGGCATGAGTGTTTGTATGGCGAGCGGGGGAAATGGGGGAGATGGGAGCCCTGAGGCGGGATGGGTGATGCGTTTGTGTCAGAGCGTGTAAGCAAGGTGGGTTCTGAGGTGACAGTCAACAGCGTGTTAGGTGTTAGAGATGATATCGGGTGTTTGTTGCTGTGCGAATGTGACAGTGGTGAACTGTGTGATGAATGTCCTCTGAAAGGACAATAAAGATTAGTGTTCTCATCGAGATAACTCCTCCTTGGTTCTTTTGTGTGCGGCAGTGTCAAATCTGGTTGGCCTGGTGTGTTTGAGCAGCTGTGCGATGAGAACAGGTCCGGGGGTTTGGGGAAGTCAAGCCAAGAGCCATCAGAGTCCCCAGCGGAGGATGAGGAGAGCAGAGAAAGGTTTGGGTCATGGTCTGAATGTGGTTCTGGCTCTAGTGTTGTGCAGGGCGGTAGGCAGGTATCTGTCTGGAGCTGTGCAGCCGGGGCAGCAGACACACAGGAGGAGGCAATGGCCAGGTATGAGCGTGCTGGGCCTCCTCTGTGAGAGCAGGCTGAGATGGCAGCGAGGGATGTGGAGGCGGAGGTTTTGGCTGCAGCGAAGGGGGAGGTAAGGGTGGGGAGGGAGGGGGAGGGGGGCTCCTGAAGTCCTGTCAGAGGCTTGTCCCGGACACGCTGGAGTCGGGGAGGTAGGTTGTGACGACCCGGTAACCCTGGGCGCGGCGGATCATGTCGCGGATCTCCCCGTTGAGCTCCAAAAGCTTGGAGCAGATCAGGCTTAGGTCCTGGCGGGAGCCAACCAGGGCAATGGTCCCTGTCTGGCCCAGCGTCTGGTGGCGGAAGTAGATATTGAGCAGCGTCTGGACCTCGCTCTCTGAGCTGCCACCGAACACTCCACTGGGCCACTGCCTCCTGAAAACGGGACAAAAAGGAGGATGTGACTGGTCAGTATGAAGAGAGCAGTGTGCTGCGTGCACACATGTGACAGTGTGTTCAGGAAGTGGTTTTCTGGATGAGGTCTGCTGACTTGAAGGGGAGAGCAAAAAGAAGTTTCGATGTCATATTGATCAATCATGCATTGGTTTTTGATTAGATCCAATACTGGGCTTTCATTCCAATAATAGCAGCCTGTGGTGCAGCTCTGTAAAGCGACTGAGGACAACTTTTCATATTCAACAGTCTGATGTTTCAGAGTCTCTCCTACTATAATTTTCAAAGACACAAATGTGATTCTTTTTATAGAAATAAAAACATCCATATTTTACAACTATTATTGGCACAAGTTGTGTGTAGTTGTGAGTTGTTACTCACCTGCACTCCTGGATGTAGCGCACAGCTTTGGTGAACTCGTGGTTCTTAAGGCACTCCAGTATGGCCTGCACAGCTGCCTCTGAGGTGGGGAAGCTGGGCACAACCATGGCTGCCACCTGGTTGGCGTGCGCGTGAGTGTGGGCCAAGAGTTTGTGCTCCAGGTCGCTGGCTACAGCCGCCTCTGCTGCCTGCAGGCTGGTCTTCAGATCAGTGAGCTCTCGAGACATGTTCAGAAGCTACGAGGTGGGAGGGAAAGAGATGGTGGTTTAGTGTGTGTGTGTGAGCTTCTGTGTAATTACAGATGAACATTTATATCGTTTAGGAGATAGAGGTGTGGAAACGTGTTCTCTTTAGTTCAACAGCATTTTTAAAAATGGATTTATTTAAAATTGTTAAATGTTCAGTTTCTTTACGCCAACAACTTTCATGGACACAGGAAGGTACAGCAATGATGTAACTTATCTTCATTTGCTGCCATTAGAGTCAGTATTATCACATATACTGTGTCACAGATATGCTGTGCATACCATTAACTTTTTGTCATACCGTCTGTTGGTTGACACAAAAAAGTAACAAAAGATGTTAAATACCTACATGGTGGCGGAGAGTAACCTATGGGATTCTGAATAATTAGGTTTCGACAGCTGAATGTTTGAATATATGTTGAAGTGAGACACGTTTGCTCGGTGAAGAAGAGCTGTGCTCTTTCTGTCTGCCAAGACATGCTCCCAAAATAAAGTCAGGGACTAGGGGAGAAATCTGATTACTGACCTGCGTGTATGTGTGGATTTACAGCAAACAAGTAACTAGTGTCCAAGTAAACACACCGAGTGTCGCCATTACATAGTTGGTCCATCAGAGAGCACTGACTGTTTTTAACTGTAAAATGTCCTGCCTGGTGCATATCTTGGCCACAGTTGTTTAATAACCAAATGTGACGGATCCAAATTCAATGTGGATAAAACTTGATAAAAAAAAAAAAAAAGTTATATTGGCAGATAAATGATTTGTTCAACTACCCAAACTACCACTATTTTTCATTTTTATTGCAGGTGTGATCATGTGATCGTGATTTGAAAATGGTCACATGACACATGCAGTTGAAAGACAATAAAACAGGTGTAAAAATAGGTACAAAATATACAGTTAAATACAGTATAATTTTGCTAAAAATTGTTGTTTAATTGTTAACTAGGAATGAAAAATGTGTTTTGTTTCATTAGTAGTGTGATGAGAGCTCAACAGGCTGCAGAGTGTCATTGTTCTGTCTTCTGGCGTTGTGACACAAGACTGTGGACGTTTGTATCGTGGCTTCGGTCTCAGTTTCAGAATCGTTAAACCTCTACAAAACATCCACAGCAGTGGTATTGAATCTATTTGATTCTGGCAACAGATTAGTTGTATAGTGAATCTTGTCACATATACACAGAGGAACTAACAAGATAAACATCTTAATGAAGTGTGATTCGGCTCACCTCAGGCACAGAGCTGATGGCGTGAACCTGACCAATGAGCGAGCAGTAGGACTGGAAGAGGAGGAGAAGCTGGAAGTGCAGCTTGTAGAGCCTCTGACAAAGCTCCAGTTGCTAGAAGACAAGAGCCACATTCATCAGTGGCAGAGAACGTGCAGACACGACAACACAGTCACACGATCTCAAGAGAACACATCATGCGTACACACACATGCAAGGGACACAAACACACAGTAACGTGACTAGCTGATTGTCTTGTGAACTAAGCAGTTTATTTAAGATGAATCTGAGGCAGTGAAGTGAAGAAACTTGGAAGAGAACTTACTGCAAGAGACTCCATTTGCTAGACAGCGAGAGAGCATGTTAGGGCATCAGAGTGAGAGGAAGACAAAGCGTCAATCAAACACATGCACGGCACAGCATAAACCACAGTCCAGCTAGCAAGAATTAGTCAACAGTGTACAAAACCCAGCAACTTTCAAATTTCAATTAGTTCTTGTGTGGCTAAGGGAGAAAAAATCAGAAGGATAAAAAAACACACAAACATTTCAGTGTGACAAAATCACAGAGGAGCAGAGAGGCAAAGAAAAACAGGAAAACAAAGCACAGATGAAGGAGTTACCTATATGTTGAATGAGTTTGTCTGTAAACTATAGACAACAGTTTGTTACAGTGAACAAGATGTAAATAAGTCAACGTACCTTCTCCTCTGAGTCTCCAGGCTGGCAGGTAACCACGCTGTCACCAGGACACCTGGGAAATGTGTCCTTACAGTTCCTCAGCCACTGAAGGAAAAAATGAGACAGATAACAAGAGTGAGGGAAGCGGCTGGGAAAGAGGAGGATTGAATAAATTCAAATTTTATGGGTTAGTCACACATTTACATGAAGAACAAAAAATGTATCAATAATGTGGAGAGGCTGAGTTACCGATACAGCAGCCTCCTCTTTGGTGTTGTAGGTATCCAGGTATTCCTGCAGCTCCAGTGCACTGAACTTCATCTTTTCAAGGAGACCATAGGACATGATCTAGAAAGACCAACAAGGAAAAGGGAGGAGGTGAAAAAAATGGGACTTGTCTGACTAATTCAGCACAAATCCTGTTTCTCTCTGTTTGCAGGCAACCATCGGCTGGACCAAGCAATACGCCGCAATCACCGCCAAGTCAACTTCGTCTGCCAGCAGCGCTCACCGTGTCTGCATCAATGTAGATTGTGGGGCAATCTGAGCATGTGGTTAGCATCTGTGAGGACCTGAGGAACTTTGATCCGATGCCCCTTAAGCCCTCTCCAAGGTAAGTGGCAACATCGGTTGTCAGGGTGCAGAATTTACCCTGGATGTTCTGGGAAAGGGAGAAATGTTGAGGAATTATTGAACTGTTGCACATACATGCATTTAAATCCTACTGGATCTCTTGTTTGATGCTTTCTTAATGAATAAAGAGGAGGAAAATAGTCACAAGCAGAAACACAAGGACAAAAATCTACAAAGTGTGATGAATTATCAATGTTTTCAACCGTTTACCTTAAAGAGAGACGAGAAGACTTGAAAAGTGTAGACGGCGCAGGACCCATCGGAGTCTGTCACAAGCTGGTTGATATGACAACGCCACGCTTCCTCAGCGTCGTCACACACTGTGGGTTGGAAGGCTGCCAAGATGGCGGAGAAAAATGGAGAGGGGGGAGGAGGAAAACCAAGGTCTTCCAAGTCATCTACATCATCACGTAAGCTGTGACCATGGGAATGGGAAAGAAACGGGGGCACAAAGAAAAAAAAGGTTTTGATAGTTTTCCCCCCAAATAAAAAGGTTTTATATCAAAATCAAGTGCCCAGCTACCTCATGGGAATAAATAAGCTGGATAAAAATGGATACAAAATATAATGTATACACCTCAAGTATTATGTTAATTATGTTAATCTGCATTGCAACCTAATATTTCCCACTATGTTTGTAGTGTGTAGTGTTGGGGTTTGCATATCCATAAAAATTGGATGTCTGTTTAGACTGCAGTTTAACTGAGGTTTAGTCCGATTGTCGTTAAAACCTTCCAGTAAAACTATATTCCATGTTGTTTCCTGCCCTGTTACTCCTGTCTGTCACATTCACCTGGGCAGACAGTTGGGGTCTAGAAAGTCCAGCGGTGGTTGGCAGTAGTCTGGGTTGAGGGTGTGGTCCAGATTGGGCAGCTGATCCTGAGGCTGCCCCGGCAGCTCCAGGGTGAAGCTCTCACCGCAGTCTGAGCCGTGAGGGAGCTCGTTGGCGCTCAGTGACAGTTCGTCATCATGGGCCTGAGTGTCCTCATCCTCACCACAGACCCTCCCCTGAGGAGACAAAGGTTACATTTTCCTGACGATAACAAATGTAACCGTATAAATACATATCTTTACTAATAAGTGTTATCTCACATGTAGGCCACTGTGATCATCATGGAGGGCTCCCTGGCCAGGTGTGGTGGCATTGAGGGATTGTGGGTCGGCAGATGTGTCGTAAGAAGTGGATAAGGAATCAGTGTGATTGGTCTCCTCTGATGGAGAAGGGTTGGTCTGGAAAAGGAAGGCAAACCAAGAATATCCACAATTTTTAATTCTGTCAAATTAGGTCATGGAAATAAGGGACAATTAAGTATTTTCAGCTACCAGTGGATGTTTATGTACAGATCCAACTGTTAAGGCTACGCACAAGCTGAGAGTGAGAGAGGCTCTGGCTGGTCGAAGACTCCTCTTCCTCTGACGACTCGTCTGAATCGTGGGGGTCCTCGTGACCCAGACTGGGGGTGCTGCCTGAGTGCTGGCTCTCCTCTAACAGGTCACCCAGCTCTGTACTGTCCAGAGATCGACGACGCACGCCCCAGTTAAAGTTATCGACAGTCTCGCCCTAGATGAAACACACACACACACGCAAGCATTGGAAGACAAGAGCAGCGGCAGTGGTAGCAGTCGTTTCCACTGCTGTGAGAAGGCATTTTCATGTTAACTTACAATGAATGGTTGCTGCCTAAGAGCGTCTGGTGACAAGCACACGATGCAAAATGAACTGTTATTCATGGCATGAAAATATGCTGGAGAGGCTGTTTGCATTCAATCATAAACTATGATAATCTTTATCCCATAAAGACTTCATAATATCATTTATCTCCATTATGACAAATAGCAGTATTGTCAGAAATGTAGTTTAGCAACCAAGCTGTGAGAGCATAATGAAGCATGATCAATGTTTTTTTTTTTTTTTTTCCTAGTGGGAAACAAAGGAGCCAGCAACACCAAAGCGCTGATACAAGCTAATGCAAGTGCTCAGTGTGAGACACCTTACCTGGAGCTCCTAGGTAGCAAGGGGGAAGAGAGAGAGACACAGAGTTAGACAGAGAGGAGACAAGGAGGAGGGGCAGAGAAATACATTTCAAATATATCGATGTTAAAGAAAGACAGGCAGAAAAACTGAGACATACAATAAAGGTAAAAGGGGAAGGAAAGAGAAGGACACTTCACCATATATACTGTTAATGAAGTGACCATGGGTGAAATAACAGTGATATATGATATATCACCTCTCCGTCCTCCAGCTCCACGTCCAGGAAGTCGAAGTCTCTGAACACTCTGAACTGCTGCTCACTGGCAGTGTCATCTAGCGTGTCCTCCCTGGTTCCTCCGTCCTCTGATGACACGCCACTCTCCCGCACCTCCATCATGTCCAAGTCGCCACACGATGAGAAAATCACCTGACGAGAGGAGGAAAAAAAAAACTCATCACAGACAGCTGGGGAAGACGGAGGCCTTATTCTTCTGTAAATATCTGCAGAGATTGGAGGACCTCACGAAGTTTAACGATTTCAAAAGCTTAAACTCTGAGGAACACTTTGCACATCTGTTCAGTGAGGCAGATGTGTAGGAGCAGGAGGAATGGATCTGAAGAAACAAGCTTGGCAAGATTAAATAAATAGTTTATTGCTAATTAGACAGTGTGCAGGATTTTTTAGTTGCAAAAAGCCCTAATTCTAAAAAGAATAGAGACATAATTTGCCTAAAAAATGGGACTTCTTCTCTTTTGTAGATTTTTGTTGTCTGTAAACGAGCAGGCTGCACAGGTAGAATATTGTAAAACAAGACATGGGACATAGCTCACAGATGGGTTCTTGGTGAGTCCGACTTCTTGTCCGCAAAGAGACAAAACGTTCACCAGCTTCTCTCTGGTTCTTTTCTGTATGTGAGAGAAAGACAGAGAGAAATACAATAAAGCATTAATCAGAGAATGAATTGCCAAAAACTCTATAATCCTCAACTGTCCCTTTCAACTTTCTTGGCTTGTTCATTTTTATCTGCTTCAGTTTAAATAAGCTATAAACCATTTGAGACCAGTTGTTCCATGAATTTAACATTGACATCTACACAAAGTCGAGCACAGTTAATGCTTGTGCTATTTAACTGATAAATATGACGAAAAAAGGTAGGTGCCACAATGTTATTGGATACATCAAGCAGTGGCAGCTCTGATATTTGCACTTGTCATAATATTACAATTAAACTGTGTGTCAAATGTTAAAATACCAAGCAGTACTGAGAGGCTATGTGACAGGCGTACAGTTAGAGCTACATAAAGAAATCTACTTAAACCCACCTACAATTTCAATATGGCCACGCGTTAATGGTAGGGTCTAACTTTACCTGAGATGACTGTGGTCGCCTCCAGCTCACAGGCACCAGGATGGTGTTGGAGTTGGATCCAGAGGAAGTGGAGGAAGTACTGCGGGTTACCGCCATGGCTCTGGCCTTCCCCTCTCTACCCCCTGAACCCTGGAGCTCATCGAACCGACGCCCAATCACTGGAGTCTGTGGAGAAAACAATGAATAGTTTGGATATCACGAGCATTCATGACATGGAATCCTCTCTTACCTCAGAAATTGTTAATGAAGCACTGTGCTGTTAAAGGGTCTGGTTTGATTTAGTTGCTCCCTCACCTCAGAAATGTCAAAAGTGAAGTCCAGCGTCTTCCCGGGCAGAGCCTTGGCTGAACCGTCCCACACCCTGCTGACCTCCAGGTTGGAGAGGTCACCCTGCGTGTGGCCGTACACCGGATGAACTAGGCTGGCAGAGCGTGACACCACCAGCTTTAAGATGTTCAAAGCATCCTTCCAGTGCACTGTCTGTGGAATCACATCAAACACACAGTATGAGAGAGACAGCTGTGTGTACTTTACAGCACACAATAACACACTGAGCAGTGGTGAAACAAGCACTGTGGGACACTCACCTGGACAAACTTCTCAATGGTCTTCATGACATCGGCATTGAACTGTTTGACTTGTACAGCAGTCAGGTCCATGTGGCTGAGCAGGCAGTAGATGATCTGGAGGAGAGACTGCTGCATGCTGGGAAGGCCCTTATCCAGCAGCTAAGAGACGGAAAGAGACATTTATCCAGTGACAAAGCAGGCAACCACAACATTGATCTTGCTTAGGGGCAAAGTCAGTGGGTGAACAGCAAATATAACACTAGACTGCAGCTGATTGGATTATCTTGTTCTAGCTGGCAGAGTAAAGAGAAAAAAATCTTTCAGCAAAATATCAACATGAATCCATTCTGCACCTCACTGGAGAAATGGGCCACTTACTAGCTTCCATGCTTCATATACACCATGTCCTAAATGCAATGAGTTGAGTCCAATACTTGTAGTATGTTCGAGAAGCCACACAGGGAGAAAGCTAATCATGTAAACCTACAAAAAATTGTATATTTAAGAGCATTTACCTCAGCCATGTAGGTGACCATGTTGAGTGTGATGTCGGAGAAAGCCTCATGGAGGTAGCGGCAAACCACACTGACCCAGGAGAAAGGGTCCCGTGTGTAGGAGCGTGTCTTATAGAGAGTCATCACATGGGCCAGGTGGGACAACTTTGTGTGTTTCTCCTCCAAACACACCTGAGTGACGCAATGAGAGGCAATATGAGAGGGAGGAAGACGCACACAGTTCAGCCCAGTTCAACTTGGGCTTTTCACTTTTCTTGTCCCATTCAGATTTTTAGATAAACTTGCTTTAATGCCTAATAAAACCTGATCCAACCAAAACCAAACTGGAGGAACCAAAGGGAAACTCAAGTAAACTGGTCTAAGCTCAACTGCACTGTACCTGTGCGATCCTCTCAGCGCTCTCCTTACAAAACTGAGTCGGGTGGCCAAAGTGCTGCACCAGGTGCGGCAGCAGACACAGCACATTCAGAGGGAAACCTGCACAGAGAGAAGAGCTCAACCTTCTGCACTGCCCAGTATAAATAAAAACAACAGACTTTGTCACTGACTGAGCCAACAGAGCTCTGCAGGATTCTACAATGATCCAGACTGAGAACAGCCTGATCTCCAGCACCTACCTACGGACTGTGAGCTGTCGACCACAGGAACACGAGAGACTGGCGTGAGCTGGCAGAAGAGCTGTAGGGTGAGGTCAGAAGTGGCCTGGGAGGTAAAACCCTTCAACAAAAGCTGCTGAATCCCGGAGAACCCGCTCCACCTCAGCTGAGCCTGCAGCTTCTCCAAGCGCTCACGGTTCTCTGCTCTGTCTAAGGGAACCTGGGAAAAAGAGTTTTTGGATTTAAATTTTGTGTCTTCCTGAAATTCATGATGAATACCTGAGGATATTCTATTTTTTTTCTAAGGTCAGTGGATAATCCCCTTTTGCACAAATTAATAGCCAGTTGCTACTACTACAAAGTGCTGATAGCAGTTCTTGCTATTTATATGCTATTTATATGTTGGGAAGCTTAAATTGGGAAGCTTAAATTGTAATTTTTTATCCCCAATAGCAAGTGTTTGTGTATCTTATGATGGCTTGGTGAGTCAAATGTCTTCGTCCAGTAGGGAGCGGCCATCTCTGCCATATCGTTTGTTTCTACAATTACATAAGCTTTCGTATCAGTAAGTTTCATCTTATCTACCTTAGACAGCAGCTTGTGAACAAGGCGAAGTGACATCTGATATTCAAACTCAAAGTCCGACTCCATGAGAGACACCGCCACCCAGAAGACTGTGGCCAGTATTGATGAAGGATGGGAAACGTGGGCAGGATCCGATAGAACACTGGGATCGATACGATTGGTCGATGATGTGCAGGAGCCAGGGGTTCTTCCTGATCGGGAGAGGCCGTGACTGTTGCAGGCCTGTACGTTGAAAATTAAATCAAGAATAGATCTTTACTGTTCAGAATACAAGAGGTGTTTGATGTCATTAACAATAGACAGTTTTCCTACATACAGCAATATCACACAAAGCATCTACTCATCTTTGCTGCTACTTTACAATTTCCCGAGCTGGTTTTACAGCTCTGGCCAGTTTGTTTTTATTTGCTACAGTCCGGTTGCCGTACAAGGCTGAGATTAGACTGAGATAGCCTTTCCTGCTATCAGGCAGACATACACTTGTTCCAAAACATTTTGACTGACACCAAAAGCTCTTAATTTCTGATTAAGTTTAACTATCTTATATATAGCATCAACATTGTGTGTGAAATTCAGTTAATTCAGCCTCATATACCATGGCAAAATATGGAAGAGACCAACTATCATCAGCATATTCTAACTGTTTTAAACACAGCATCTCCTCAAGCATTAAGTATCTGACCAAACACCAATCTTCCTCTCTTGCCTGTATGCGATCCAGAGTCGCGCTGCGAGGAGGATCACTCGACTGGTTGCCACACTCGCCAAACTTCTTGGGGACCGAGTAGGAGCGCTGATGTCGTTGAGATGACAGACCAACAAATCCCGGGCCAGGGAAGTTCAGCTGACCTGTGCTCTTTCTGTTCATCAATTTGTCACTAGTCACAAAGTCTGGTGAGGACGTCCTGTGTATCAAGCACAGTAAAAAGTCATATACTTGAATACGGTTATATACAGTGAATATGGTTTCTGTATTAAATCCCTAGCAAAATGACATGGCTTTCAGCAGTATAAAGACTTGTAAAGAGCAGAGGCCTACCTGGTTAGAGCTGCCATAAGGTCGCTGTTTTTCAGACATTCTGCTAAATTCACCACCACTGACTCCAGCGTCAACAGTATCTCCATCACGTAGCCCTGAAACACACGTTTTGTTGAATTAAACGAGCACAAACATCAGCATCGGCATAAATTCTCATCTGCAGAGTAAATAAAAGTGTCAAGCACTAGAAAGTTCTCTCCTAGGCTGTCTCCAACCCAACAATCTCTCATTTACCTGCACCTCATCTCCATGTTCTCCCACCACCTCAACCAGTCGTGAGACCAGGTCAGAGACAGCGTGGTTGTTGATTGGCTGTTTGAGGGCTCTGAAGATCTGGAAAGAGCGGCCAGCATAGTGACGTGAGGAGCTGCACAGGGCTGTCTGTAGCGCCACGTCACTCAGCTCCTGCTCCAGGTGGAAGTCTGTATCAAATGATGGGTACGATAACGCATGAAGAGACACACACGCAAATTCAGGTTTGTCATCAATTATCGTGACATTTTTGGAGATAAGGCTTGTTACTTTTAATAAATGACATAGTTGTCGAGAAGATTGGAGATCTTTTTTATTATAGTAGTTAAAAGGCATCTGTTGTTAACATGAGCAGTTTCTCACCAGACTTGGACTCCTTGAAGACAGATACGACGTGGCGCAGGAAGTTGGAGAGCTGCTCCGTGCTCTTGGAGTTGGGGTTCTTTGGTGTGATGTCCTCATGCACCCACAGCGGCCCAAACGCTCTGAGCAACAACAACACAGTACTCCAGGCACTGTATACCCACCACCAGTAGCACCACATACATGTTACACAAGCACTTAAATCTGTGCACAGTGCACACAGCGTGCACCGCAGTGACACTTTCACAGACACACGCACCTTACGAACACACCTGTGTAAACATTTGTTTGCCAAAATGCAGCAGCGGCACCTCTAGAATTGGACAAAACATCAGAGGAGGTGTGCGTACCTGGTGGAGAGGAACTCGATGAGTTTGTTTGTCTTCTCATCCGTCTCATTGGGTGCATCATCAAGATCCTCCAGGTCATCAGGTGTTACAAGGGGCAAATTTCCTACACTACCCGCAGTGCTGCCGCCGCCCAGACTGGCAGAGGACGAGTTGGAGGTGGAGCTGAGGCCAGAGTCCACCACAGGAGACGCCTGCCACTCTCGCAGGAAGTCAGGTGCATCTAAGTGAACATGATGATAGAGCATACAGAATTAAGTGTAATATTAATATATAGCTCTGTAGCTTTATACTGTTGTTATGTACTGTACTGTTTCTGGACCTTTATATTAGTTACTATGTGAAACTGATGAAATGTCACAGGATTAATAAATGTGTATATGCAAGTTGAGCGTTTTCTACTTACGTGACTGCTGGTACTCTGTGTGGTAGCTGGACTTAATGGTGAGGGTCTTGTTGTCACTGATCTCCCTCGTCAGCATCAGAACTGAGGCTATGACCTGGAAACGCAAAAAGGAGGTTTCTTCAGTGGCTGGTGAAATATGACCAAAGCTCTGATGATGAGTGTATGAATTCATTTTTTGCCTGAATAACTTTCCATTGCCACTATGTGCATGTGTAATAATAATAATAATGATAATAATAATAATAATAATAATAATAATAATAATAATAGCTCTGACCTGGAAGTTGTTGTTGCAGGAGAGGGCAATGAGGAGGTGGAGAAGGAGGCGTTTGCTGTGTTCATAGACCTCTGCTCTGTAGTGGTCCAGACCTGACCAATAAAATACACATTCAGGAAGAAGACAGGACAACAGGATTAGGATTGCACACAAAGCTGAACACAGACTATATTACACAGAAATTTATCTGCACATCTGTCTAATGCTAGATTCTGTTGCTGCGCCCAGAAATGTTTGTGTATACTTTCTTCAACGGGCACAATCTTTTGTTTTACTTCACTGGTTGCTATAACAACTCCTAACAACTCTTATGCATAGTAGGTACCATAAATAGTACATCTGGAGCGCCCCATTGGCTCATCTGGTAGAGCGCATACCACAAAGGCTCGGCGCTAACTGCAGCGGCCTGGGTTCAAGTCCAACCAGTGGCCCTTTGCTGCATGTCACACCCCTTCCACCCCCCACACTTTACTGTCTCTCTCTCACTGTGACTATCAAAATAAAGGCAAAAAACAACTAAAAAAATATTTCTTCGAAAACCCTCCCTGTAAAAAAATTCATGAAACAATACAACATGTATTCTTGGACAACTTCATACACACAGTAACGTGATAATGATGATAATGAACAGCCTGGACTTGAGGGTTAGTATGCTGAATATGCAGAGTACATAATAATAGATTTCCACACAGCTTACTGTCAGGTATGTATACATGTATTAGATTACACAGTGGTGGGTGGTGAGAAATGCAGGCCCTGGGGAATGTGTCTGTGTCTGTGGTGACACAAAAGGACAGTCTGTCCTGAAGTGTGTGTCCATGCGGGATGGAGATAAGACCTCACACTGTCACGCCATGAGCTCACTGGGCGTCACAGAAAACACCTACACACCTCAAGGTTATTTTTGTGTGGACAGGTGTGTGAACGTCATGTTTGGACGGACAGTGACAGCGAGTGATGATTTTCGATCTTATCTTTCTAGAGCAAGTTCCTTTTAGTCAACCTCCTGTTCTCTCATGGGAAATAAGAAAAAGACAGGCTGGAGACGGCTGGCCAGCAAACTAGTCCAGTTTTTCACAAAATCATATCACACTCTAACAAAAACTGGCATGACAGGGTGTGTATTTTATCCATCTGTCTATATTTAGGCTGTGTGCGTGTTCTTATCTCTTTCCCTTTCCAAGATGAATCAGCTAAAGCCTTGTGTGTGTGTGTGTTGTGTATACCTACCCAAGAAGAGGGCATGTAGTAGCAGGGGCAGGTGTAAAGCCCAGTCCTCTCTCACGCTGTGGTCCACCACCATCTCAGTCATAAAGATCACTGCAATGTTACACCTGAGGACCGAAAACACATAGATCTAGTGAGAGCGCAATAAAATCAACAATATTTGCTACTTCCATCGGCTGTGGGGTGGTGAACTGGGCATAAACCCAAACTTATGACCATCCTTGGGTTAAGCTTGGGTTTATGCCCAAGTGACATCAATCAAGCCCACATGCAGCATCTTGGAGCAATGACTGAGGACAACGCTTTTCTGTTACTCCCTCAGACTTCAGTATAAAGCAGTAATGAGAAACAAATTCCCTCCTTCAGTCAATTTAATAAGAAAAGAAAAGATAAAGGCAAGTACATTCAAGAGGAAACCTTTATCTCTTATTGGTTATCTGTGTGAGCTATTTCAGGAATGTGCTAGAGACTGCTGAGAGACAGACTGTTGAAAAACACAATCCATCTTAGAAATGAATGGCAATTAAGGTGACACAGAAAATCTATTTGTCTGGATAAAAAGTTCCATTAATGTAGAATAGCAGCCTGCTCTCCTGTAATGTATGGTAAATACATGCATAAATCTAACCCGGATCTCGTTTTAATTAATGAGAGAGAGAAGAAGAAGATAAAAGAGTAAATCCCCTCTAATAATCATTCTCTACATAGCAGAGGTGGAGGGAGCTGGCTAGGTTTCATTCTGGGCCGGGGATTATCAGACCATCAGTGAGGAGGTGTCACTCCTCTGTGTGAAAGAATACCTTTGCTTTGCTGACTCTGCTGATCTGCTGCTGATAGTAACATTGCTGCTCTAGGTCTGAGCCGGTTTTCTGTGGTGGTTGTTTCTAAGAAGATTGTCTGCACAGTGTCGTTTGTGTGTACCTATGCAGTGGTCCTCTCGGTGTGATGGTTTCTGGGAGGTAGTCAACCAGAGGAGCCCAGCAACCCCCGTTAACGGGCATGGGTAACGGCTGAGGATGGTTGGTCTCCAGAACACTCAGCAGCCAACCAGCGTAAGGTGGCAGTGGGTCCGCTACAAAAACAGAGCAAGATTTAGTCAAGAAAAATATACTTAAACGTATATCACATACACAGGCTCTTTCTTTGACCTTCAATGTCACCTGCTCCAAATACACTGACCACAGACTTTCAAGCACAAGCCTGAGAAAGCAGCGACAGCTCATGTTACAGGTTACTTATAAAAAAGCTAATTCAAACTAAATGGAACTAAATTGGATGTTCATTTAATGTTTTTACAGTTTGGTTTCTGTACTGATTAAACAAACAAGACATAACCACAATACACAGAGGTGCTGGTAGGTGGATTTTGTTATCCTTGAGAGAGCCAGGCTAACTGTTTCCCTTTGTTTCCGGTAAGTGGCTAAGCTAAGATCGCCAGCTGGAGGTGGGAGTCTCATGCTTAGCAAACAGACATCATCTAGCTTTGCAATACGTTTGGCAAGAAAGCAAATAAGTGTAATTCCCAATATGTCCAACTTTTTACTTACTTACATTTGCATGCAAGAGTTTGGGCACATTACAAATTTTGTTGATTTATGAAGGGAAAAGAAGTAAACACAACCTCTGCAGCAAACAAAAATGTAAATGCACTGCTACTTTTTATTTTCTGAACTTCAAAGTTAAATTGGTTTAACTTCTAACTTTATAATAATATATTTTCTTTAAAAAATCTCTGACAACGTAAAACAGAACCTAATTGTCATGGTTTAGAAACTGACCCCTCCTTGTACTTGGCTGGTTACAGTCCGGCTTAATCACATGAGGACTACAGCAGCAGACTCATACCTGGAAGCTTCCCAACACAGATGCTTGCTGAAGATAGACTAAGTACCATCACTGTGGTCAAGGTTGTATTTGTGTCATAGGGACATTAGAGACAATTAAAGTAAGTGTGCTTGTAAGTGGGGAACAATAATGACTGATGGGAAGAATCCATATCCTGGAGCTCTCTCTGAATAACAGACAGATGTGAGTCCCCCTGGGGGTGCGCGCATGAGTACACATTGTACAAGTCCAGCAAGTTTGTACATTTATTCTCATGAGAACCAAAACGACTTACTCTTTTCATCCTCGTAGGAGCCTCCGGAGCTGTTGCTGTAGCGCGACTCCAGTCTGTTGTGAGCCCTGGCCCTACTGAAATGACATGAATGACATCAAAAGTGAAATTCTGAGTTTACAAATTCACACAATCTACAGTCTAATATGATGCTTACATATTTATATCTGCTTGCAATACAATGAATACAACAGTCTTAATGTGACAGCACATTCAGATTGTTTTTTTTTTTAAAGTCATGTCAATACAAGTTTATAAAAATGCGTTAGTACTGACCGCTCTTCCTCTCTGACCAGCTTGTTCTCATCTGTGTCTGGCAGGTTCTCCTGACCAGCCACCACAGTGTTACTGCTGGAGGTGGTGCCTACACATAAGAGACAGTAAAGATCATCCTCACAAACACAGAACTGTCCACCATCTGTCACATAAAAAAAGCTGTGAGGTTCACAAGGAGAGTCAGTGTTGAGATGGAAAATAAAGGGGGCAGGGACGTCTCCTCTCACCTGTCTGTGAGGTGGAGGCTTTGTTGCTGGCAGCGAAACGGTAGAAGGGAGGGTTGTCACAGTGCAAGACCACTGGGTTGACTGGGTCAGTCTGCTGCAGCTCAAACAGGAGCTCCTCCATAGTCTGGATCGTGTTGTTGCGACACAAGTAGATCACCACCTTCTTGATCTAGAACAGATTCAAAGATTGTATTTATTGGTTTTTATCACATTATCTCTATGTATTTGTTATCATAAAATGTAAAACACCCATTATCTTTGTATCAGTAAAATTCAAGTGCCTCTGTGTGCACAGACTAAACTTACATAAGGCAATAGCGTGGTATCGCTGCTGACTCCACACAAGCTAATAAGGAACTGCAGGGTGATCCGTAAGTTGTTGCTCCACCTCTCGTTGGAGACCAGAGCGTTCCAGGCATTCTCGATCTCTGGGCCGGGAACCTCGTCTCCATACTGATATAAGCAAAGAAAAGAAAATCCATTTGAAAGTCAGGAGATGTCATTGGTAAAGAGTAATTTCACAAACAAGCACAGAGATGATTTCCCACCTTAGCGGTCATAAACATGAGGTTGTTGAGCACCAGCGAGGTTGCCTGCAGGGAGCCCCAGCCGTTGCCTCTCAGACTCGGGGCCACACCCATGCCCTGTGCCTGACCGCGAGGTTCTTCCTCTGGTGTGCAGGGGCTCGAGGCAGGAGGTAGGAGTCCCGTGTCCACCAGCTCAATGTTACTAAGCCAGGGAAGCAGGTAGGATAACATGATCTGTCTGCCGTTGGGGTGGGTGGTTGGGAAACGCTGGCTCACCTCTGCAAAAATGAATGATTGAAGTGTTTTGAGGAAGCTGAACATTCTTTAAATGAGTATAATAACAGAAGAGCAAATTTAACATCTTTCTGAAGAAGAATACTGGGGAGTATTTACCTGAGAAAAGAGGCAGAGTGAGCTCTGGGTACATGCTGGCGAGCTGAATGGAGAGCTGAGACAGGTTGACACTGTACAGTGGAGGCAGGGGCCCGTGTGTTCCATACAAAATATTACCAGGCTTCTGCTCCACCATCCGCTTGGAGTACGCACACAGCTTAGACTCCAGCACCTGCAGACATGTTAATTATCTTTAACAGTCAAAATGCACCGACAAATTTTGGCTTTCTCCTTTGTTCCCCTTTCCACCTGTGCAATTAATGTAATATTGGATTTGTGTGCTGTCTGTGTGTGTGTGTGTGTGTGTGTGAATGTACCTGCATCAGCTGCATGGATATCTCATATATTTCTCTGCTGGTATCTGAGGCTTTGAACAGCACCAGATTGAGCAAGGTCACTAGGTCACATGGGTAATTCCTGGAAAATAAGGAGAAATGCTCGTTGGTGGTTGGTGGTTAAAATGAAAACTTCATTGGTTCAACAGGAAATAAGATAATAACTCTCATAAGACTAATAAAACTAGACTAAGTAAGTATCTATTATTAAAAAGAAACTTGTTCACATCCTGCATCAGTCTTTCTAAATGGTATTTTAATAACAGTAATGTGACCATTTGTTGATCCCCGTAGGGAAATTTTATTTTTACTTAAACTCTCCAGCACAGAGGTCAGAAGCTATAAAGCTGTTTCCCTGGAGCTGGAAGGTTTTCAGTGTCTTAAAGGGAAAACATCAGCGGAGCAGACTGTAACCAATGCATGATTCCCTACCTGTTACCGCAGACGGTGGCGATGGCCTTGAAGCAGCCACATGCCAGCTGGTAAGATCCAGTGAAGCAACGGTCCACGGCCCAGTTGAACAGGTTGATTTGGTCTGGGTTCAGTTCTAAGAGCAGAATCACCACCTCACAGCCGAGACGATGCACCTGTTGTTGCATGTTGTTACATGTTATCATGTAGAGGCACAAAATGAGTGTACAGAAAAAAACAAGATTTGAATCATAATTTCCTGCTTAAGTGCTGAAATTTAATAATGTCAGAAATATTCAAACTGTTTCATGTGTACTGTCCAGAATATATTTTCAGAAGAAACATAGCATGTACATACAAAGCTGCTGTGCAACAAGTTAAAGACAACGGTATTTCAAAACGCTGACATACCCGTAGGTCGTGGCAGGCCAAGATGTTGTCAAGCCATTTGTAGAGATAGCCATCAGTAGAGAGACCCACATTGTCAAACACTGGACCACAACACAGAACTGCTGACATAGCCTAGGTGAGAAAAGTTGAGCTCAATTTATTATTTTTTTAAATTAACACTAAAGTGTCTTTAAAACACAATGAAAGGAAATCAAATACAGTGACAGAATAACTCCTGCTGTGTAGCCGAGTTTGGGTATCACTTACCTTCAGAGCACAGTACTGGTAGCGAGTGATCTGGTGGTTGCGGTCACTGTAACGATCGAGGGGAGTGAACATGACACTGAAGGGTCCAGCCCATTGGCTGAAGAGGATGAAGAGATGGTGTCTCAGAGACTGCTGAGGGAAGAGGAAGCGCCTGTGGTGGACTGCACAGATGGTGAGTGTGAGAGAGGAGAGCCACGGAGGGTCAAACAGGGGACAGATACATTTAAGTTTACATTTGTAATCTATGAGCATTTGTGCTGACTGCCATTAAAATTAGTTTGTGGCTGCGGAACACTGCTTAATGGAAATATATGGATGATGGAATTTACTTCTATTGACAGATCAATGTAGAGTATAACGATATATAGTATAATATCGTAAAAGAGGAATTAAGTGATTTACCAGGAACACACTGGATGAGATTGGCCACCATCCCGCTGAAATGGGCTCTGATGTCTTTCAGCACGTCCAGCTCCTTCTCATTCTCAGCCTCCAGAAGCATCCGGGTTAGATCCACATACTCAAGAAACAAGGCACCCAGTGCCAGGGAGTCACGCTCCAGTGCTCCATTGGTGCTATAGAGGAAGGAAATCTAATTATAGCAATCATACAGATCTTTTATGTTACATGGGGAATGTTATACATGTATTTTCACGGGTAAAAGAATTAATTATCACAATAAAGTTGCATAAGACCAAAACAAAATGGCACAGAGTAGAGGAATTTTGTTTGCTACCTGTCACTGATAACTCCTGCATTGGCCAACAGCTCAAAGATCCTGAGCAGCTGCAGCCTGAGAAGATCCCTCCTCTCTCTGCGCTTCTTGTTCTGAAAGCACAGACAGGTTTTCAGTTTACTACACTACATACTGGGGAGTATGATCAACACTCAATGTACACTGCATCTTCAAGTCCTTAAACTAATAATGTCAATTCTGCAGCTGAAATCTAAAAGAAAAATGATGTTTTGTTTATACTGGGATACTGAAAGGAAAAGTAACTTTATATTAACAGAGAAATAATCCATAAATCTATATTTATAAATAAATAATAGCTTATTTATGGAAAACATCTGTAACAGCTATGAATACAGACTATAGATGTTATAGATACTTCATCTGCAAAATATACTCAATTTCCTGCCTGAGATCAATAAAGTCAAAGAGTTTCTCTCTCACTCTGTGTGTGTGTGTGTTACCTCAGGCCTGCGTTCCAGTGCTTCCTTCATCAGTGGATGGAGTTCTTCAACTAGCTCCCTGTAGACACACAGGATCAGAGGGGGGGGTCAAAATCAACTGATTGCCTCACTGCTGAGTTGCTAAATAAGACGGATCAATTCTTCCCTCCTTGGACATAAAGGACGGTTTGATTTAAGGGAACAGTGTGGTTTGTAATAGATATCTATCTTGTGCACACCCAAATGTCACATGCACTAAAACCACTAATCCCCAACCACAGTAACATTTGAAAAATTATTCTGGGGAGAACTAAATCCCTTTGATAACAGTGAGCGCCCTTTTGGAAAACATTTCAGGCTAAAAATAGATGATGGCTTTTAAAATGAAATACCTTCTTCACAATGGAACCACTGTATTTTGAAGAAAAATGTAATACATCTCTGTCCATAATAATTCCCTTGTAGATCAGTGATGGATTTTTCTCTCTCTGAATGTCACAGAGGTATGCAGCTCATCTCAGTTATGACGAGAATGTACAGACAGATGGGATTAAGTCATAGATGAAGGCAGCGTAAAACTGACAGATGAATCATGTCTTCTTTATGTAAAATAGAAAGACTTTCATTCCTGCACATCATCCATTTTCTGTTGTAATCTAAATATATTTAATGTGTGTGTTAACAAATTATTATTATTGCATGTAAAAAAAATGTTCCGTTTGACCCAAGTCTAACACATAAGATGCAGGTTGTGTGTGTGTTTTTTTAGGTGTGTATTTGTGCATGTTCCAGCACCAGTACCTGAAGACCAGAGCATTTGTGCATCCAAACCCCAGCACCAGAGACTCTGTGATCTCCAGACTCTCAGCTCTCATCAGCGGTACAAGCTGTTTTAGAAGCCAGGCTACTGAGGGAGTGCCTATCACCTGAGCAATAAAAAATAAAAAAAAAAACACACAAACATGGATCAGAATGACACATATAAAATCATAAATACTGATTCTGTAACTATGGGCAACATTAACTCTAAACTAATCTAAAATTGATCTAAATTTGCAAAAATGAATGCTGATCGTGCTAATATGATATTAAAGGCTGTCTCTAATTCAAATCACATTCATCTATGTGTTAGGTGAGAGCAACAGTAGATTAAATATTTTCCCTTAAGAGCTGAAATGATTCATTTTCAAGCAAAAATACCAATCAGTCACTGGTCCCAGCTTCTCCAGTGTGATGATTTGTTGCTTTTCTCTGTTTTATATCATTATAAACTGAATATTTTTGGATTTTGGACAACACACACCTTGTTGTCATAGGTGACACTGCCGTCGGGCGTGGTGGCTGTGATCTCTGGTGTGGAAGCCCTGAGGTGACCGGGAGACATGATGCTCGGCTTAGCCACACCGAGACACAGGATCAGGTAGTTGCGCCACAGTGAGATGTAGCTGTCACTGGAGCCTGCTGTGCTGGTCTTCTTAGCATTCACTGGGCTGCTGTGGAGAGAGGTGGATAGGCAGGTGGTCAGATATGTTAATGTCAGTTGTGTGGCCACAAATGTCTGAAGAGTGCGATGTAATTAATGTGTGTTCTTGTACTTGGGGTCAACCAGTGGCAGCAGCAGCTGTAGCCGCGTGAAAGCGTAGGGCCAGGCGTATCCCAGGGCGATGGGGCAGTGTTTGGGCAGGTGCTCCTGCCGCAAGAAGATGTGCAGACAGAGCACCCACGGGTCCTTTAAGCACTGGGCAAAGATCCAGACGTGGCTCGGGCTCTTCACGTCATAGGAACTGCTCACCAGGCGAGCCGTCCACTCCACCAGCCACTGGAGGTCGACGTGGTGGCTGAGTGGTAAGGTGGACTGAGGGAGAGGACGGGAGGAATTTAAGAATAATACACAACAGTAAAAGCAGCAATTTGGAAGATTGTGATCTAAACAGTTTATCTGATGCGCTAACGTTACTGATACACTGATACAAATACAGAATACTTACTGAGTCCGATACAGCCACATGAACAAAGCTGTCCATAACAGCTGGGCTCAGCTGGTCCATGACCTCTATCATGGGTTTGTCATCATCCTGGAGGGGGGGACATTTATAGAATCAGCTATTTTTGAAACTGCATCATACAATGTGAGAGAATTCACAAGCTGCAATGTGCTACAACTTTAATAACACCTTCTCCTTCCATCCAGCTATTTCCACACCCTTTGTCTTTCTTTGGTGACAATTTGCCACCAGCTGTCTGTTACATTTGAACTGTGTCTTTATCTGTCTTGCCAGTCAATTACAATCTATACAGGTTTTTAAATAGTGAGAGAAGATGGTGAGTTGTTTTCCATCCACTGTGTTTAGTTTGCTGAAGATGTGAGTTTCCTGCGTTGTACCTCAGCATGTCCCAGAGCTGTGAAGAGGCAACGGATTTCTCTTAACACACCGACCGCCAGCTTCCTCGTGCTGATCTGACATGAGCAGAGGAGCAGCAGAGCCAGACCCTCAACCGCATGGAGCACTGAGCAATGAGGGCTTCGATCTGGCAGTCTGGGGCTGGCCTGATGGAGAGGAAAGACACAGAGGTAAGAGAAGTTAGTGTGCGTCTTTGGACCAATGTATTTCAGAACAAAGAAACTAAAACAACCAATCATTTCTGAGATTTTTGGTTGTGATGAGTTAACAAATAACCAGATGTGTCTGTAAAAGTGTTTTTTGAAAGAAATAATTTTAAATGAAAAATCATTGCGACTGATGAAAAAGAGGAAAAAGCTGGCTGAAGTGTAACTAACTCTTCGCTGCACAAACCTCAACTCCACCTCGCATCTTCCCCTGGAGCTGCAGCGCTAACCTCCACTGTGTGAGCAGCTGGAGGAGGAGCTTCACAGATGCATCCTGCAGACCCTGATGGGTGTCTTGGACCTGGAGGGACATGTTTAGAAGGGCTGTCAGTGTCAATATGTTAGCATATGCTAACATATAAGGATAATTTTGAATCACTGTTTGATCTGTGGCTTCTGATTGGCCTTCTGTGGCACAGAAGATAATTTTGCACCAACAACCTACTTAGATCATAAACCATGGAGACAGATAACCAGGGGCAATGTTTTAAGGGTTTAAAAAAAATTAAGATTCACATTTAAAAAAGTGTTGTTGTAGCAACCTACTTTGAGACAGCCTGTTTTTTATTTCTATGTGGGTTCTCAATTTGACCTCGATATCAAGCATTCAAGCTTTTGTGTGATTCTGAATACATTATTTCTGCTGTTAAACAGCAACAAAGATTGTGATTGTTTTTATGACATTTTAACCTATCACTCTTTTAAATGGTTAAAAGATCAACTAGGAAACAACAGTAGCATAATGGCTCTTGTGAAAAACTGTATTTGCTTTTAGCAATTTGAGGCTGATCCCATCAATCTGTACTACCGTTTTCTTCTCTTATAAGATAAGACAAGCCTAAACACAAGTCTGAACAAGGCTAACGCAGGCTATAATCTTTCACTGTGTCTGTTGTACTGTCAAAGTTGCTGAAGGTTGCTGTCAAGCTGAGTTATACCTCGCGCAGAAGGAAATGTGTGTAACCAAACAGGACGTCTTCCCTCCAGTCTGAGAAATCCAGTAACAGGCTCTGCAGGGAGTTCTGGGAAATAAGACGAAGCTCGTCGTCCATGTGCACTGTAAGTCTGAGGGATAGATGACAACACATCAACAAAGGAGAATGAAAGAAGATCCAGCTGACAGAAATTAGAAACTGAATAAACTCATATTGTTAGTGATGACAAACCACTTAAAAACACAAGTTGTGCCTCTGACTCACCGTGAAAGCAGGTCAATGAGCTCAGGTTTGGACATGCCATCAGGAAGGATGCGAGGAATAGCAGCCACACATGTCCTGAACAGGTCGATTTTGGGCTTCCTCTCACCACTGTCAAAGACGGAGGGAGACGTTAAACAATACTCATTCATGAAACATGTGCTTAATCAGGAAAGGAACTATTTCTACCGTCCCCAACTCAAAATACAGATAAGTCATGTTTGCAAAAGTTAACAATATATCTATTAGAACCCATTAAAAACAGACAGAAGCTCTGACAGTAAAACAGCATAATATAAATAACAATTCTGTGTTCCGTTGTTAAAATAGTGTTTTAAATATTGAATCAAACAGAATAACCCTCAGCATTAAAAGGCAGAAGAAAACAGTTCATTTACTGCACTTTGTATTCACATACGTGATCATGTCCTCTGGTTCTTTGTTGAGCATCTGGACGCTGGTGAGCATCATGCACCGTCCCACCTCCTTGTCCAAGTGTCTAAGGATGTTGTCCAAAGCCTTTCGCACCTGGGAGTAGTACAAGGACATGCCTGGGAAGGGGGGGGTAGACAAAACATGGAGTTAGAGATGACAGTCAGATCACACTAGCTTGAATGCCTACAGAAACACAGACAGACCTATAAGTTTGGCTTCCTCTTCAGTAAGTGTCTTGCTGAGATAAGTTTTCTTCTTCTTCAGTGAGTTTCCAGAGGGCAGAGTGGCTCCTGTGTTGGGCATAGGGGGCTCTCCGTCTTTCTGTTGCAGAGCATCTGCTATCACCAGGAACGCCCGCAGGCCGATGTTCATGCGCTGGAACACAGATAAAGCTCCGTCACCATCCTTACTACATGCCAGAGAGTCTTGTTCATCAAGAGCAATGGAAGTGGGGATTGAGTGAACCACTTTAGCATTGCACTCCTATGTATCCAATGTGTCAGACAATGAAAAAAAAAAATTCTTCTTCCTCATCAAAACATGGCACCTATGTTACCCACAATACAACTCGCCTGCAGTTCAGCAAGGGAGTTGGGTGGGTTGTGTTAGCAGCAGCTAATGAATCGTGGGCTACAAAGATCAACTAAGCTCACCTCCTTCTAACTTCACACCCCCAGATTCTTTTTCATTTTAAAAATTTGTCTTCAAATCCAACTTACACTGACAAGTCACATCAGTTGAAACCGTTTATCAGATTTCAGATGTGTAAAGTCACTGGAGTTCTCCTTTGAGCTGCAGTGATTTTCACAGTTTGTTTCTGTTCATATAACCACAATCCTGCGGGCACGCATGTGTATATGATCGACCTACGGCTGAGATGGTGGTTATTCAGTCTGGTGGCACATTTAAATCCAAAGATTCAACAGAGAGCATACTGTTATCTCCCTCGCTGACTGAAAACCAAAACCGACTGACTACAAATAAAAACTAGAACGCTTACCCTAACATGGCCCTGGGGATACACTGTTGACTGAGTGCACACGATTGAATGTCTGTGTCTGCTTTCATTTTTACCTCCGGGTTGAGACTGAAGGCTTTGGCAGGTTTCCCGACACTCAGCAGGTCAAATATGATCTCCTTCATGGCGAAATCCAGTCTCTCCTGAACACAGGTCAAACATGCTGGTGTTAATGACTTAATGCAGTGTGACACTGGTTTCATGTTTATAACATAACTGATAATATTAATAAATCGTAAATAAGAGGTATAAGGTCTTATTCATTTGATCTATATTTGAGTCATGAATACATTCAGTACATCCACACTTTTGCTAAATAGCAAATATGCAGTTTGGTAACAGCAGCCATATTTGCACAGATGCAAAACACTTTAAAGAGTGAGTTTCAAAACCTCAACCTCTCAAACAGCCATTAGATATTCAATTTTGATCATGAATTCTGGTTAAATGTAAAAAATATCAGATAGTATTCTTGGTATTTTCTTATATAATATTCTTGGTAATTCTGTATTTTCACTTTTTTTTTAGCTTTTGACCAGTTTTTGGATTTACCCCACTTTATTTCTCATGTCCTCTGACCGAAACCAGAGACAACCAACCTACATCATGCAAGTCTGTACATCAGAGTGTGTGCAAGTACTTTATTTCTCATGTCCTCTGACCGAAACCAGAGACAACCAACCTACATCATGCAAGTCTGTACATCAGTGTGTGTGCAAGTGTTATACACACCTGAGCAATAAACTGGATAATCTTGACGAAAATATTAAGGGGCATGTCTCTGGGCACAACGCTCCGGCTGCCTTTGGGGAACAGAGTGGAGGTGATGGACGTCAGACGACTGAGGGAGGAAGGAGAGACAAGGCAGGAAAGATACAAAAATCATTTCCACATCACTTTTAAGGTGAAAGCATCAATTTTGTCACAGTATCATTTGTTCATAGCAATTATAACAAGTCACATTTGTCACATTTTAATGGTGAGGAATATAACCACGCGTGGCTGTTACCTCTGTGTTCCAGTGTTGCTCTCGCACTTTATTCGTATCATGTAGACCCACAGCAGGCGGTAGAGAGACTCCAAAGCCACACGTGCCATCTTGGGGTCTTTATTCTGCATCCACACATGCAGGAAAAAAAGGAGTCATGTTTCATGAAGTAGAGTATTTCACATACCTCCACTGAACAACGGGGGGTTCCTCTATGTCAAATGAAGTTTCTGAGGGAAATGCAGCAGCACCTTGGCAGGCATTCCTTCCTTCTTGACACGTCATAATTCCCTGTATTCACTACACACACTGCCTTCTCTGCATTTACAGTGTGATCATGAATCAAACTTGTACCGAAGTCTTTATGAGCTCCCATCGGGCGCAACGATCTTCACATGCTATGTTTCCCTTGAGGCAATACATACTGATAGTGGATTTTATAGTTGGAGAAGCATTAGCTATTGCTGCTGCAGCAGTTTGTTGCATGAAGTTCAGTGTTGTGTGCATGTAATGTTTTTTACTTTGTCAAAATCATAGCCCCAGGGCTGAAATTTACTACACAGTTTTTGTGATCTATTCAAATAACCCCTACTACTACAATAGCTCTTGCACTTGCAGTGGTGTAGACTGAAAAGGCTGACCTTGAGGTTTGACAGGCAGTTGTTGAGGAAAATGTGCCAGCGGCTGAGGAAGAACTGTTTCTGACTGACACACAGCAGGCAGGTCACCAGCGGATACAGAGCCTGGTGTGGAGAGAGAAGACAGATGAGAGACATTTACATTTCAGTTGAAGTATCAGTGTATCCACTTCATCAGTTGGTGAAAAGATCCAGCGTCGTTTCCTACATTAACTACGCAGCTTATTACTTTCTTCTCTATAGACATATAATCTTTTAATGAAGTCAAGTCTGAGAATCACTTATTCAATCTTAAATCTAATTTCTAAACTTCCCCTTCAGCTTTTAATAACAATGGGGAATTAAATTATTCAAGACTAATGTTAACATTTTTTTCACAATCATGTTCCACTTGTTTCAGGCCCTGTAAATCCACAATTAACCTATTTTTTTTCCTCAATCATCTATGTCTGGAATCAGTTCACTTTAACAAAATAAAACACTTCCCCCTCTGTGCTTTATTTTGCCTGTAGGTCTCATAAGAAGAACAGTTGTGTCTGACGTTCAGTTCATCTACAAACTTGAAATTGTTCATTGTTTTTTTCCCCTTCTTTTCTTGGACAAAATTAAAACAACGACAGTATGAAAAATGCCATGTTTAAAGAAGAGACCCACACGTCAAATAGTTCAACATAAAGTTCACTTACAGGAATGTGAACTTCAATCATGTGGCATGGGCATGAAAGTCTGCATGCAGATCATTCTTAAACGCGAATGCCTTGCTAATGGTCAATGTGAGCCCAGGTACACCCTTGTCATGACTGGTTTTGGAAATGCTCGGTTTGACAAGTGTATTATTTACCTGTCACTTCTTATCAAAGTCGGTATTTGTTATGTGTCTTTCTCCCATTTCAGCCTCTCCTCCCTCTCTCAGGCGCTCAGAATGTAAAAGAATAACAATTATGGGAATGCACCAGATGACTGTCATTCCTGACATGTTTGTCCAGTCAGCTCCGACATGGCAGGTTATTGTTTGTTTGTGTGCATGCCTGTGCGCTGTAGAAACAGTATGTATGCAAAGTGGTGAGTCAAGTCTTGAATGCATGGGTTGCCTGGGGTATTTGGAGAATCTATGGAAGGAAGTAACTCGTTGTAAGAGAAGAAGACCTTAAGTCAGGGGTGAAGAGTAACCAAGTACATTTACTTGAGTTTAGGACCTAATATAAGTATATAAGTATCTGTATTTGTATCTTGTTTTTTTTTTTTCAAACTTATGACTTTTACGTCTCTATACTTCATTGTCAGCAGAAGGAATTTTCTGTTATTTTCAAAAATGCGGTAGACCATACATTGTGTTCGCCACAGGAGAAAAACCAGTCACAGCAAACTCCTACGCTCTCAGTCGTGTTGTGATTTCTGCTCAGTTTGAACTTGGCAGTGTCCTAATGATGGCTATGTTAGGAGATAGAGAGGTGTAACTAGGTTAGGATTTTTTTTGGGGCGGGGGGTTTTTGGAAGCTGCATATACAGCAATTCAACTGTCTGTTTGATGGACACACGCATGAACACACACAGACACACACACCACACCACACACACACTGTGGAGCTGTGTCAGAACACTGGCATGCTGATTTGTGGGGGGTGGGGTGTGTTAAGAAATACGAAAACGACAGTGGATGTCCTCTTGTTGATTCTTTTGTGTTTCTATGGCCATTTCTATCAGCTAAGGAGCAGATCCTACACACTTTTTATCCTCCTGTGTCTACAGCAAGTCAGTGCATTCAGTAGGTTGCTTCAGAGTCATTAGGCTGTGTAAACGCACAATGGAACAGTGGAACACAGTGGAACAATACACTGACATAAAAAATGTTCTTTTCCCTGAACAACTTTCACTTCTATTGGGAGTCATATTTGAGTATTAGTATAAAAGAGTATCTATACTCCGACTCAAGACTGTGTTATGTACTTTGTCCACATCTGCCTAAAGTACTAAAATACTTACTAAAGGACCAAATAGGAGGTGTTTATTAGAAGAAATCTTGTTACAGGGAAAATTTTGATAATTCTGTCAAATTGTTGCCTGTTCATATTAATTCAAGTTAAAACTTTTTGGGAATGGCAAAGTTAAGTTCCATACCCGTCCGGACTATTAAACAGAGTTGTTTTATTGCATGCTTGCCCGTGTGAGACCTCTATCTTAATCAGGGAGATATACTGCATCTAATTTGCTGATCGCGCTGCCTGCTTCCATGCTGTGAGCAAATACTCCCCATCTGGCTGCGCTTCCAAAACTAGCCTGTGTACTGCACACTGCATGCAGCAATAAAAGCCCACATATAGGAGAGTTACAGTAAGTGCTTTCGCCAATTGCCGGTAATGGAGAGGAAATGAAGAGAGATAAGCAGTGATGACACAGAATATGTGGATAAACTTACCAGAGAGTGTTTCTTCCTAGAGGACAGGTCCAGCGTGGTATCGTACAAACTCTCTACGAAGTTTCGCAGACACGGCACGTTCACCTCATTCTTCACAGTCTGGAGGAGGACAAATACTGCAGAAGTCACATCCATACACATTCTTTCATTTTCCTTTAGAAAACAGTTTTTACCTGTGCCCTGAAAAGACACTGCATATCCATGAGCTTAAGATTTAAATAATTCTGTAGAGCAGACATACTGTACAGCAGCAAAAACAAACAATAATAATAAAATCTGACTGAGGCAAAAAAAAAAAAAAAAAAAAAACTGAAAAAGTGAAAGTGTATCTTGAGCAGTATGATGACATGCACTTACAGCAGCTACAGGTACGAGTATCTCCACAAAGAGTCCAGCTAATGAGTGTTTAATGTCTTTGTCCTTCACTTCCAGGAAATACTGTGCACACTCCTACAGAGACAGAGTCAGAGACAGCGAGAGAAACAAGTGCATGATGATTCTGTGAATGCAAGGTCACTGGTTCAAATGCTCTCACAGCTGCAATTACCATCATAGGGCCAATAAACAAAGCACTTAACTCCTAATTGCTTTTAGTGGAAGTTCTCCGGGGCTGACAGTACAGCTCTATGATAGCACTAAACTGCTTCCAGACATGAAATGTATGCAGAGAAATACTCCCTGAGATTCCTAAACCAGAGCCTTTTTACTATTTGTTGACATGTAAATAACAGGTGAGGAGCCGAGTGGTATCAGCTCAGTCTACCTGCATGAACTGGAAGGAGGCTTCGAAGTCTTCCACCGGGTACATTTTGATGCGGAAGAACTTGAGTCCCATGATGAGGCTGATGGTGGACTGGATGACGTAGGGGCTCTGCTCCTTCTGTCTCAGCTCCTTCAGCTCGGAGATGAACTTCTTCCTCACTGCTGGGAACCTGTGGAGGAAATGGGGGCCAGATGTGAACAGCCGCTCTTGGCTTATAGTAAATGTTGCCACATGCAGGGCTCAGCTGGGTGGTACTGTTAGTCGAATCAGCAGCAGAAAGTTTTTTTTTTCATGTTTGGTAGTATTGTGTACTTATCCTCCTCGATGCACCTGTTTCTTTTTGCATACGCACATTGGTGTGTGTACAACAGTGCTCTGCAGTCCTATATTTAGAATGGCATCTGGAGGGGTGATGTGGAGGGAATGTGTGTATGTGTGTGTGTGTGTGTGTGTGTGTGTGTGTGTGTGTGTGCTTGCTCTTAGGGCGTCTGTGTTTTTTTGCACATGCTTTTGGGGGGGGGGGGGCAGTTAAGTAAGATGAACAGTCATCAGCCTTCTGTTTAGTCCTGAGTGTTTAAATAAGATACACATATAAACACTGTGATCCATAAACCAAGCAGCAGAAACACACAGATATGTGCTCAGAGTCTTTATGTGTGCACTAAACATTTTCATAGCCCTGTGTGTAAATGATGCAAATAAATAACAGTGAAAAGGCTGCTGGAGTCAACTGAGGAGCTTAATCAAGTGGAAAACCAGTCATTTAGACGGAGGACATTTACATTTGCTACATTAGATCTAGAAGTATTGACTTTGATCCCTTGTTAAATGACTGTGTTAAATGATGTAATGGTTCAGCTTGTGTGTGTGTGTGTGTGTGTGTGTGTGTGTGTGTGTGTGTGTGTGTGTGTGTGACAGTGGCAACTAAGCTGCCCGGTGAACCCACGCCTCCTCCATCACAGTAATGACCTCTTAGAAAATGGGAACAGCGCTCATCTCTCATCACACACGGCATTACACAGACAGAGGATCATCATCTGGAGTGTCATTATCCTCAGTACATACACACACACACACACACACACACACACAAATGTATTTACTAACAGACACACACAACCAGACGACTAGCACACAGAGCACACACATCATTTGTAATTGGTGTTCCGACTGAAAATGGGGTCAAGAGGAGGACAGGTAGCTACTGTAACTACACATTCAGCTTTCCACCCTGACAACTCAGCCCGCAGCTGCAACATGACCTGGATTATGAATTCTGCTTTTACTGAGAGTAAAGACCCATAGACTTTCATTCTTCACTGTAAATATAAGTAAAATGAAGTGATTGCCGCACCTGCCTTGTGAGTAGTGGCACAAAAATAAGGGCGATTGCAGGATTCTTTTACTGTAACACACTGAATCTTCAGATGATGACACAGATTTTCACTTATGTGGGTATGTGGTAAACTGGAGATTACCTCAACAAATTTACATACAATTATCACCACAAATTAAAAAATATCAGTGTTAATGTGAACAGGTAGAATTAACTTTCTGTAGATATACAGACATTATTGTTTAAGTGCACACCGCCACACATGCAGTATAAACATTCATTTGCACAATTAGTGGAAGTCTACAGTACCTGGACTGAGCCACAACTCCCACTACTTCAGCATAGAGGTCAGCCACTATGTGCATGTTGCCTGTGTTGGGTCCCAGATATCTAAGAGGTAAACACAAACATCAATAACCACCATGTGTCATGCTGTGTAGGACTGTAACAATACATACATTTGGAAGAGCCGTGCATACATGCGTGTGGATGTCACAACTGCATGTCAGTATGTTGCAACTGGTGCAAAAGAGAACGCACTGAAACTCTAAACCGTGCTTCCTTCAATTCACTTATGTGAATTATCTGTGTTTCTAAATGTTATCATTCTTACCCCTCCTTGTACTTGAAGTGCTTGAAGGCCAGGTTTATGACTTCTTGGATGAGTCCATCCAAAAGAGGATGGAGGGGGATCTAGATGGACAGAAAACATTTCAATCCAGTCTGTCACTTGATGGATTTGAACATTTAATAAAAATAAGAATGCATCCAAATAAAAAGGTGCTATTTCCTCCTTTTCTGCCCATGTCTGGTGTTTATTATATTATCTATAGTCTTGACTTGATGAAGAATATGCAACATGTTTTAATGCAGTTACAGTTTCACATGAGTGGAGTGGGAAATACTGCATCTGGACAACTGAGGTCAAGTTAGTTTTTAGCCAGAGAAGATGTGTGTTAAATTTTCAAATTGTTTTAGATTATTACAGTGAGCAGGCATCCGTATTGTTTTACCACTGCTTTACCAATTGTTTCCAGTGATTGGAATAATGAGGACAGACTCTTTTATAGTTATGCTAATAGATATGGGAGACATTCAACATTTGAACATGCAGTACAGCTGAGTGCAGACTGAGACTCACCTGCTTTAAAACCTCTATAAGCACTAGAGAAAAGATGAAATCTATTGCCAAGTCTCTCCTCTCCAGTAAGTAGTCCTTCTGTTGCTCATCACTGTGACAGACAGCGAGAAACAGAAACAGAGGCATCATTTGTCACAGTCACTGTAATAGTGTTGATCCTGTTTGTGCACACTCCTGTTCCTGCCTACGCACACAAACATGTCACACGTGAAAATCTGCTCTTATTAAAGTTCCATTGATCAGTTAAATGTAGGCACCATCTGGTCCATCATAGGAGTCTGTGTACTCAGTGTGTTGTTTGTTTGAGATTCAGGAACAAGCTTCTGTCAAGGGGACAACACCTTCACTTGTTCATTAGTTGGAGCACCTGTGCAGTTTGTTTTTAATGGTAGTATAGTTTGTTTTTACTGCTACTTGTTGTGCACGATACAGTTTATTGTTTAACAGTTTCCGACTTGATGGTTTTCAGGGCCTTCATTACATTTCTGAATGAACAAGACATTAATGCCCAAGATTATTTAGTCGTCTGAATCTGTTCCCGCTCCTCAGGTAGGTGAAGATAAGAGCTCTGTGACTGAGTGTGCTGAGCTGCTTGTGTTCTCTTACTTTTTTGACTTGGTGTTGGCCCGGGGTCGATACTCATGGGACTCGTCTTCCAGGCCGTTCTGCCTCTTGTACCAGTCGAACAGAGTCCTCAGGATAGATGGCAGGCAGTACTCTGCTAGAGAACTCATACTGCTGATCAGCTGCACAGAAGGATGGAGGAAGAGGAGGTGAGGGTGGGAAAAGAGTGATCGAAGAAAGTAAGAGGTTAATACCATTTCCAAAATAAAAGCACATTTACAGCTAGATTTATATGATGGAGGAAAAATACATCGGCAGCACGTATTGCTGATGATGTGTCCATATCGGGTGTACACACCTGGTCAAACTGTGGGTCCTCTCCTCTCTGCAGAGATTTGTTAAGTGGCTTCTCCTGCGAGATAAGAACAGACAGAGGGGAAAACATTCATGTCAGAAGACATGTGTGCAGCTAAACAAATAAACTGATCTTCAAAACCTTCTGTCTTTCCTTTAAGATGTTTACATGGTGATGTTTAAACCTGAACTCTCTTTCAAATCCAAGCAACAAGCCTCATAGCTGCAGTAATCAAAACACAAGACCACTCGAAGGTGTCAGTGCTGTCTGGGTTTGTTAAAACTGCCTGTATTTCCCCAGACTTCAACCTGTATACCCTGTAAAAGTTTTGTAAACCTATGCTGGTGTTGCACTTTCAGCAAACTGAAAAAATGCCAGAAACAAATATGTAACTTTGAAGTTTGAAGCCTGGATCTGATTTCTTCACTTAGATTAGATTAGACTAGGTTCTTAGGAACTAATCTTGTTATGTTCCTTTCATGAAACATACCAGAGCTAAATGCCATGAAACACACACAAAAGGCCAAACCTCTTAATAGCAATACACAATTTAGATTGTGCTCCGACATTTTGATTTATTAATGAGCCCTAACTAAATATGCTTTTACTAAAACCCCAGCTCAAAAGAAGCAGTTTCTGGCACACTCACTGTCAGTGAGTCAAACATGAAACACAAGAGACTGGTTACGGTAATGTTACACTACCTCAGACATATTTGTTTAGTCCTGCAAGCAGAGAAAAATTGATGTAATGGATATAAATATTGGAATATGGGTATCCTAGACATCCACATGGCAAACCATTCATCTGTTTGGATCAAATCCCCCCAGCTTCTGTGTATTTATTTCAATTTAAAAACTACTGGACCTACATAAAAACTTTTTATGTATTTATGTAGTTTTATAAAAACTTTTTATGTAGGTCCAGCAACCAGTCAAGTCGCAGGAACTATCGGTCTCCAACCTCTGTTCCTAAATAAAGGCCACTAGTGTTTTTTCGGAACATTATGATGCCACAGGGAAGTTGTTGCTTGACTGATATAATATATCATCAGTTCATCATTTTATCATATAAGACATTAGTGTTAAATTCTGTTATAATCAGCATATGAATTATTGAGTTATGGGCAGAAATCTGTTTTGTTGGGTCAAAGTGACCTTTGACCTTTGACAACTAAATTGTTATCAGTTTATCCTTGAGTAAAAGTGGATGTTTGTGCCAGATGTAATGAAATCCCCTCTAGGTGTTCCTGAGATATCGTGTTCCCAAGAATGAGACGCATGTGAGGACACAGTGACCTCGACCTTTGACCTTTGACCACCAAAATCTAATCAGTTCATCCTTGAGTCCAAGTGTGTCCCTGAGATATCGCGTTCATGAGAATGGGACATAATGGCTCTGGTGCAGAAGCATAAAAATGTTTGTGTCTGCTCTAACAAACTTTTTGTAGCTGTGGCTGTTTCACAAGTGCATCAGAGGTTAGACAGAAAAAGGCAGTAAAACATACAGTGGCATTTTAAATCACTGGCAAAGGCCTTGATAGATTTGGTTTACTGTGTGAAATCTGCATATTTTACTCTCTTATTTTGTGTGGGTTTCAAGCTCAGGTACAACCTGCAGGCACAGTGTGTTTGTTTCTGTCTATGTGCTGTATTAGATTGTCTATCCCCTGTCTAGTGAATGCTGAAATATGCTCCATCCCTCATGACCTTGAAGAAAAATGGACAGACACAGATACAGATTGAAAATCTGTTGAACCTGTTCTTAATTAATAGACAAATAAGCCTGGAAGCTGAGTGTACACTATTTAAGAGAACGGCACACTGCATTTTTTCCATAAAAAAAAAAAATGAGTCAACAAATACTGTAATAAAAAGCCACTCTGCATAACATAATCAGATAAAATGTGGATAGTGTTGTAACCTGAGAGAGATGTCATGAGAAATATGGACAAGACAACACGAAAGATCGATGCAAAGTCACTCACCAGTGGCTCGGCCATGATGATGCGGATCTTGCGTTCGGAGAGCAAGGTGAAGTTGGCAAACAGGCTTTTTAGGACGAATTCGCCCGGCTTACTCTCAGGGTCCACGTTGACAGGCGCCATGACGACAGGACCCTTCCTCTCACCCAAAGTTCCACTGACTGGCGGGAGTGGTGGCTTCAGTCCCACTGGAGAGGCTGGGGAGAGTTAGGACAGGTCAGTCAGCCTAAAGTCTGATATTATGGGTGCGTTATGTTTTGTCTTACCTCTGTCTGAGCATTAAGTTTTAAAACTGTAGTTCCAATAATTTGGGGATTTCAGGGGATGCAAACAGGAAGCATGAATTGAGTGAGTCAGCAGTGGGTTATAATTTGAGCATTGTTTTTCAGCCTGTATTTGTCTAGTCTGTGTCTCTCTGCAATGTAGACATGGATGCACAGACAGCTAAGGGTTCTTTAAAAAAAAGTACCTTAATTGCCTCCATTTCTTGATAAACAGCCAAACCAATAGGCCATACCATGGTAACTAACTTTCAGCTGTTTTCAGAACACCAGCACAGACCTGACCCTTTGCCTCACGTCGCACCCTTTCCTCACAGTGTAGGGTCATGTAGTAACACCTCTTATGCCTGTCTGACATGCAGCTATAAATTCTCCACCCAGTTCTGTGACCATCTTCACACAACAACAGCTGAGGAACACAGCCCTCTCTCTCTTTATTGCACTTGTCTTAATGAACCTCATACTTTGAAGAAACAGAATTTGTCCGAAATTAGAATCATTTTATGATTTCTTTCTGTAAAGTTAAAACTCCTCAGTCGTGACTAATCTATGCTGAGTCAGCGTCCAGGTTTGACTAAGTACACCTTCCAGGCACACAGATGGACACACACACACACACACACACACACACACACACACACAGGGCTCTGCAGTCCATGTTTTAATTTCTGCCTTCTGATTACATCATTAAGAAAACTGGGCACTATTAATTCTCTGATAAACAGAGGAAGACAGACAGGGAGTGGCTGGAGTGTAGAAACGGCAAGAGTGAGAGACAGACAACAGACAGGGGGCATTTCCTGTCACGCGTCTCTAAGAATATTCACACGTCATGCCCTTAAAATATAACAAACTCATCACATAAAGGAACAACACATTTTCTCAACATCAGTGACTCTGCACTATAAGAGCTTAAGCTAGACTCTGCAAGTAACAAGCATGTTGCACTATGGCCTATTGTTGACGACAGTCAATCATAACCAATGTAATTACAAAAAACCCCAACACACCTTCACACACAGTTAGAACGGAGTATTGGCTACGGCTGCAACAACAGCCAACAAAGGAGGCTTGTGTGTCTGAAGCAAATTTGCAGGTTTGATCCCCTTCAACACGCCAACAAGAACAAGGTGCGGAAAAATACTTTGGTGAAACAAAGCAATAATTTACCCAAGCATTTCCCAGAAGTGACAAGTGAGTGCGAGTTCACAACTCTGTCAGATCTAACTGACCTTTTATGACCACGTGACCTGACCCCACTGGGGAGGTGGGATGTACACAGATACTAATTCCCAATCAGGACAGCACCCCAGGCCTCATACAGCACAGCAACTTGTTTGTGTGAAACCTAAGCACTCACACAATGCAAACATACTTGGACATGAACGCACACCCCTGCATGCTTACCGAGGCCCTTGATGAAGCTGATGACACTAGCCCTGCTCCATTTAGTTGGCATTTCCATGGTGCAGACAGTCAGATGGAAAGATGCAGATACAGTGGGTAGAGGTGGGTAAAATGGGAAGAACCCGTAGGATGGAGGAGGAACGGGACACTGTAGTTTACAGGGTGTAAAATACAGCTCCCATGATAAACAAAAGTAATTCCTTACAGGAGATTAGAGGCACAGGAGTCTGTCTTTATTATCCAACTACTCCACCATGACAGTAACCGCAGGCTTAGGTGCTAGGCAGGTTTAACCGAAGCTAAAAGTCGGAAACTCCATCCTCCAGAAAATGATAGACAGGTAAAGAGACAGACGTGTGCCAGAGGCAAGAAAAAAAAAAACTCTCATGTCAGCAGCATTACAGCTGTATCACGAATTCAAACCATCTGAAAGAGGAAGATCTGCTGTATCCACAGGCCTGAGCACGGGCAGCCAGAGTGAGACCGACGACTTGACGCCTCAGAGTTGTGGGTGTTGCAATCACAGAGGAAGAGATGGTGTCAGTGTCTTCTCAAAGTAACAGAAGAGGCAACCAACTTATTCCGCGGTGAGTGAATTCTACCAACTGGGATAGAGAAATATTCCACTGTGCAGCTCCAGCAGAGGCTTGGCGAGATCAGAGGTTGTGTAGGGCCCCATGCTTGTGAGCTATATGAGCCTACATACCAACTATCAGTTTCTACTTAAGCTTCTGCTGCAACTCCAGCCTGCCGTCACGTCTCTGTACGACGGCCCCCGTGACCTTGGGATCCTCCAAGCCCATTGGAAAGTTGTACTGAAATAAAGTGCTTCTTTAAGAGTGGTTTTGTGGCTGTCCTTTAGTTGTCAGTAGCAGTTAAGTAAAGTCTGCTCCTTGTGGAGATCTGACCAGAAGAGTTTGGTTGGAATTTCAACACTGCCCCGAGAGAGAGGCGAGGGGAGGAGGGAGGAGCTATATATAGACTACTGGCGGTCACTCTCTTACATACCCACCACTCCCACTGACCCCTACTCATACACAAGTGCACACACATGCAAATAGAGATACATTCACGGGGGCAGAAACACACACTAACACACACGCACGCACGCACACATACACATGTGCACTCCAGTTGTCCAAGGCAGAAGCGATAACTCAGGAAAACGAAGTAATGCGGTTAAACTACAAAGCAAATGGCACTAATCTAATTCTGTGAATACAAGGTTGACTCTAAACAGAGATAATCCATTGTAGCGTCTCGGTGACATGAATTTAAAATGTGTGTGAATGTGTACATGCATGTGCGTGCGAGTCTTAAGCATGTCGCTGGGGAGAAGAGATGAGAGGACGAAGACGTCACCGTGTTCGACAGAGTGTCAATATAGCGCACCGGTGCATTTCCCAGGACCCTCGGTGACATTTGCATGACTCTGCATTTTAAGAGATGAATCAGCAGAAATCTGTCATGTCTAGTCAATACGAGTCTACCTTGGTTTACAGCATATCGTATATCCTGAAAGGTTTATTGAACATACTGTGTGAGCAAGACTGAGACAAAGACAGAAAGGGGAAAGAAAAATATGTCGAGGAAGAGACCGAGACAGATGAGACAGAAGCAGTTAGGATGATGGTAACGGGATGTTAGTTACAACGATAAGTCAAATAAAAAAATTAATAAGCAACTATTTTGGTAATCAAATAATTATTTTTAAGCAAACAAAAATATTGCCTTGTTCCAGCTTCTCCATTGTGAATATTTGATGCCTTTTTTTGTCATACATAACAGTAAACTGAATATCTTTGTGTTTTGGACTGCCGGTTGGACAAAACAGGACAGTTTAGGACGTCAACTTGAGCTGTGAGAAATTGTAACTGGCAGTTTTCACTATTAAAATCCTGGCTGCAATCAACAGAATCACTGATAACGATGATGGTTAGCTGCAGGCCTAAAATCCAGCACATCATACAAGCAGACAAGCACATTTAAGTGATGAATCATGACATGCATTGTGAGGCAGGCGGATAACACACATGTACACATCCTCACACATCACGCAGCTATCAAACATAAGTCATCACAGCTAATCCTGCACTGCGTGTACACACTGCTGGCTAAGTGGATTGCAATGACTCACGTTTAAAAGCACAAACACACATCACCACAAACACATATCAACGGCCCTCGACAAGATCCAGCAGAACCAAACTTGCATGTTGTCAGAGGAGGCCCTTGACAAACTGCTATTGTGAGGATTTTCACTATGATACCTTGAGTTGGTTGCATTTGAGCGTATCTTTTTTGTTTCTATAAAAGATCAACAGGATTACGGGAAAGGTACTGAAGCCATTTGCACCAAGCTTTGTGGAGTCATGGGGCTGGGAAGAATCCTGGATCTGCAGGTCCAGATCCTGGAAACTTTTATCATTGTCATTAAGAGTTTTGTGAGATATTTCAACACTTTCTCAGTTTTTCAGGAAATAATATCTGGATTCTGATGACTTTATCTATGACTTTATACAATGTATAAAATAATAATCTGGATCTGACAGACATGTAGGATTATTTGGGCTTTACTGAATGCCATTCTAGTCACATACACCATTGACAGTTTGACATACAGCTGAAAAATAAAAATTATGTTTCTCAACAATAATTCCTTCTCTACTCCTGTTCTTCCACACGATAAGATGTAAACAAACCCATCAGACGGAGCAGAAAATAATTTACCTTAGATGTAGCTGACAGGTTACAATACAGTTTTTCTATTTTGATAGTAGGGCAACACTTTTGTTTACATTTTGATTCAGTATTGTTCTTTTAACCATCAATACCATGTAATAATGAAAACTAAAACGTCCTGTCTGTGTTAAAATCTCAGCTTGTTTCAAATATGTTTGTTGATGTAGTTGATATGGGTCTATATATGATTATTTCAGGAAGGCTGGTATGAGATGGAGCAGGTTCAGCTTGATGAGGTCAGCTATTTATCTAGTGATTTCACTCACTCAGTGCTTGAAGCACAGACCTAACTTGGACTTACGGGACCCTTTTCTTTGCTTTCTAGCCTCCTGACTGTCATCATTATCATGACCTTGGAGCAGACGAGCCCTCACATGATTGAATATGGACCTAAAGCTAAAACAAACAGGAGACTCAGATGAGGAAAACAAACATGGCCTCTGTGGTTTCTTTTTTATGACATCATCGTAAATGGGAGAGGGGAACCATCAACACATCCCCTGCGATTCCTCCGTAACCAGCATAACGCCTGCTGACAGTAACCTTCACCACACAACTAATATACGAGCTCGACCCTGCTGCCCTGCTAACCACACACACACACACACATACACACACACACACACGCTAGAATGTTTTCGTGGTATCTAATGAAAGATACACACAACATGAAGACCATTTAGCTACAGAGCACATACAGAGGCTTCTATACAACTCTTAAAGGACTCACATAAAAGTGCCCACACATATACTGTATGCACACATACACAAAATGAAAGCTAGCACAACCAGTGTTTAGTCAATATGTGAAATCGCACAACAACAGGAAAGCCTGCATGCTCATCTCCGCAATCTATGCCTATGTGATCTATATCAGGGATATATCAGGAAGTACTGTTGTTACAGTAAACTATATGTATCCCAGTGGTGCAATTAGACAGTAGAGCTTTCTGCTTACTGTAATGTCTCATGTTCAGGAGCCCACTGCTCACTCTGGGGGAAAGTACTGTATGTTCAGTTGGCAACAGTCTGGGATGATGCTGCTGGGCATTTATCTCAGACTGACTCAGAGTAGCATACAGCAGCTTTACCTTGGCTGTTTGGTAAACACTGACTCACTGACAGTGGACTTGATTAGGTGATTTGAGTCTTTTGAAATGTAAACAGAGCATTAGGGAAGGTTGACAGAATGATAACACATGTAAACATACTGATCTGTTTCATATTACATTATTAGTATTTACATTTTGGGTGAAATTGACAGAATTTTTTAACAAAACTCCTTTAGTTCCAGGCACAAAGACTGTAAGAAAGTCAAAGAGTGACTTCTTCTTTTGCTGAGTAATGTGTTGTATAATTAATATAGAAAACTGCTGAGGAGCCGGATTTATCCTCAGCTAACCCCTGGAGCACTTCTCTCTCTTTCTCCCCACCCCTTGTCTTTCATTGTTCCATTACGTAACATTGCCAAATATTGACTGTGTGGATCATGCTGTATACTGCCTGTTTTTCAGCTTCATCCACTCCTAACACACAGAGATACACAAACAACATACGCGTAATCTGTACACTGCAGGATGAACTGACGACGAGTCAGTCTTAAGAGAGCAGACCGTATCATGCATTTGTCTGGCATGCCAGCAACAACAACTGTGATGTGTTAGCTGTACTCACTCCCTCCTAAGGACTTGAGAAGAGACTTGATGCTGATGTCAAAGAAGCCTGAATCCTGCTGGCTGGTCGCCATGGCTGCGGAGGCTATGTCGCCACGGTGACAGACAGCAGAGGGGGGACAGGACGGCAGGATGAGACGTTGCGGACAGAGCAAGCAAGAGAAAGAGTATTCTCCGAGAGAGAAAGACTGGGAGAGAGGGAGAGAGGGATGCGGGTGGGCAGCCAGCGATGCGGATGCTGCGGCTGTCTGCTGCTGAGTGTGTGTGAGTTTGTTTGTGTGTGTGTACGTGTATGTGTGTGTGGTGGTGAGAAAGAAAAAAAAGAGCGGCACTCAGCCTTGTCTGCGCTCTGTGTTGCTAACACCCCCCAACCCCTCTCTGTTTTGCTCTCTCAGGACAGTGATACACAGATGTTGGTAGACGCAAGCAGCCAATCCTCTTAGAGGAAAGGAAGAGAGAGAGAGAGAGAGAGAGAGAGAGAGAGAGAGGGAGGGAGGGAGGGGGAGAGAGAGAGAGAGGGGGAGAAAAACATACAGTGGATAGTACCGCACAGGGGCATCACAGAAAATATGGGAGGGAAGATGGGAGGGAGAAAACTCCTGAGTAATGGACCATGAGGAGATAACAGAAGAAGGGATACTGGAATAATTAAGATGAATGAGGCAAAGAGCAGTAATGTAATGTTTCCTGATCACTGGATTACTGTCCAGTTCTGTCTCACAATAGTGCTGAGTGAGCACGCTGCAAGCCCACCCTGACCAATCAGAGCAAAGAAAAGCAGTGACAGGCAGGCTGCACCAACAAATAGCCAGAAATAACGACTAGTTTATGGCATCATTGCTTCAGATGTGTCCGAATTTCATTATAATAATAATTTTTAAAATAATAAATAAATAATAACAATAATAATAATAATAATAAGAAGAAGAAGAAGAATGGTAGGTTTATGGAGAAGTTAATCTAAATAAATAAATGAATAAAAACATGTTACATATACATTTTTATACATAAACGGTTTGGCAGGTTGTTCTCTAGTTTTGTTTCCCTGACAGCAAAAGCTCTGTCCCCTTTAGTTTTACAAGACGACATGGGAACCTCCAACTGGGTCCTGCCTGAGGAGCACAGACTGTGTGCAGGTCGATAAGGATGCAGTAATTGAAAGGGACACTCTGGAGCCAGGAAATGAAGTGCTTCAAAAGTAATGGGTAAAATCTTAAAATCAATTCTGTAATAAACTCATAGCCTGTGTAAAAACAACAAGGAGGGAGGAACAGGATGTTTTTTCTTGGTTTTTGTTAATAGTCTAGCTGCTGCACTCTGGGTTCAGTGTGTATGACAGTTATGAACGAATGATAGTTTTAAGCAACGTTCCCTTCAAGCAAGATTGGACGAACTTGCTAAAGTGACCAAGTAACAGGATTTTAAATCTAAGCGGTTGGGATCTGAATCTGAGTTTAACTGAAGACAGTTGGCACACATCCAGTTTTTAAAGTCAGACTTTTATGGTGAACAAGCTAGTAGGGTTCAGGCTTTCCCGGGACATATAGCGGTTTATCATCAGCATAAAGGTGGAAGGCAATGGCATGCCTAAGAAAGATATCCCCTAGTGGGATATATTTATACTATAAAAATAGAACCGGTCCAAAAATGGAGACCTGGGGGAACTCAAAAGTTATATATCATAACCAGGTTTTGAGTATGTGTGTTCACACTGAAATGGTGACAAAACAAAGTATGCTCAAAGATGCCAGCATATTACATACATTACACTTAATTCACTACTTCCTATCCTATGAACTATGAGTAGCCATGCCAATAGACAACAAATTTTGGATTACATTGAGTCAGTGCCAATAACATAGTACAAGTGTTAAAGCTTTTAAGAAACATTTTGCTTCCTTTCAAAGTTTCAAAATTTAGCATCCATCCTTCAGAGCACATCTTGTATCGTTTCCTCTTTGTAAAAAACAGTTCAGTCTATTTATTTCTATACTAACTAGAAGAAGAAGAGAAGAAGAAAAAATGGTATACTGATTATTTGTTGAAACTGTTTTAGAGAAGTGTTGAGTTAACCGTGCAGTCATTTTAGAGGACACAGTTTGTGGTGCTGTTGAACTGTATTGAATTATACAGTAAGACCTTTTTTTTTTTGTCTGCCTTCATTAATGTAAATGTGGTGGACAAAATAATAGAAACACGTGTCAGCAAAAAATATATCAAATGTATAAAAAAATCTGAAGGAGATAAAGTACAATCCTCCTGAAATACTTAACCACCTTCTACTTAACATGTGAAGGTCCAGTAGGCAGGACCGCATCAGAAAAATATGAAAGGTGATCAGCTGGAACATACTTAAAGATCTGCTTCTTCAACCTCAAGGCCATCACCAGCTGAGTGATAATCAAACCTCAAGCAACTAAGATGACACAGCAAACAAACATTCAGTGCATTCATTCAAGTACAGCTTTGTTACAGAACATATTAATTATAATTAACAGACAAAATTAGAAATTAGATTTCGACATGACCCAATCCAATGGACTGGGTCTGATACTGGATTTTTGAGTCCACTACCGTTATTGATATTTGGGAATTTACAAAAGCTGATAATAATATATCGGTCTGGCAATTTTATTATTTCATTATTCATTATTCATTGTTATTTCACAGATCTATTTTTCTTTAAAACATTTTGACCAAGCTACCGTACATACTGAGCTGATTTTAACAGATTAACTTGTGAGTGGTCCCTCTGGACAATAGTATTTATTAGTGACACTGTTTCCAAATTACCTCAAACCTAGTTTGGATTTCTGTACTTCTTACTCATCACCTTCCATACACTGATCCTGATATATTTGCATACAGCTAATATTGGTTGATATATTGGCCTTGCACGATTTATTGATCTGGGTTTAACAAGTACATGCGCTTGACACCAACAGCAGAAATAGATGATGCATCAGGTGATGAAATGACAGCACTGACATATAATGGTGTTGCACAGTTAATTAACTCTCAGGTCAATGTTTTCACAACCTGCTCAGCTACATTCACTGCTTGGCAAGTAAATTCATGTTTTGGATTAGTTTCAGGTGCCATGATGGATGACACATGACAAGCTGCCCAGTACCAAATGAACTTCAGTGGACTACAGCAGGCATATCTCTTTGTCATCCAAGAATTGCGTCACTGCTTTTTTTAGTTGTGGGATGTCAAAAAACTCCAATCGAAGCAAAACATGCAGCCGCCGTCATTAGCTTGTCCTAGTTTGAGTGATTTCACTGAGTTAAAAATATTTACATACTGTACATACTGGGCTTGCTTGATGAATCCTCCCTGACCTAACATTTCCACTGGTTTACCTCTCACTTGTTTTTTTTAATATGTTGCTTCCCTCCTAAAATTGTTTCATAGGCCAACACCAACATTTACGAGCACTCCTCCTCCAGTGGATACCTTCCACCCTAATTTTATGGTTAAATGCTTGATGAAATAGTTTCTGACATTTACACAAAGTGAGAGAGAAAAATATTCTCTCCCTCCACCTTGAACAGTCACATAGTTCTGTTCTTTGGCTGTCCTCACAGTTGTCTGTCTAAGCTGAAAGGTATGATGGCCATCATGGCAATGATGTTATGGGTGGCTGAGTAAGAGTGGAAGTACAACTGGATAATTAGGATCATCATGTAATTCCCTGGATGAGCTGTGGAAGTGCCACAGGACCTGAGCGGGTGAGGAACGGAGAATAGGGGCAGGGGGAGAGAAAATGAGAGTGAGGGGAGGGGAGGCGAACAGAAAGTGCATAAGATACAGTATCATGCACAGCTGCAGCTCACGGGAGAGCTACCGAGCACAGGATGGCCTGGTTCACATTAACAGACAATTACAGTCTAATCTCAAAGGAGGAGAAATATAGCAGAGAACCACTGCAGGCCTATTCCTGTCTGCAACTTCTGCTTACTTCATTACAGTCCTGGGCCAAATAGTATCAGCAAATAATCGTTTCTGCCTTGGTGTTAACCTGCTTACTGAATCAAGACAATTCAGTCAATCAAGACCAGCTAACACTCACACAAAATTAACACAATATGATTTTCAAAGTCTTGTCATGCAACTTTCCAAATGACCTCTGTAAGATTTCTGAGAATAATTTCCACTTACTCACTGCTGCAGCAGGCACCTCGACTCAAAGAATTCCTGTTTGGTGAACCTATTTCTCATATGTCTCATCTGGTTAAAAAGTTGTGGGGCGATGGGAGATTTTATATCTCAGCACATGTAGTTTTTTGTGTGAGAGTAAGCTGTGAGGCAGAGGGAGATCAACATTTTTTGTGAGATTAACTGGAAAAGATAAGAGAAAAAGAACTTTCCAAATAAGTGGAAGTTTGCAGTTTGCCTCAAATTCAAAGAGATCTACAGCTTCTATGGATGATATGTTCTCTCTGAGTAAATCAATCTACAAAATGAATCACGTTTTTTTAATTTGAATGATCCAATATTGATTCTTACAAACTCCGAGATCAATCTTTGCAATTCAATTTTCTCAGTAAACATGTACATCTACGTTAAATGTTCTGTGTATGTAGTGGTTATTTGTTGTAAGTGGTTCAGTTACGGCTGCATAATGTGTAAAATCTGCACAAAAAGATAACTTCTCCAGTTTGACTCCTGGCCAGCTGGACCATTTTCTGCATGTCATCCCCCTCCTCTCTCTCTCTCTCTCTCTCTCTCTCTCTCACTCTCTCCCTACATTTCCTGTCTGTCTCCACTGTTGCTATCCAATAAAGGCAGAAAATGGGGAAAAAAAGCCACATAGATGATGGTTGGCTCTATGAGCCACATTGAGTCATGATGGCCTTGTAAACTGTAATGTGAATAGTTACTCTATGCTGACCCACTGCAGTTTATGAGACTATCATGACTCAGGATGGTTAGCTTACCCTGGCTATCTCATGGTTAATGAAGAGATATTACCTCTGGTTATGAGATGTGAAGCTGTGTGGATGTGTTTAAGTTGCTTTTTTGTCATTTTTTGTCAAATGAATCTTTTTTTATATATATATAACAAGGGTTAGGGTTACAATTAAGCCTATAATTAGCTCTTTACATAATTTTATATTCAAGGAAACAACTGTGTTGCTCACTTGTTGAATGTAGAAGAAATTTACCTTCCCATGATAAATTCTGATTTATTCTGATGTTACTGAAGCAACAGGAATCAAATCAAATCAAAACCAAATTAATCAATTTTGGACTCTAAATCAAACTGAACTAAATTGAACTGCGAGTTTAGTGCCAATAACCAGCCCTTGTTCTCTTTATGATTGTGAAGAGGGAACAGCTGTTCAGCTGTTTGTTGGACAGAAGCTCATGTCCAAGATATGAAAATCTATTCAAATTCATGACCTACATGGGAAATAGGGACATGTTCTCCCACCGAATGACATGCAGTTATTCAGTTTACAAATAAAAATCATGGACATAAAGACACATATATACACAGACATACTCACTCACACACACACACACACACACACATACTCACAGAGCTCATAGGATTCCACACATTCTGAGCAGGGGCCTGAGCATGCCAGCTGTTGGAATGTGACTCCACACACACACACACACACACACACACACACACACACACACACACACACACACACACACACACACACACACACACACACAAGCATACATGCACACATACATACATACATACATTCATACATGCACACAGACACATGCACAAGACATAAATTACAATGCATTCCATTTAACCCCAAATTAATGATTCATTTAATCTTTCTTTTGAAGGCAGTTGTGAACATAAAAATTTATTGACCACATGTGGTCTCACACACCCACACAGACCCACACACACTGAGGGCAAGAAACCATATCTGGCCTCCCTGGATATGCACTAAACACTGGCTTTTATTAGATGGGCCCATTTCTTTTAGGGATGACCTGATCAGGTTTTTGCTTACAGATTAATCGAATGATTATTTCTGTGATTAATCTTTTAGTGTGGAAAATTTCCATAAATGTATGAACTGTTTTGTTTGACTAACAGTCAAAAATCTTATGATGTTCAGTATACTAGCAGCAAATCCTCTCATTTAAAAAGCTGGAACCAGTGAATGTCAAGCAATGTTCTTGAAAAATAACTAAGCTATTATCAGCGTAATTTCCAATTATTATTCTGTTGATCAGTGAATTAACTTATTGATTCTGCTCGAAATCAAGAATAAATCTTTGGAACTTTTTTTAAGTGAACCTGCATCATGCATTCTTATGGGTTTAGTTTTTGTCTTTGAGCAACAGCATTATACAAATGTACTACAACTGAAGTCATTACGCTGAACTAACTATAGCATCCATCATTAATGTCCTTAGTCTCCCAGAACTAGTAAACACCACCTACACAAAGATTGTTTCCCTGATAAAGATGCACCAGGTAGAAAAGGGATGGAGTGCTCATAAATGACAAACAACAGAAGAGAGTGGTATGTCCTCACAGAAAAACATCTTTGAAGTAGAGACAGACACAAAAGCCATGTAGATACTCCAAATGTAACTTTAATAGTTGTAAAGCACCTCTTTGGCTCAGGCCAGTTCATTCAGATCGAGGTGTTAACATGAGGTGCTTTACTCTGATAGTGAGTGTTTTGATCATGCAACTAATGATTATTTTGATGATTGATTAAGGTTATTTTCTTTATTGTTCAGTTAAAAAACAATGGTGCCCATCATGATTTCATAAAACCCAATGTGATGTAATCAAATGACCAACTGCCCAAAACCCAAAGAATATCAGTTTACTATCACATATGAAACAGAAAAACAGCAAACCCTCCCACTGCAGAGGCTAGAACGAGGCAACATTTTACTTTTTTGCTTGAAAATTACCTTAAAAAAAAAAGATCCATTATCACACACACACACACACACACACACACACACACACACACACACACACACACACACACACACACACACACACAGAGGTCACAGTTCACACAGTGGTATCTTCTTGACACAGCTGGGTTGATCAAATAGATAACTCTTGTGAAGAATGTGTGTGTCAGTGGTCTTCATGCCAGGCGTATCTGTCTCCCTAACATCAAAGCCTAGAGTCATGGACATTATCGCAGCATAGATGTCCCATGAGATTTCATTTCATGGCATTTTCTTGTGTCTACAAACAGGTGGTACTTGGTTACAAAGACACTACCTCACTCCAGATTTCCCCTTTTTGCTGCACGCTGTACGCCCACTTTTCTCTCTTCTTTTGAAGTTCAGCCAAATCCCGCTGAAAAAGGTATATTCAGACACACAGAACGCCTCCCAAAACCTTTCTGCTCTACTCGCACTAATATGTGATTATCTTCAAATTAATTTCTCCTGACTTTTCCATAAACGTCTCTCCGACATGATCCTGTTAGTGTCACAGGTTTATTGTGAAGACAAACTTAGCTTTGAAATTCTTAGTCTTTCCTTACTACTCCTTCCTTATTATCACTGGCTGTCTTGTTCATGACCTATGAATAGAGGATGATTCTATCAAAACTGTAACTCTGGGTAATAGCATTGGGTAATAACTGGAAAAATGTACGGCCTCCTGTTGATTTTGATCTTGCTGTGGCTCTCCAGGAATAGACAAAAACCCTGAATCATCTGTTGTGAGATCAACTGAGACTATTGTAATTTTTAGCAGAGCAGACAAGGACAGAAAGCAAGTCTCACAGAAAAAAATACATAATCCTGCAAGTAAAGATTACAACCTCTGGCACAGGAATAAAAAACAACATAAAACTGCAGTATTACTGTCTCAAAATACTTTAAAACGCAAGCCTGCTAATGCCATTTAATGGTACTTGCAAAGGTGCTAAGTTTATTAATGTCAGACCCCACAGTTGTGTCTGTAAAATCAGTAATATCACCACTGAATTTCACCAAACGCCCAGCTCCATTATACTTTGACTGACTACTTAAGGTCATGGTGTTCTCCCACAGTTGGAAGTGTTTGGACATGAAATTCCCAGAAGTGAAGTTAAGCTGAGACAGAGTGAGTGGTTTGGTCAAAAAACTGCACTTACATCTGAGGCCAGAACCACATAGCCCCCCCCCCCCACCCCCTCATTCTGTAGAATAAGGATTAGTAAAATAATCTCGTGCAGTTTTCTCAGGACACAGAAGGTATCACTTTTCACAGGGTCTACAAAAGCCACAACAAAGACACCTGCCAAGTTAAATCCTCAAATCACAGCAAAGACCATTATGGCATACATGGAGAGACAGAGAGAGACTAAATAAGTAGCAAGAGATCTACATTTTTTTTTTTTCAAATCCCAGGTTAGATAGAAACCCAGCCCACATTCCAGTGGGGGAGTTGAGGATAATTATTTCAGCTGGATGTTCAACCAGCCTTTTCACCACTTCCAGCCTGAGAAAACCCTCAGGTCATAGCATTCACATTCAAACAAACCAGAGTTATTACTAAACAGTATTTTTGCATGTTAGTGACTCACTGGCTAATTTTTCTCTCCTTGTCTACTCTTGTCATGTTCACGCGAATATTGCCTCTTGAAAACAAACAATTCCAAGCTCGTCTGCACCTACCTCCGATGATCCGTGTCCGCTTTCTGGACCTAGACTGGAACTTAGTGAACCTCCCAGTGAAGTCACTGGGGTCGAACATATCCAAAGACAGAGAGGCAATACGGTCCAGCACTATCCCATCCTGGCCTGGGCTCTGGTTCTCCAGTTTCTGGTCTTGACCTTGGCTCGGAGGCTGGCCATCACCGGGGTCTGACGCACCGCTTTCAGCCCCAAGACTGTTAGTGCTTGTAACATCTTCTAGAGACATGTCTCCACTATCTCAACCCCCTCCTGGTAGTCTACTGTCAAAACCTGGCAGTCCTCAGCACTAGCAAGGAGACACTACATGATGATCCAACAGTGGGCTCAGCATAAAAAAATGAAACAGCCAGCAAAAAAAGCCCTGTTAAACAAACTGTTCAGGCAATCCTAAAATCCTTGTTTTCATTTTCTTCATCTCCTTTTTGTCCACAGCTCGGTATCCAGTTTCTCCCCACAAGGATTTCTTCTCTTTATGTCAAGTTCATTCAATCCAGAGACAGTGAGCTCACTGCTTTGTTGTTTCAGAGACGCAGGCTCTCCTGAGAGTTCAGATCCACCTTTCTCAAGTCCCTTTTTTACTCTTCTGCTTAAAATAAAAGTTTAAAAAAATACACTTTATCCGTGTCCTCTTTTGTTTGAGAGGCAATTTTATGCTCTGTAGAAGTTCGCTGTCTTCTCCAAAACGACCTGTTTTTGCTCTCACCTGTTCTTTGTTTCGCGCTGCCTCTGTCAGTCTCACTCCTCTGAGGCTCTGAGGCACAGCTGTGTTTCTCCGCTCTCAGGTGGTGAACGAGGGAGGGATCCAATACCAAGAGTGCTGCTTGATTGGGTGGTTAGGGAAGTTTGGGTGGTTCCCTCATCCCCACTCACCGTCTTCTTTTCTCTTTCCTCTCTGTCCGGGAATTGGGGGGGGGGGGGGGGGGTTTCCTAACTCACCCCCTTGTGTCACTATGGACTGGGAAAATAATTTCTTTCTTGCGTCCTCTCTCACATACCCGTTTCCTTCTTCTTGTTTCACCCTTAGCTTCTCACACAGTAGTAAAGCACGGTGGAATGGTATACATCAGCTTGACTCAAACAGCCAGCACATGGCATGTGGGTGTGAGTAAGAGTTGGAGCCCCTGCACTCACTGGTCGAGGCTGTTTAGCCAGTTACAGTAACCTGAATGTGTTAATGGTGTAGGATTACAGAGAGTAGACACACCCCTTCACAGACGGGGGAAACAAAGCCAAACACAAACAGGAAGAATCCTCAACACAGGGACAGACAAAATGTGTTTGTATGAAAGTTAGCCGTTAGTCCTGATAAGCAGAATATATGTATGTATTCCGCAGATGTAATTTGAAGATAAATTTGAGGTAGCATTTTCAAGCATTTTTACAGATAGAAAAATATTTGTTTAAATACTCAGATGTCTTACTGAGCAGCTGGTTTAAAAACTGAATGTATAGAACTGCTGCCCATATGCAATGTCATGATATGAATAGCTAAGTAAAAGTCATTCTTGATGGCAAAAACTTCTTACATCTAAACCCTGAAAAGAGACCAGGAAAGAACCCAGGTCTCAAACCCAAAATGAATACCATGCACCTTATCTACAACAACAAATCTTACAGGAAGTACAGTACACTGTTTTGGTCTAGCTCTAATTACATCTCGTCCCGTCATGCTGGCAAAACTAGGCAATCTTAACGTTTGATGCACGTTTGATGACACGTACCCACTGCCTCAACACTGCACAAGCAATTTTGCCAAAACATTGCTTGACAGAAATGTTACAAAAGTCTGTTGTAACATCCTCTAAATAACCTTTTTTCCAAAAACTAAATAGAGGCACTGTTTGCACACTAAAGCAGTATAAAGTCTTCAATATGAATGTCCTTAAAAAGTGTCAATCATTTGTCTATGTATATGATCATTTCTTTATGCCTCACTCAAATACATGTTTGCTCATCCTGTTATTTTATTCTCTGTAGGTAGGGTAGTTTAGGTAGGGTAGTTAGTATCCCTCAGGAGATACCTACCCTGAGGTGACTTCCTGCTGTTTATAACACTATTGTCATGACATCAGCTCCACTGAGTGCCTCACCCAAGACCTCATGTGCTGAGGTGTGAAAACAACAAAACTTTCATATCCTTTTTGAAAAGACCGCTACACAAGTTTAAGTAAACATGGTGAATATGGAGGCAGTTGTTTTTTTTCCCACAGTGGTTGCACACAGCACATGTGGAGCGCAGAAAAAACATGTTGTATTATACACATCAAAGTTTGTTCGCAGGTCTTGTGGAGTACAGCTGCAAGTTGTACGGAGCCTTTTGCAGCTTCACAGGGAGCTGCCTTAAGTCTGATAAACTGCCTTAAGTGATGTCATGTAGCTTGATATCACTTGACTCAGTGCTACTGCTGCAGCATTACACACTCAAATCTCCAACAGAACAAGCCTGTCTCCTAGACATGATGTTTCTGTTCAACTAAATTGCAACAGCAAATAGGTTGTGTAGGAAACATTACTGCGACCAGATTACATAATGAGGATATGTTGTTATTTTAAGTATTTTGCAAGCTGCAAATACTCTGATACTGAACACATCAGTAAAATGTTCACAGACATTGTATTTGCTTTCAGCCAAAATATCTGTCTTTGTAGTACAACATGAAACTTGTACTGATAACAGCTTTATTTAACTTTTTTATGGTTATGTTTAAACTAGCAGCCCCTGGTTGAGGTTAGGGAAAGATTGTGGTCTGGTTTAAAACAGAAACAGTTCATCGTGACTTCAGACACAATAAAACTGTTTACATTTAACCAAAGCCACAATCTTTCCTGCCTCAACCGAAGTGCTTTTGTTGCCTAACCACAGACGGGACTGAATGAGAACCCTGGTCTCTGGTGTAATATTTGCGCGCACTGTACAGCTGCTGTCCACACAAAACGCCTCTTAGGAACACTGCTGCTGTTAATAAATGTTCATTTGTTCAAATAATGCGCTTCCTTTGAACGCGATCCCGCCAGTGATTACATTTCGTACAAAATGGATTTGCTCTTGGAGTTTAGTTGTATAGAAATGAAGGAGACATGTAAGGACAGAACCGTTGGCCATTATGTTGCATTGTGGGTAATGTAGATACCAAGCTTCCTTTGCCATGGAAGAAGAGCGTGTGGAACAAAAGAAGGTATCTTCATCTGCAACAACTGTGAGTCTGACACTGTTAGTGCTAGTGCGGGGAGCTCAGGTTGGTGGAACACAGGCTGACAGAGAGGGCTGCTCACCAGGATTTGTCCCGGTATGTTTGATGGCCATATATCTAACCGTGGCTGTTCTTGTTCTAATGGCGTTCCCAGGAACGAGCGGTTCGTCAGCTGTGCTTCGTTAACCCAAGACTGGAGAGTCGACAAAGTGTTTTAACCAACAGATGTCACTTAAATCTAGGTTTCCAACCAAGCTGTCCCAGATGTTTAGGCCCGGCATGGGTCAACTTAGAATACTTGTAATATACAGGCGGAAACCCTCAAGCGAACGGAAAAATCTGCTTTTTTCCGAGATTGTCACCTGTGACCTTGTTGTCACCTTCTGCCAATGTACTTTTTAACATGTCCTCTAACATGAGGAATGCGTTGATGCACGTTGAACAAAACTGAAAAAGAACTATAGGAGATATTTTCACTCACTCTTTTATATAAAATATACACATTTTAAATGAGCTGTTAAAACAGACTTTTCAACAGTTTGCTACTGTTTCTGCAATGTGTCACCAAATGCCCTGTCAACAGAGCAGCAAACACAATGAGGGTGCCTCCTTAAATCTGGAAAGGAAATAGTTAAAGGTGGCAAACAAGCTGAGGGAGGCACATTGCCAAAGTCAGTTAGAGAGGCGTGCCATCCCCTCGGGGAGTACAAGAGCCAAGTATTAAGACACTCACTCTTACACACACACACGCACACACAATGAACACACAAACAGGAGATTGTTTTTGCCTTTTCATTAACTGACAGCTCTGGCCAATCAATCAAAGAAAACACAGAGATTAACCAATCATCTTCAGGATTGTGTTGGAAAAACAGATCCACGTGCTTTGATTTATTTATTCTCGTCAACTGTAGATTTCAGTCTACTGAATATGTTGTTTGCAGATGGAAAACATCATAGAGAGGATATTTCTGATAGGCTCTGGTTCCACAGTGGTTGATGGGTGATAAAGGACTCCACTGTGTTTCTCTGACAAGCTACACAGGTTTGTCACTCTCTTGTTTGCTTGACCTGATTAGTCAGTTGTGTTTATAGTGAAATGCTGTCAATCTTACACTTCATACACACAGAATAATCCCATCTATTCTTCCCTTTGTGCTCATCACAAGCTGCTCACTGATGTGAGATAGAGCAGCTTCAGGAGATTCAAATTATACCCTACCATGTAGAATCACAGGGAATTTAATGAAACAAATTCCTGGGTGTCAATACTAATGGCTCACACATCACTGACAATCACGATTATTTCGTCTTCATTATCTGAACTTCATAGAGTTAGCAAGCAGGATAGGATTTCAATCAGCCTGAATATGAATTATGAGCTAAGCATCACCTTCCACCCACTGTTCAGACATGCTTTGGTTGACTGGGACAACCAAACACACCCAAACAGACACACAAAACCACAAGGTCATGGCCTGTTTTAGCCTGAAATACTGGGTAAACAATAATGTCTCAGCTTATGATTGCTCCCCTGCCTCAGCGTCTTCAGTCGTTCTTTTTTTCCCCCCATTTTATTTAGCTACATTCCCCAACTTTTCCTCTCTTCACATCAGTCATTATTTTATCATGTCTCATTGTTTCTGTCTTTCTCTAATGTCCCAACAAACACAAACCTTATCTAACCTCAAGTCAAAAGGAAGCTGTGAGGAATGTGCCACAATCATTTTTTTTTGGCAGTTACTATTATCATTTGTGTCTTCATTTCCTCATCGTTTGCTACCTTGTGGAGGTGGTGCAGCTGCCTAATAGTCACATTACATTTGGGCCAGAAGTTGTGCTTTTAAACATTTGACATGAATTATCATGATTTTCTCTTTAAACATCCTACACTAGACGCTACCAGCAGGTACGACACACCTTTTTCATCTACATGCCTTGTTCTTTCATCGTCCTTTCAAACTAACTCGGAGGCAACCTCACCCCATGAACCATTTCTTCTCTCATTATCACCCTTGCACTTATCATTTAAATTGCACCCTGCGAGACCTCTGCTACCACGGAAAGCCTTTTAATTCTGCTGTCACTCAAATATGTTCCCATGTTAGCAGTTGCCCAGACCGCCCCAGACGCTCAGCAACCCGGTCTGACAGGAGAACCGGGAGCATAAACAAGTTTACTTTTGGCTTATTCACTGAAGCAAGACTCCGGTTCAGGGGTTCACTGGGATGAAGGGTAAAATTAATGATAGCAGAGCCTCGCCACAAGAGTCAGTCTCTTTGTGATGCAAAGCTGCATTGTCAGTTCCCAGTTGTAGTCTCAGATCTATTCAGAGTACATATAATCAAGTACATATTTTAAGCACTTGTCAACAATAGTGCAAATAAAAATACAGAGAGTATTTTAGAGGGACATCTTTGTGATTTCGTTGGTTAAAATAACAATGACTTTGTTTAAGAGCAGACTTTTTCTAACATCCTTTTGTTAAAATATTATTATTGATATTTATGACATTATAAATTATCGATCTCGCATCAGTTTTTGGCACTGCTGGACTCGGGTCTTGTGCTTTCATAAAAGTAGAACACCACAGTGTAGAAATACTCTTAAACAAAAGCATAAATGTATTAGCATCAAAATAATTGCTAAAAGCAAAAGTACCTATTATGAATGGCCAATTTCAGAGTAATGTACTGTTTTATATTATTAGATTATAATTACTAATACATTAATACTGTATGTACATTACTTATAGCATTGTATGGTAGCTGCTTAACTCCTTATATACTGCTAGGTAGCTTGTGAATTTCCCTTTGGGGATCAATAAAGTCCTGTCTTATCTTATCCTATAATGTAATAACACAGTAGATTTGCTGTATTTGTATTTGTATTATTTGATCAGAATCTGCAAAGTAACTAGTAACTAACCCTAATCAAATAAATGTAGTGGAATAAACAATATTTGCCTCTGAAATGAAGTACAGTAGAATTACAAAGTAGCAGCAAATGGACAAGTATCTCAAAACTATACTTCAGTTGCGTGCTTTAGTAAATGCACTCAGTTATTATGTGCATTGGTGTATTCTTACAAGTGGTTTTAAACAAGAACAGTAACTGATATACAGTACATGTTTATTTTTACTGCAAGTTTACACTGAGGGTGGCGCGCACACACCTTCTCGGAGTAAAAGCAAAACTTTCACTTTCCTTTCACTTCTCTCTGCAGCGATTTCTTCTACTTTTTTTTGCAACAGTCCTGTTCACGAAGCTGTTTCAAAGCTTAGAGAGGTCATCTGAAACTGCGTGATCATCATTAGCAGGTACTTGGGCAACAGTGGCCTGATTATCAGACTGGACTGTCCTTTCCTTTTAACCTCACTTTAATCTGTGAATTTGGAGGGGGGTTGTGGGCAGTAATTCAGATGTGTGGGACTAGGCTTGGGCAGCAGTGTCAGGTAATATGAAAATGTTGTCATCATGCAACTAGTACGATCAGTTGTATTGGCAGTAGCAGTAGTCTGACAATAATAACAGTCGAATGTCCTTGATTTCCCCTGTTTTTTTCTCCTGCTGTCAACAAGCCTACACACTGGCTCTGCAATGGTGCCCCCTTGAGCCTAATAGAGAAATAATAATTCTGCTTATGCAATTAGCCACAGTTCTGATTCAGTGAATTTCCCTTCTGAAGACACTTTCAGACGTTACACTGTTGTTTGTTTTTAGACACTATCCCCCCTTTGTGAATAAGTTAATCTCTTTTTTTTTGCTTGAAAAAAACTGCTTTCAGCTAAATGACCTCGCTTCTTGGTCTGAGCATCTTGTACTATACTGTATAACAAAAGATGCATTCACAGAGACATTTAAAATCCGTGCGTGTGATTGCTAAGCACTGCCATAAATATAAAATATAAATACTTCTCTCTCTCAATGTCCATGCTTCTAGGCCCGATCACTTTATATCATATCACAAAAAGTTTATCTCGAATGAAGGACCTGAGTTTAAAAACTTACTTAAACTCAGTTACTGTTAATTCTATAAGGAAGGAGAGGGAATATGTGCTGTAGTCATTAAGTCATGTGTGCGTATTAACCATGGATGTGCACATACAAACACACACAGTGCAGTATGCCCATCGGCCTTTCCATATATATATATATATATATATATATATATATATATATACACACACACACTTGTGTTATGTAACACCACCTCTGGGGTCTCTAATGTGTAGACTAATGCATCAGCAAACAGCCTCAGAGCTCCATCAAAACAACATTCCCTGACCAATTACACAAAGTCCTCAAACAAATACACAAAACACACAAGCCAGATAAATTAATTCTCTAATTATGCCAACACAAGGCAACAACAGGCTTATCCAGTCATTTAAAGTAAAAAAAACCGTTCTGCTAATCTCTAAGCAATATTGAGGAGAAGAGCATGAATCTCTAACAAAACAACAAAAGCACCTGAGGCAAAATCACAAAGGGAGTGAGATGGTGAGGAATGTCTGTGCGTGTGTGCGTATGTGTACCGATGTCTCTGTATATGTGTGGACTTGTGTTTGCCTGGCAGAACTACCAGGTTATGTAAGCCGGTGGGAGTGAGGTGCCTGGTGGTATCTATGGAAACGATGACAGCGAGGAAAGATAGATAGTTCACCAGCTGACTGAGGTTCACCAGTCGAGAGTGTGGGAGGTCAAGTACAGTTTCGGCTTCTTTCCCACAGGCCTGATGAAGCTCAGCAGCATCTCTCCAGCAAAAGTAACTAATCAGTGGCCGGCACATGTCAGCAAGAGAGCTGACACGAGCTAAAATAGAGCACTGTGTCACTGGGTAAAATTATCCATGAACTTGAACCATGACACACACTATCAACACACATGAAACCCATTTAACCATTCTGTCCCTGCTTTGAGCCAAAGATGACTGGCACAGTGTCACACTCCCTCCAACTTTCCTTGTCACCTTCTACTGTCGACAGCTAACCACTGAAGACAAATGCAATGAATATAAAATACAAATATACTCAAGTAGGCCTTATGGTCCCTGATAGATGGTTCTACATTACACAAACTAGTGCTTTCCATAAAGAATGGTGCTGCTGTAACCACAGTGTACAACCATAATTAAACTTCCAAAAGAGGGTGTAGAATATATATTTGTATACCAAATTTTTGTATACCATATAAAATCTTATTTTTTTCTAACTGTTAACACCATCATACTCAGGAATTACATCTGTTTAGATTAATCTATGTGACCCAGGTTGTTAACTCTCAAGCAAGGTGTGAAACAATCTACTGGACTGGTAAGTGTACAGCTGGAGACATTTCACTATTCATCTTGATGGCCTCTTCAGTTCTGGTGCCTAGGCTGTTAAGTACAAAGAGAAATGCACAGACTCATACATTAAGTGGGATTTAACAGCCTCTCTACAAATGCATGGCACTGTTTGCAGGAGCTCAACCATTTGCAATCACTTGCATGACCAATAAAACACAGCTTCAAGGATCAGGAACAACACATTTTTATGTGATTGTTGATATAAAATCAAAAGTTGTTTCGTTGTTCCTGAAACACTGACATTCTTAAGGTTTTGACAGAGCATCAACATACAGTGTTGTTTATTGTCCTTTACTATAAACTGCATTTTTCATGTTTTTCTTATGGTACTAAAAAAAATTTAATTAATAATGGTGAAGTATTTATATTGTACTAGCTATGGCCACCCTGGTAGCCCACTCAACGTATTATAATACACCCTCACATGCTTTCCAACATACATGTAATTAGAAAAGATTACTACAACCAAGTCAATAGAAAACCCTAAGTCCTTGCATTTTTTAATAATGCTTTTGCATCATGTGGCTCCACTGAATTCTTGCTGTAGTTATTCTTTCTGCCATATCAACTTTATGCTCATACTTATATTAATAGCAGTATCCCCAGATGGAATTGGGCTAAAAATTAGGCTAGTGAAGAGATATACTATAACTCCAAGAAGATAGGTTTTGTAAATTGGCAAGGGAAAAGTGGGAGTGTGGGCACAACACAGAAGCACAATGCTGTGACACACATGACATAATGTCTGTGTGTGTTACTTGTAGCGTAAGTCCAGACACAGAACAATGGCGTTAACTGGGTCGCCGACTGGCTGTGCCAAACAGCTGGAGAGATGGAGAGGGAGGTTGATTGAGTCATGAGGAAGGAGGGGAGGGAGGGCGAGGAATAAGGAGGAATGGGCTGAAAATAGGAGCATGAACAGACCAGGCTGGGAAGGAAAACTAAGCAAAAGCGGGAGGTTATGATCATCCTGATACCTGCTGACCTCATCTCAGAGCAAACCCATCAAAGTATGTAAAATGACAACACCACCGAAAATCATTCCCATAGATAAATATGTATGATTCCATGTTGCCAGATGACAAGAAATGAAGGAGATCTCAATAAGTGCTGCTGCCTGCTATCCGGCTGTATCTGGGTGCATGTAAATAATACATGCTCACACACTGCCCCTCTCTCACCAAATATTCAACCTGACTCCTGAGCATCTCAGCTGCAGAATAATAAAGTGCACAGCTACTCAGGCGGGATGATGCTCGCCACTGGACCATAACCAATTTAAGTTTCATAATATTAAGGCAACCAATAACTATGTCCTCATCTTCACAATGAGGGGAAAAAAAAAACATTACATCAGTGAGTGGTCCACGGGCTCTGACATGCTATCAGACAGACACTGTTAAGTTATGTTTCACGGTATATTACATTTATGCCTTCAAAGTGTATTCGTTCGCAGCTGGTAATGGTGACTTGACTGGAAATTAATCAACGTAAGCTACGTAGCGGGGAGCTAACATGCGGTGTAGCATATAATCTTTCACCGCCATCACCAAGTGTGTATTTACAATCAGCGTCGCTGTTGACATAAAGACTGTTGCTTAGCTAATCCTGCCCCACAAAGCGAGGCGGCATTGTTCGCTGTGTGAGTGCTGCCGGGGAAGCATGGAAAGCGTGTTTTAGGCTGGTCACATTTTCTTTTACATTTAATGGAGGTCGACCACTATAACCAGCTATGCCCGTAGCTAACTCGGTAGCTAACGAGCTAGTACAAGCCCCCTGTGGCAGTTAATCGATGTTATATCAAGACATTTCTTTGTAGTCACCACAGAACCATTAAACACCACCAGACACAACACTAATGTGATATTAAACCAAATAGTACCTTTTCTGCGTCGAGCTTGGCGACTACAGGATCATTTCCTGGCACGGATTCTTTGTTTATGTGATTTTGCGGCTTGTTTTCATCAATCCGTCTCGTCTCTCTCCTCCAGGAGTCGTGCCGCCCCGGCTGACAGCACTACTGCTTGGGATGATAGGGCCCCGCCCTTAGCAACCAATCAGATGCCGAGGTTCTGGAAACTGAGGCAAGGGACGTTTCCTATTGGTTGGCGGCTGTGTCCATCAACGTGTCGCTAGGGGCGCACCTTGGTCCAAGGGCAGGGCACCTGCCATTGAAGGATGCTGAGCGCCGCAGGTGCAGCCAAACCAAGTGATGAAGAAATGAATGGAGAGAATAGAAAAGACATGTTGCGGAGTGATAACAAACACAGGAAAATGACGAGATGAAACAGTCAGCTTCTTCTCTTGACTATGCATTTGTGCCAAGGTTTTTGTTTTTGTTTTGTTTTATATAATACAGAATTATCTAATATGCTTAAATAAGAGTTGAATATGCTTATGTACAACACATCCAAATCAGCACTTTATTTCATTTTTGGTTTCTATAGCGTAAACTAATTACTAATTGGTATATATATATATATATATATATATATATATATATATATATGTTGCATCTTGCATCTCTGAGGACTTGCCACAGTTTTTCTGTGGATTGAGGCTGTGTCGGTGTCTTCTGTCTCCTCATGTAATATCAGAAGGACTCCTCCATGAAGTTGAGATTCAGACCATCTGTTGCAGGGCTCCTTGTTCTACTTGTCTCTGAAGATAGCTCTATATGTCTCTGGCTGTGTGTTTGGGGTCGTTGTCATGTTTCAGAATGAATTAGGGAACTAACAGATGCCTCCTGATGGTACATATGAAGAGCCCAAAACTTTACTGTGCCACATATTTAGCCTATATTCTTAAATTATTCAATTTCTCAGTCTATTAACTTCTCTTTGTGATGCTACATTCATAATCCATAGCTACTCTTAATTCATAAATTTCTATTTAACATGCGATTACATTACTTATTTATGCTCATATAGCAGCATTAAACAATTAACAGCTCTAATGAGGTTTTGATAGCTCATTGGAAATGGAGTGTTGAACAAAATGATTTATCTGGACTAATATAAGAACTTTACTAAAATGTTTCTGTCCCATACAATAGCAAGATGTGCATTTAGATTTGAGATAGATATGAATAGAAAACTGTTATCTGCTGTAACTGCTATCATGTCTCTGCTTTTCAGAAAAACAGATGAAAGAAACAGGAAAGTGGGGCAGTGCTTCAAATCACTGTTGTGTGTTTTTTTTTTGTTTTGTTTTGTTTTTTGGTCACTTTTTTGGTGGCTTTAATCATTTTAGAACAGAATTGCTTTGTCAGCTTTGTTCCTTTGAATTTACATCCAAGCTTATTTTATTTTTGCTGTGTTCTTTTTTAGGTTACAGGAAGCTTTTATCCACATATTATTGTTCACACAAAATATCTACAGTAAATGTACTCCAAGTTTGTTCTCATCTTTTTTTTTAATTTTCTCTGTAGGGGACACCATTAAACACAAAAATTTCCATCCCCTCTTCAATAAACACAATGACATACAGAACATACGCTGACAAGGCTGTCTCCTGTGGCAAATATTATACAGCAAAAACAAACATATGCACATCTGCACAGCATGATAGTGAGTGAGTCCTTATTTCCAGGGGTTCCTTTGCAGAAATGTGTTTAAACCATCCCTTCGCTTCATAACTTCCACTGTCTTGTTCCTCTCTCACCATTATTTCACTGTTGTTGATAACTGTCATTGAATTAAAGCAACTGTTAAAAGATAGCTAAACAAAAAGAAAACATACAATAACATATACATATATATATATATAGTATCAAAAAAAAAGTATAAATAGAAACATGAACCAAAGTAGAACAGTCCAGGTAACGTCTGACAAGCACAGTGACAACAACAATGTATAGAACAAATTCCTCATGTATGGATTGGTGATTTCAATGTAATTCAACCAAGTGTTTTAATCCAGCACACAAACTCAGCCACAAACTCAGGTGGCCTGAATAAAAAAAAAAAAAGTATTAATTAACAATATCAAAATGCTGCAGCATATTGGCTCAGGTTCATAATTAGTCACAATGTTGATGTAGATGGAGTGTAAAATGGCATGTAACAAACAAGTGAAGAAGAATTCAGATTATGCCCATTATATCAGAACAACATAGAAAATATGGCAAAAATAGTCATCAGTTTAAAGTCAGTGGTGAACAGGAAGATTTTCATGTTTTGACATAATGCAAATGCAAAAGCCCAGTTTACATGGAAATTTTTGACCACATGGCGCACACATGTTGGTGGGAAACTTAACGTTCTCTTGCCCTTCATGGACACAGTCTTTAAAACGTGACTTTATTATTAGTCATGATGTGTGTTAAACATTAACATTTAATGCGCCATTGAAAAATGTCATAATCAGATTTGTTTCATGAACTAAACATTTGTTGCATTTATTTAATAATCTTACAGGATAACACATTACCCTACCAAAATGCAAATACACCCCTTCCTTTGCAGCTTTCTACATTTCTGTGTAGAGGAGGCTCTAGAAAAAAGTACTCAGAATTAAATCTAACCAGAAAAGCTAGTCAGGCCAGTAAATCCAACATCTGATGAAGCATGAGGAATTACCAGAAGACAGCATAAGCAAAAACAGAGAGCAGAAATACAGAGGGAGGAAGCAGGGGACACCATAAATGTAACAGACTGTTTGGATTGCACAATAAATATATAACTTTAATTGTGTCAATTTGAACTTGATTTGTATCATGACAGATATTATAATGACATGTTGAGTTGACTTTGCATTTGCACTCAGTTGAAATAAGAAAATGCAAGCCAGATTTTGGCATTTGGATTTTAAATATGTATTTGTTTTTGCACACATGAAATGAAACAGCTGGTTTTCATTTTCAGTTGTATTATACAAGCTTTATAATTCCATAAACAATGTCTGAGTGCTACATTTTGTGCCATCCAAGACTCATTCTTTCTTTTTATAGATACCGAAACCATTAATCCTTGAATCTCTCAGCTCAGCATCTGATGAGCTTCACATCTGTGACTCAGTGAGCTTCATCCACCAGTCACTCCATGGAAAACAGAGGCTGTGAGATAAGAGAGACATTTGGCTCCTTCTAATGCTTTAGCTCCAAAACCTGACCAAAGAGTCACCTAAGTAAAAACAAACTGAATTTCAAGTCCATTGTGAGCATCCTCAGGGTAGAAAGGAGATGCACAGTATGTGCTGGTGTTCATTCTTTCATCCATCTCCTCTTCTTTGTTATCCCTATTATCCTCTGGAACAATATCAAATTCATGGCCACATAAGCATGCAAGCATGGGAGCGACTGTAGCTCACATGGCACAAAGGGTCGGTTTGCGGTTTGATCTCTGGCTCCTCCCGTCTGCATGTCAAAGTGCCTTAAAGAGCAAGACACCAATGAAAAAAGGTAAACTGCTTTGGACAAAAGCGTACAATTGTTGTCATTTTTACAAAATGTGGAGCATGTCAGAGCATAATGAGACATCTCGGTGATTGTTGCTGTTGTTCCAGTTGGAAGCCAAACTCAGTACTAGTGCAACTGTCATGTAGGAGCCTTAAGATCTAACAGTTATAGGCCCCGGACCCGTAGTTAACCAAGAAAGTTCCTGTCTCCCTCAGGCGTAGCGGGGATCTGCGCTGGTCAGTGACACCCGCTGGAGGTAGGCTGGCTGCTGGTAGCAAGCAGCCCGTGACATCTCCATGAAGATCGTGGAGGAAGTGAGGCTTTTGCGATCTTTTTTCAAAATGTGTCTTCTCTGCCAACGACAGAGTAAGAGTTCCACCTGCTCTCTGAAGAAGCTGGTGGTCAAGGTGTAAAGGATGGGGTTTAAGGCGCTGTTGATTGGAAGGATGAAGATGACCACCCAGCTGGAGATGGTTCCTAAGGGAGACCAGGGGAAAAGTAGTCAAAAAGTGCATGCCTGTGGATGCTTTTTTTTAAATTTTTTTTTTAATAAATAATACCATTCTATTAGTAAAGAGTTCAAACAGTGATCTAGTGATTAATGACATGTTAATAATAAATTATAATTATAATTAATGTAAATGTCCAAGATGTAAATGTGGCCATAAACAGTCAGTGTTGTTTCATTCCTTACCTGGTATTTCCACCTTCAACAGGGAGAGGATTTTCACCAAAAATATGGGAATCCAGCAGAGGGCATCAGAGAACACTATGAAGAAAAATCTGTTGGCCACAGCCACGTCTCTGTGCAGTCTGCTCCTCAAGTCTGTGGCGTTGATGCCAGTTTTATAGATGGAGAAGAACATGCTGGAGTAGGAGAAGACGATCACCAGGAACGCCACCAGGTTCAGACCTAAAGAAATGCACATGCTGTTCACACACATAAAGGCAGTGGTGGAAGAAGTGTTCAGATCCTTTACTTTAACAAAAGCACAAATACTTTGATGTTAAAACACAGGTCAAAAGCTTTCACTCAAAATCCTGCTTAACTAAAAGTGTCATCAGCAAAATGCACTTGAAAGTATCAAAAGTAAAAGCACCTGTTCTGCTCCTGTAACTGATATAGTATTGTTAATACAAAAAAATATGCAAAGCATTTGTATGAAATTTTAATCTAAACCTATTTTATTACTTAATTTATCATTGTACATCTTTGGGTCTGAAGCAATTGTTTAAATGAAACCAACTGAGAAGTTTAGAGGAGACATTTTATTATTATTTAATTAATATCTGAAACAGGAGAAGAAACCCCACCTAAAATATTGAGAACCACTGGTTTTATTTTTAACAATGCACTGTATTTTATAAGCTCAATGCATTAGCATCTTTTTTTTAATCTTTAAAAATCTTTTTTGGGGGTTTTTTATTAAAAAAGCAACCAGAAGTCACAGCTGTCAACTAAACGTTGTGTTGTAAAAAGTGCAATATTTCTTCTTGAAATGAAGTCTAAAGTCACATAAAATCGAAATACTCAAGTAAAATACAAACTTCAATTAAGTAATCTACTAAGTTACTTCCCACCACTACATAAATGTGTATATGACAGGTACAGTATACAGTATAGAATATTTCCTCATATACATTTGAATTGTTCATATTTTTGCAGATCTTAGACTGATTTTAGTGATGAACAACAAGCTGTCACACCTCTTCAAATGAATTCACAAGATTTTAACAGTGCAGTGATGTGAATGCTGGCACCATTTTAGACAGAATATCTCTATCACTGTTGCCAGACACACTTTCACTGGTTCTCGGTGAGAACACTGAGTTATATGAACTCAGACTAATCATGCATTGTTGATGGAGCCACGGTGTTTGCTGTGTAATAGCCCAGTCTAAAGTGCAATTCTTTTCCCTGTGCTGGTACAGGGTGATGATGTGTAAACGCAGCAGTTTAAGTGAGATCAGTTTTCTCTTGGAACCAAAAAATAAAAAATAAAGCTGCATCACATTCACCTGCACATCATTAAATACAAACCATGCGATGTGTTAGTTACCTTCATTTAGTATATTATAGGAAGTTTTAATCTCACTGTTTCCACGATAAGAAGCAGCGTGGTTTATTGGAATAAAAGCTCTGTATTTAACCTCAGTGTGTAGTGTGTTTGATCACTGTGTGCAAAAGTTAAACTAAAAGCAAAGTGAGGATACTTTCAAAAGTAGTGCAATAAATAGTTTTTATCAATCAAATGCAGTACATACAAAAAAAAAAAAAAGAAAAAAAAATCCCAAATCAAATTAACACTTGATGTGACCACCCTTTGCCTTTAAGACAGCGCCAGTTCTCCTGGTCACACTTTCACACAAGGGAGTCTGCAGGTAGGTTGTTCTCTGTGGGGGCCATACCATCTGTTGCAAGAGTCCTTTTTCTTCTTGTCGCTGAACACAGCTCGTCATGACTCTGCCTGTATGTTTTTGCACAGTACTGTATTAATAACTAAACACCTCAGTTTGCCTCAAGTGCTAAAAAACAAACCCAGAATAGCAGCTACCAACTTTTTTTTTACTGTACTACATGTGAAGCAATTTACATGCATTAATTATTTTTTTTATTGCCAATGTGTGAACAACATAACTTTAAAAATGAGACCTTCTCTACCATCACTAACTTTCTTGGTAGCCTATAACAGCCTGAGGGCTAAGATTTCCTGGAAAAGCCAAAGGATGTGACATTTCTGCTCGCTCTCAAGTGCCTTGCCTCAACGCCTCTCTTCCAATCCCTTACAGCACCAACAATGTGTAACACTAGCTGACATTAGTGTCTGCCAAGGTCAACGAACAACTGGCTTGCAGCGCAACACACACACTCCGACACAAACCCCATGGCAGCACAAAACACAAAGGAAAGTTTTATCTAGTTTTAACTGTCTGGCCAAACAGGAATGTGACCGACGTCAGGGGAGAACTAGGGTCAACATCAGCAACATCACCATCCTATTTAAAAAAATACACGTTAGTCAATCTATAGTCTCACATGGGAAGACCTATCTCCGTGCTTCGTTTTAGCACTGCGCCAGCAAATAAATCAAATCGAACAGGTTGTCAGGACTAGCGGGACAAATCGATGGGCCAGTGGTGTGTCAGAAAAGGTGTTAACCATCCATGTCGGTCTCTTTACCTGCCCTCTCTGTGTGCCTGTCATTCAGGGTGCTCATAAGAACGTGTACCATGCATGTTCCAGTAGATAAGTCCAGGGCGTCCTGCTGCCCCCGCTTGGCATTCCTTCCATGCACTCGCCTTTTCGTTGCCGCCGGTCTCTCGTCTGCCATCCCTATAAATCCCATTCAAAGCTCCACACGAGGCTGAATTTTTTTTTCACAGTATAAACATCACAGCACTGTTTTGGCTGATGCCCAAGATGTTGCTTGTGCCTACCTGCAAAGTATGTTCACACAATCGAGCACGGGCAACAAGATGTTGACAGTAATGATAATTGTTACAATATTAACAAGGGTTTTCTGAATGTTACATACAGAACCTTTCATTTATAAAATCTGTATTCACTGTAAAATGAAACTGTTGTTTTCTTAAATTTACCCAGAAAAATCCCTGTGGAATATCCTTGGGCAGTAGGTTTTTCTTGCCTGTCAGAGTGCAGGGGGAAGCAGACTCCATTGCGTCCATAATAATTTCCAAACATGTCCTCATTCATTAGGGGCACAGCAGCGATAATGAATCCCAGTAGCCAGATAGAGGCCAGGACCACCTAGCAGCAAGATGACAAACATGTTGTTAGAATTTCCACCAGGGGACTCTTCAAAGCCCACAATAAAAAAATAAATAAAAAATAAATGACTGAAACAAATTCATGACTTTCCACACTTTCACTGACATTAACTAGAACTTAGAACAAACATTTAGTTCAGTCTAATTGTCTCCTGCTGACTGACGAGAGATGTCTCAGGCTCTACCTCCATCTGAACTCTCTGATAAAGCCAGCAGTAGGTGGCAGAGCTCTCTCACAGAGCAGACAGACCCTCTTTCAAGCAGGAGCATTTAAAGCAAATGGTTATACAGTAAGACTTGGCTGAAAACGCTCAGAGAATCCAAGCAGCAATGAGGATTCTGCTGAAGAACTAATCCCCCATAACAAACACTGCTCTTAGTTTCATCAAAAACAAGAGAAATGTGGCACATGAAGAGGAGGCTGCAGTCGCGGAAGAAGCTGCAGCAGCAAAAGCAAACTGAAACAGCTGAACTTACACTATGCTTTATAGATCAGGTTTTCCACAGCTGAAGAAGTTGAATTGAACTAAAGTGAACCAAGAGTTGAGTTTCCTTCCTCAGGACTAAAAGGTCCAAACATCAACTGCTGTTTTGATGAGGATCTTCATTAAGCTTTTAATCTCAGTCTTGATAAAGAGTTCCTAATTAGATGTTTTCACACGCACCAGGAGAGTCAGCTGACAGCATGTTTGGCTGAGTTGTGCTCATGGAATGATTGCAGTGTCATTTGTATTGAATTTTGCATATGCATTTTTATATTTACCTAAACATTAATCTGGTGTAGCAAAGACTCTCTGACTCAAGGCCGAGACACTGCACCTCCAAACATTAAACAGCCTTTCTGGCTCTACCTTGCTGTAATTAGGATCTGCTCTGCATGTTTCAGGCTGAGCCCACTAGAGCAGAACACTTAGAGTAACAGCAAATTTCTTTTCAAAGACGAACTACAGGAGCACAGCGAATCCAACATTTTCACATCATAACATTATTTTACACACCACCAACAACAAAAAGGGCCCCAACAGATCAGTGTGAAAGACATGTTGCAGATCTTTATTAGGAGCACAGCTCACCCCAGTCTGAAGTTTGCCTGGGCGCAGATTGCTGAAGGGGAAGACGATCACCAGGAACTTTTCCATGGTCAGGTAGGTCAGAAGGAGAACGGACACCTGAAGGAAAACACTCATCAGAAACTTAGGCATGGATGGTTTTCCTTCCGTCCACAGAGATTGTTTTGGTATTCCTCAAGCTAATAAGGGGCTTGAAACTTGCTGCAGATGAACCATCGTGACAACATTGATCTGCTTTATTGCTGTTTCAGTTATTTCCAGGTTCCAGTGTGTCTCCTTGTCTCCTTGTGTCCTAGGTGCTTTTGTTACAGCTTTTGAGTCAGCTGTTAAAATCAATCGCTTCACTGCACAAAACAAATAAACATAAACCTTTCAAGATTGTTTACGTCTTGTCTGATGTAATTATAGCTTGTGAGCACGATGTTTAATTTGTAGTAATGTGATGTAAACATGGTTTATAGTTAGCGTAGGATAAAATATGAAAATGCATTGCTATGGTCCATTAATCACGGCTCAGTAGAATGCTTGTTTTATTCATTAGATAAAGGAGTCCACTGTTTTTTGCGCGACTTAGAAATCTGTACCTGGCATCGGTTCCACACACTGAGGTTTACAGACTAAATCTGACAAAAACGGAGCACCAATCAGTACCGGAGCCTCAGATTCTCTGCCTTGAGGCACTGGCATCGGTATCAGTAGGATAAAAAACAGATTGTTGCATCAATCAATTTGCTGAGAATGAGTTGTGGTGTGTAAACAGTTAAATTTAGCATGCAGAGGCTCTGAGGCTGTCGCTGCCTGCAGGCATAAAACATAGTATTATGAGCAGAAACGGGTGAGAAAACGAGGATCAGAGCCTATAGCTGAACGCTGGGCTGACAAAATTCTGGACGCAGCAACAGCAGTAGTGGCTGATGTGGGATCAGTGAAAAAGCAAGTTCGGCAGAATTTAAGAGCTTAAAAAGAACACTGTCACGTCTGGAATATGCATCGCAGTGAATATATTTTGTTGTTTGTCACAGGCTCCATTTTGCAGAGCAGGTTCACGCATGTCTTTGTCTCTATGCATGTTTGTGGTTGTCAGTGGGATGTTGGTCTGTGTGAAGTTACCTCTGAGGAGAGCATGGCCAGGAATCCAATGGTCCGACACTCCACACTCTCCATCCAGAGCAGGGCGTTACGATTGTACTGCCCACGAAACTTGACATCAAACACCCCAACGAAAAACAGGTACACGCCCATGAGGCAGTCTGCACCTGGATTTCAAGAGACAGTGACATAGAAGAGTCCATCCACAGAGACAAGTGTGCTCAGTGTGGGGTTTTTACAGGTGGTGAGGCCCTTCTTTCAGCTGGTGGCACTTCCTGCAGCCCGAAACCCAATATTTCTCATTAAAATACTGGCAACAGAGGAGTATTTCTGCCTTCGAGAGCAGACAGAAGTAATCACTTGCATGGGACACACACACACACACACACACACACACACTGTATAACTGATTGTCACTGTGTGTAGGTGGGTGAGAAAGTAGGTGAGTCATCTAGTTAATTTGATAGTTACCGAAGCCACCATGACTTTTCTTTTTAGTTCTCCTGCCACAATTTGGATATAAAGTTAGAAATAAGATTGGTTGGAGTTAAAGGATTCACAGTAGAGTATATATTTTTTTTAAGATATGAGTGAGATAGAGAGTTAGGTGAGAGAGCAGAGCGAGGGGAGTGAACCCTGGAGGATGAGCAAAACCCAAAAGGAGGAAGAGGCGTGGGAGGGAGGGTCGGGGGAGTGACAGCTTGAGGCTGTCAAGAGAAGTGACTGAGGATACAGAAGTGAAGAGAGAGGAAATAAATGGTGCATAAGGGAGATGAGGAGTGTGATAAAACTGGTGTATGGATTGTTTTTGGTTTTTAGAAAAGCCTTCTGAAAACACACTTCCATCCCATCAGAGAGGAGCAGTCTTTTGAAGTGCTTATCTTCGATTTGTACAGCTCATCCCCTGTGCTATGTGTAATTGTTTTCTGGAATAGGTCCTCTCGTCTTCTTCTCCTAATTCATTTAGTCTGATCTCTTTTTCTCTAATTTAATTTCATTGAAATACCTCTCTTCTCTTTCCAAGCTGGATTCATAAACAATTTTTACGTCACCCAAAATGAAATAGAAATTAATCCTCGCTGTGAACTTTGAGTGTTCTGTTTGAAGCTACAGCCCCTCGGTCTTTACCATAAGTTGTGTGGCTGTTGTCTTTTTCAAATATAAATAAAACAACTGAGGAATAATAACTATAATTGTAAGAATAACAGGGCAGCTACAACAATAACAGCATTTATTATTTATTCTGACATGCTGTTCATTATTTTTACCCACAGTTTTCTGTCTGCACTTTAACTTTTCTCCATGAAACCAGGAGGAATCACTGAGACAGACAGAAATCAATTACAGGAATGCTGAACTATATAGATCAAGCTCAGAGATATTCATTCCAATACTGCTGCTAAAGACTCAGGATCAGTAATAACTCTGCCAGTAATCGCTGCTAAAGCTCATAACCTAAGGTTTGTGTTTTGTGCAAATGATCTTTTCCCACTGACATTTGGGCTGCTCAGTTTTTTCAGAGGTATTTCTCACATGAAGAACTGAATTCAGTGTTTTATATGCAGTATACTATCACACGTTTCATTTAGCCCCAGAAAAGGCTGATCCATCAGCCTCTATTTACATCTAGAAACTAATTCATAAAAGTATTGTGATCACTGCTCATCAAGTCAGGCCCAGATGGTGCAGTTTTGCTCCACCTGATGCCTCATTTTACACCTGTTTTTATTGCAATAAAACAGGTGGTTGATCTCGGACCAGCCTGGATAACACCACTTTTGTTATCCTAAAATCAGAGAAAACAACAAAACAAATGTCTGGCCTCCCTGACATCCTGTGTCCACTGTACGGCATCGGTGAAATAAAAGTTTTTATGTGAAGCTGCTTCATTCAGTGTTTTTAACGCTTAAACTTTTTTGATTTGGCGAGAAGGAGACCTCTGCGGATAAGTCAGCTCCCAGTAAAAAGTGAAGGAATTCAAACCAGGAGAAGCTTGCGGCAATGGTGGTGAAGATTATAATATCATATATAGGTTAAATCGAGGGTTACCTCTACCCAACTCGCTCAGGACTGTTGTGGAGAGACGGATGCACTGTAAGATACATAAGATATATAAAATATCAATCACCCTCTCCACCACATTCTGGCCAGAGGAGCAGCTACAGCAGCAGCCAACGTCTCACCTCGCTGCGCTGCAGGACTGAGCGGCTCAGGAGATCCTTTGTCCCAACTGCCGTCAGGCTGTACAACACCTCAGCCAAAGGGAGTGGCTCATGACATCGTTATCAATATAAACTGCACATGCTGCTGGAGAATTGAATTTTCCCCCTTGAGGATGAATAAAGTATTCCTATCCTACCCTGCAAAGTCAGATGCTGCACCTGTTCTATTGAGTGTTTCTGTGTTTATAAATAGTATTAAAGTATATTTTCCGAGCTTATGGTGCGTATTCACGTGGAGCTACTCACAGCAGAGGACTTTGATGCAAGCAGCATGCAGATTGTTCTCCGCTCGTATCAGTGACCTCATGCCGATGACAAAGAGGTTACCGAAGCAGGTGATGAAGGCCATGACCCAGACGGACACTCGCAGCACTATGTTAGCCAGCAGGTCCTCAAAGGATGAGATGCCGTCTGTGTTGGGCTTACAGGACCTGACATGAGGAGCATAAGAGCAGTACTGGAACTTCTTAAAGTATCTGGCAGGGAGAAGGAGTAGATAGAGAGAAAGACAGATTTAGACAAACAATGACATCATGGTCATTCAGTGGCAGATGTGAGGACTGTGACGCTTGTGTGGGATCGTACGGACATGTGGGACAGGTTCTTCATTGGCAGAAACATCTTAGTCTGGATATCAGGGATCTCTATTCCCTCCAGCGCCCTTAAAGAAAACAGAACATTTCATCACCTCACAGGGTGGAGCAGGCAGCGTGAGTGGTGAGTGAGCGTGTGCGTCTGTGTACTCACAGAGACTGAAGATGTGTCAGGTGGTGGAAGTGGCTGGGGTGAAACAGAAGAAGGGGATTGTGGGAGATATTTCTACAACAGGAAACAGACAATAACAAACTCAGTACAGCTCATCAGGATGAAATGGAGCATGTGGTGAAACGACAGTAAACTCCAGATGGTCTGGGTTTATTGCTGAATAGGAAACAAGCCTGTGACTTCTGCATGTTCAGTCTAACCTCACGCTGTTAACAGAATGGTTAATGTACTAATTCCACAGTCTAATTACAGTACGAAACTCCATATCCAAAAACTGTACATAACATTTAGTAGATAGATTTATACCTGTGTGTAATAAACACCAGCTGGATGCACACCTTTGGTTGGTGCTGATTATTTTATCCCTGACATTTTAAAAATGTAATTGAATGCAGCATTGTAGTACAATGCAGATAAAGCAAAGCCACAAGACCTGAGCCTAATACCACTGAGTTCAGTCTGATCAAATACAATGAAAATTGGTCTTTTTGAGCTTCTGAGTTTCCACTTTAGTCCTCCACTCATCTATCAAAAGTTACTTACTCATACCTCCTCTTGATTACAGTTTAATATCCCCTCTGTTATTATAATGTCTGTTCTCTGCAACAAGACATTGCAGCAGCATCTATCCCTGCAATATCCGACTCAGATATTTCCAAAGATTTCATATTTCTTCATCACACTTCTAGACCAATTGACATTGTTCTATTTTTGAATTGGGAGCATTGGCGTGTGAAAGCATTTGTCTGTGTCTCATTATCATGCAGCGCACGTATGTCCATAGCTAACCCCAGGGCTGGTCTGCAGGGTTTGTCTAAGTGTTTGATTTGATTCCATGCTGGCATTTTTCAGGATGGCTGCAGATGAAGGACAAGGAGAGACCAAGGCTTGAGTATACAGAATGACTATAATAAATAAATAAATATCTGACAGAGAAAACACTTTCTGTCAAGCTCATTCAAACTTTGTATGAAGGTGATTTCAGACCCAGTTTAAAGCAGAGGGTGTTCGCCTTATGACAAACAAGCATAACGACGCTTTGTCTATGAAACACATCTGGCATTTTTTTACTGAAAGTAATTTGTTTTGCAATGCCTCACCCTTGCCACTAATGAAACTGTTTGGAGCTCATTAACTTTATAATAGCATTATTCATGAGGCAGGACTCTGCCTGGCAGTATCGCTGGCCCTCCCGGCGAGCAGCTGTGTTTGAATCTTTCTGCTGAAAAGTAAAAGTGCCGAAATGCTAATAGTTGCAGGCAAATTTCCAGCACAGGCCGCCCATTCATTTGCTTTGTTGTCCCTATATTGTTTTGAACAAGATGCAGATTACCACACAGTTGTCATCATGTGCGGACCAACTGCGGTACTGTGTAGCTTTCACCAGTGATGGAAGAAGAAGTGTTGAGATCCTTTACCTCCTCACTTACCTCGAGCAAAAGCTGAATACCACAGTGTAAGAATAGAATAAAATAAAGTAAAAGTTAAATCAGAATAACATGTGAATAATATTCAAAAAAATTTATTTAAAGGATCAAAAGTAAAAGTAATCTTTATGCAATGAGTGTTACACCATTACATATTATATTATTGAATTATTATTAGTGATGCAATATTGTGTAAGTAGCATTTTATTTTTAGTTGGTTGTTCATTTTAACTACCTTGTGATATGTTGGCGAGTTTAATCTCCAACAATGCATCATATTTATAAGATGAACACATGTTTTCTGTGTAAAATCTTAATTTGTAAAGTAACTAATATCTAAAACCGTCAGATAAATGTAGTGGAGTACAAAGTACACTATTTTCCAAAGAAAATGGAAATAAAGAAAGAAGTATGAAGAAAATAATAAAGTGCAGGAGTAAATGCACTCAGTTACTTTTCACCACTGTCTGGGAGGAAATACCAGTAAGATAAGGACACAGTCTCTGAATCCAGCCTCAAAACTGGAGATCTGGGAGATCATTTCACCTTAAACCCCTCCTGTTACAATCCTGATATAATGACGCACACCTCTGCTCGGGGTCAAACTAACTATCAGTTACTCACAGTTTAAGGAGGGACTTGGACAGGCTCTTAAAAGTGTTTTTTGGAAGCTCCCTGATCCGGTTGCTGGACAGATCCCTAAACAGGATGAAAGACAAGAAAAAAAAAGGAAAACAAAACAAAAGCAAAATGAAAAATGCAAAGATTCACTCGCATTCACAGATAGCACAAAGCACAGAACAACACAGCCAAAAAAAAATCAAAACAGAGACACTTTATTCAGACATAGCATTAACTGAAGTTCTTAAATGCCAATTTTCAAAAAACACTACTGGTCATCATGAGCATTTTGTCACAACTGTTAGAAATAGCTGTGATACATTTTATTTGCTTTGCAGGGATTTGTTATGTGATATTTATAAACGTTTTTATAAACTTTTCTATGAATTCTTGCATGACTGCTGATTTATTTCTTGTTCATCATTTTCTGTTCATTTCAAATATGTTTTACTATGCGTCATCATTTCAGTCTCAACCATGTACTGTATTAACATTTTATGCAATTCTGCTATGTTGCATCTCACTTTCTGGTTGTTTATTCGTCCCGCTTATTGGTTAATGTGGGATCCATCCATGAATGAACATAATCAACTTAACTTAAAATGAAATGGTGAAATAGAATTTACATAATTCACGAATCCAGACCTGATGCTGTTTCTCTAACATTTTGGGAATTGATTCATGCTAACCACTAAGTAATGACAAACAGCAGGTCCCATAGTTTAATCAATCTGTTTTGTATCAACAGCTGAAAACAATGAATCTCTGTATTATTTTTTCACGATTAGATCTTTTAGATTCAATTTGTAGAGCTGAAAAAAGATCTGCTGCTAGTTTATAAAGTAAGTAGATTTGAGTAAAATCCATTCTCACTCGATCCACTATAGACCTTTATATAGACGTTTCAATTTTCACTGAAACCCAGTAACTGCTTCAACTGTCTCTTATTTAATTTCAGCAGATTAAAGACTGAATTTATTATGTGAACAGAATGAGAACGATACAAACAACCTGGGTGATACTCACAGTTCGGCCAGTTTCCACAGAGACTGGAAGGTGTTTTCAGGAACCCTGCGTATCTTGTTGTCCATCAGTAATCTGCACAGGACAGAGCTGCTGTCAGAAACCACGCAGACTGCTACAAAGTGGCTGTTTCGATCCCCCGTGGTGGATCCCTGCTAGGGCTACATACAGTCTCATTTGTTGCAGTATCTGAAACATGTGGCTACCACTTCCCACAACGCTGCTTCCGTTAACACTGACTCAATGCTGACTTAACAAGTCTGCCTGAGAAGGTTTTATATCAAACATTTTTTTTTAGCCTTTTTAGTCAACAAGAGACAAACAGGAGCTGTTCTTTCACTTCATCTCCCAGGGTCAAACTGTCGAGTCTTCTGCCATTATCCTGTTCACAGTTTTCATCTGCCTCTCTGGCCCTGTGCAGACCTGGTATTAATATGCATCTTCAGTGATCACTTGTGATAGGATCTCACTTTCCCGCTTCACATGCAAATAAATAGGTAGGTGGTGTTGTTTCCAGCCAATCTGACAGATGGGTCCGTTGTCAATGTGTTTCTGTGTGTGTGTGTGTGTGTGTGTGTGTGTGTGTGTGTGTGTGTGTGTGTGTGTGTGTGTGTGTAAGAAAGAGAGAGACAGTAAGAGAGAGAGCAGGATGGAGGGGTTGAGTGAATTAATGCGCTGCACGCAGTGAAATGAGGCTTTAGCCATTAGAAAGAGTAAAATGTTTTTGGTTCATTATGAAACTGTGTTGGGACTAATTCGTCTGTGGCAGAGGACGTCAGTAGAGTAGGCGGTCCTTCACAATGTGGCAAGGACGCATTTGTGTTCACACTGCTAAAAGAATGTGGCCACAGACCATCTCTCAATGTGGTCTGATCTCAAATGTGTCCTCAATGTGGCCTGGATTTGTCCCCAGTGAGAAAAGGTTTACATGTAGTTCCTTGCTACCAGTAATGAAAAGCTGTTAGAAGACGACAGCGCGGCCTGTAAATGCTTCTGGGGGATATTATAACTGACTCACTCTACTAAAGACAACTGTGACTTATAAAGCCAGTGAATTTCAGGCTACACCAGCTTGTGTGAGGGACCTTTGTGATTCATAAAAAAAAAACAAAAAAAAAACAACAACACTAGATGGCTTGAAAACTACAGGAAGACTGAGATTGTTACTACAGAGAAATTACTGTTTTGGGAGCAGGGTGTACTTTATGGTGTGGTGAAAGGATACCTCACAAAAGGTTTTAAAACACCTGTCATTACTACTGTCACACAGCTTGAAATCAAAGCAGGCAGCTCGTATTTATGTTTGGCAGCCAAGTCGAAAGCTGGTGATGATGAAAATGTGTCCTCTACAGTGGTGTGTCTGTCAGATGTTAAGTGCCACATGTCTAAAAATGTCCTCCAGGTGAATGATGCCCTCTCTGAAATCCTTCCATCTGTTCCTTGTCCCATTATCAACAGGTGCAGGTGTAGTCTGGAGGCCTTCATGACTTTTATTAAGGTGTCCTTTTAGATTCTGCTTTTTCCTCTGATGTTTACTGTGACAAGGTTGCACAGTCACATTGAGGGAAGGGAAAAACAGTCACATTCAAAAGCACACTGGTGCACTGACAGCAGCAATTTGTATTATAGCTGCAGGCTGGATTTTACCCCGAAGGCCAGATTAAGGGGAATTACAGAACTCAACGGTTGCTCCAAGTAAATGCATGTGTGATGCTTTCAAACTGCTCAAATGACAAAGGAACCTGAGCTTTTAAAAGTTATTTCTCAGGCATTTTTGCTTTTACTGTGATAAAGAGAATTTAATAATTTTATGTGTTTATATTTATATATATATCTGTGTGTGTGTGTGTGTGTGTGTGTGTGTGTGTGTGTGTGGGGGGGGGGGGGGGGGGGTTAACTTTGATCTGAATTGATTTGTGTTCTATGGTGCACTTTATGCTTCAAGGTTTTTTAAGTATATCCACATTCAGTCTTGTTGCTGCATTTCACTACTTTTATCTGCCACATGTTCTTGTACAACCAGGTTTTACTATTTTGTTTTAGGTGCTCATAAGGGGAATCAGAGTTGATCAAAAACACATTCATAAACACGTCTCTTCTGTGTCTGTAGTTTATCGGCTGTCAATACTTTTGGAGAGGATGCAGCTGTTTGTGTCCTTGTTTGATCCATTTCCTAGTGATGTGATGATACAGGGCACTTTGCCGAGCGTTTGTTGTTGTTTGTGTTTACTTATGAAATTAATACAAGTAGATAAATGATAAATGAGAGAGAGAGAGAGAGAGAGAGAGAGAGAGAGAGAGAGAGAGAGAGAGAGAGAGAGAGAGAGAGAGAGAGAGAGAGAGAGAGAGAGAGAGAGAGAGAGAGAGAGAGAGAGAGTGGACATTCAGATTTAACTGGTTTGTCTTGAACACTATCAGTCCAGATGGTAGTAATGAATATTAAACTCTGCATGATGAAGTGATGAAACATAACTTACTAACATATCCAACTTCTCATAAGAACTGACATCAATCACTTTCATGCTCAATTGAGGAAGAGAACGTTTTGTTCGTGACGACAATGTGGCGTAAGTGATAACAGAAACACTATTGCTGAGTGACTGATGTGCAGGAGGAGTCTTCTGTAGCCACATTCAGAAAACCAACTCATGTACTTCATCGCAGCTGATGAAAAAGCAACTAATTTGTGGTTTATCTTTTGGGCAACTTCAGAAGCTCCCTGAATGGTGAGAAACATTGCCTGGGACTCTTTGTAAACTCTTAAAAGTGATTACATTTCAAGCATTTTGCTTTTCATCAAGTTTTAAAGTAGGATACTCACAGGACTTCAAGCTTGCTGCAGGTCTTCAAGATAGAGTAGTTAAGAGTTTGAATATGGTTTCCCTCAAGATCCCTGAAAGCAGAGAAAAATGGGGATTGGGAACAGAGTGTGGAGACTTGACAAGACACAAACACCTGGTGCTCAGATGTAAATATACTGTGTGTGTAGTGCTCTTTGAGTTCATTTGATTTCATTAAAATGAACTTTTTCCAAATGAGCATAAAAGCAGAAATAAAAGCTCTCATTTGTCTGGTGTTTGTGTTTGAGGGTAATAAAAGAAAAGAGAGGGAAGGGAACATAGTGACAGGCAGAGTTTGCTTTGGAATTTAAATGAGCAGAGTGGGTATGAGTGATGAGAGGCAGCACTCTGCAAATAGAAACATATAAAAGCTACAGATAGCATGAGGTCATCACAATGTCAGACTCATCCTGCGGGTGCTCTCCAGTCCACACTCAGACCAAAATTAGCTGGTCGAGCTGACCGACCACGATGACATCAGCCGAGGACACTTCACCTCTCGTGCAGTCAGGAGGACCACTCGTCTGAGCCTCATATAGTCAGCTACCCAACCCCCCCGTCACCTCCATCTACCAGTCCTCATTTGCTTCTAAGTATGCACACAGGCTCAAACGCACACATCCGTCTGTCTGCCACATTCTTCAGAGCACAGACGTCTACTGAGTCCCACACTACACACCTGCACACACACAAGCACACTGTCAGAGCAGACTCACAGCCAGACCAAGGCAGGCATGTGTTGACAGAAGCTCAGCTGTGGAAGCTGCTGCAGCGAGGTGTCCACCATGGATCTGGTGAGAGGAGGAGGAGGAGGAGGAGGAACGTTTTATTGCAAAACAGAGATTAAAAGTTGCACAGCAGTTACAAGTGTTACAGAGAAGAGCTGATGCACTGTTGCGCTCTCATTTCCAGCTTGTTCTGAAAAAGAGAAACAGCGGATGAGGAAAAATGTATCAACATTAGAAAAGCTGCTACGACAGAAAGGCCTGTGACTACCAGCTGGACGTTAAGTCAGCGCACACATCTTGCAGTAATGTCTAATTTCACTAACATCAGTCAATAACACAACAAATATAAATAAACAAATGTCATTCAACCACTGTCTCGTAAAAATAGGGCAAAATAATTCTGAGTTAGCAACAGCAAAATTTAAGTATCTACAGCATCTAACAAAATATATATACATCAATATAATATTATATAAAATAATATTACAATAAAATAATCAAGCTAATTTAATTAAAATGAGCGAATACTGGATAGATATTACTGTACGAGATTAAGTGATCCATTAATGTCATACCATACATTTCTGCAAGGCATAATTAAAGCGTGTTTCTCCAGGGATTCACATAAATAACAGTTAAAAAGTGCCGTATCAAAGAACAGGAGACACAGTTTTAAAAGTGTGTGTTTTAGTTAATGTTTAAATGAAAATGCAGGAGCAGCTGCACGGATTGTGAACAGCAATTTATTCCTGCGTTTAGGTGCCACAACGGGATACAACAAGACACCCCTCTGATATGGTCTTTTAACTAAATGGAGCAAAATATCACCAGATGCTGTCACTTGAGACAGCTGTGGGAGAGTAGACGCAGATACCAGGGACAAGGGACTCTTCTTTTAATTTGACAGACAAATGGAGAAACCAAAAGAGAGACATATGGTCACTTCTGTGTAACGGTCGCTCCAGGGAGGCACTGAGCCTCTCTGAAGAGGCAGACAGAGTTAGAGCACATTTACAAGGCTTTTATCTTTCAAGCATAAACAGAAAGAGGACATTTATTGAAACTGATACCTGTTGTGAACACAGTTGAGAAAACAAATCACAGGCAGAATGAATCAAGAGGAAAGATAAACTCTGGCCGTAAACAAAGACTGGGAGAACAATATCACAGTCTTGCCATTGTACAAAGAACATTAATGAGGGCTGATACAAGCCGGGTCAGTGAGATAAAGACAGGATAAGTCACAATGACGGGAGGAGACAGAAAAACAGGTAAGGATGGAGACAGAAATATGGTTTGTAAGGACGAAGACTAGGCATGGACGTACATTTTGGAGAAGAAAAACAAAGAGGACAAAGGGCACTAATGGCTATTAAAGAGCACTATCTAACGTAAATTTGACACTGATTCAAGGCGTGCTGTCTGTTACACTTATTTATCTATTTGGCTTTTAACTATTGTAATAGTGGTTTACACTTTGGTTATTTTTAAATGTGCTCTATAAATAAATTTGACGGACGTGACTGACTCTTATGAAATAAACTAAACTAAACTGCCAGGAGCCACTTACATTTTGACCCAGTGTAAGACTCCACTGACTCCCACAATACTCAATCACCATCATAACACAGAGACGTGACTGAGCATGAAATGAGCTGTGTAATTTAGTCACACAAATTATTACCAGGATATAATCAGGAAGACATTTGACAAGCGTTTGATCTCCTCTGAGCATTTAGAGGAAAAGAAAAAATTTTATACTATTTCTGCAATTTTAAGTTGACCCTGAATATATCTGAAAAATATCACCATACCATCTCTGTGGTCTGACTTTTTATTTTCCTGTCTTCTCACAGAGTAACTGTTGGTTTTCTTCAAACTGTAAAAACACATTCAGTAGATATATCCACAAATGAAACCTCAAACATCCTTCATCTCAGAGAACTCAGAGGTCAAAGTGTTTGAGATCATTCAACACGAAAGAGAGACGCTGATGATGTTGAAGACAAAATGATGCAACTCACAGGTACATGAGAGACTGGAGCCCAATGAATGTGTCCTGGGACAAGCTGCTTAGTGGGTTATGATCCAACACCCTGCCACAAAAAAACAAAAGCAAAACAACAACAAAAAAATTAATGAAATTATGCGATAATTTGACCTATTATTCATTTATTTAATATTCATAACAAAGGCAGATTTAACATGAAAAGTTCAATTCCACTTATATCTCTACACTAAATATGAAGGTACAGCAGGCAGGTGATTAGCTTAGCTTAGCATAAATACTGGAAAGAAAGGAAAAAAATAATAACTGTTTCCTGACTGGGTGCAGTGACTTTGTTTAATTTTATTAGTTTAGTTTTATTAATAAAAATATCTTATTAATTATTAAGAATAAAAGGTGCTTGAAAGTGCATTGTTTGGACTTCGGTGCCAAAGCAAGGCTGGCAGTTTCCTGCTTCTTTCCCGGTTTAAAGTGGATCTCCCCGTCTAACTCTTGGAAATAACAGACTAAAATATTTCCCAAACTGTTAAACTATTCTTTTTAAGCAGCACAGTGAATCTTAAGTAGATTGAGGCAGCAACACCAGTCACACATACTGTACACATCTACACTATATATGCGCTTTAACGTCGTAGACTCACCACGAAGCTAGGATACTGTGAAATATCATATATCAGTTTTCCACCATCAGAGCTAGAACCGACCCAGAAAAGCACAGCACAGTGTGGCTTTTAACACAGTGTAAGTGCTTTTTGGTGATTACTTCTTCTCTGGCTGGTTGCCAACTGTCACTATGCCTCTCACAAAAAATCATCCAGATCTGATTTCACACATTTCTCAGTTATATACTGTACCATTAGGTGTGTGTGTGTGTGTGTGTTACTCACAGCCACTCTAACTGATGGAGATCTCTGAACACACCAGGACTGAGGGAGGATATCAAGTTCTCACTGAGAAACCTGATCCATACAGGGCATAAAAACATACATACTGTCATTATGTTTTTAAGTTATATGTGAAACACAGCAAACAGGGCTGAAACAATTAGTTCATCAATCGATTAGCTGATAGTTGCAAATATTCTGATTATCGTATTTTAAGCAATAAAAATGATAAACTGCTGAAAATGTCTCTGTACTATCAGCTTCTCAGATGTGAGGATTTGGTGATTCTCTTTGTCATATATTATTGTAAACTGAAGATCTTTGTGTTTTCAGACAAAAAACAAAAACAAACATCTGAAAAAGTCATATTTACAGTCACCAATAAATTTATTAATTGAAAAAAATAACCAGGAGATTAATCAATAATGAAAATAATTAGTTGCAGCCCTGATACAGTGACAGACAACTTTCTTGGTATCTGTAGACAGAATAAGATGACTGCAGTTATTTGATGAAGTGAGCAGGATACTCACAACTTCTTTAAATTGTGCAGGCCACTGAAGGCATGTTTGGATACAAACTGGAGACTGTTGTTCTGAAGAAACCTGGATAAAGAGAAAAAAAAAAAAGACTGGGATCATAATCCACCGGCTACCACTCCAGCCACTGAACTCACTCATGAATATAAACATCATACACACACACACACACACACACACACACACACACACACACACACACACACACACACACACACACACACTCTCGCACTTATGACTTGAACAGAATGTCAAAGTGATTAATACCCTGTTGTTAGAGTAATATCAAAATTATCAACCAGTGCACGATTGTTTCTTTCCCTCTTTAGACCGCAGTAACAGGATAATACACTAATCAGCATATTTCGCCACATCAGCACACAGGGGACAATCATCTGCAGATGCAAATTATGACACTAAAAACACAATAATAACAAACCGGCACTTACTGACCTTTAAACCATAAAAAAATGTTTGTGAATGTGTGCTCCCTATGATTTAGCAGCTATTATTATTATTAAGATTCTGTAGACAGACCCAGAGAGCTATTTATCATTATCCACCCCACCGGACATTTTGTTAAGAACGTGTCCCTTGACAAAACCCTCATTAAAGAGGGCCTGGACTGGAGCTGCACTGCTGTGCTAACTCTTACTCTAACTGAAACAAAAAAGGCAGCTTTAATTCTTTGATTCTTTAAAAACCCTAACCCATATCTAAACACATTAATGACACATATTACACTGTTTCTACTCTTATAGACCTATAATGTGTCACCTTGGCGCACTTTTACAATAGCCAGTAAGTGTCCTATGATGATGATATAGTGCTGTGCAATTAAATGTTGATGTTATCTGGAATAAGCTTCTGACATCAAAAAGCATTTAGCCGAGGTATTAGTAATCATGAAGAAGAAGATGGATTTATTATGTTTTACCACAGAGTGTGAAGGATGCTTGTGCTGTGCTAGTTTTCCCTCTTGATATCTTTTCTGATTTCCAAGATAAAATGGGTTTGTGTCAGGACAAGGTCGTGTCATATTGTGAAAGTGCTACAATCTATTGGAAATTAAACAAAATCAGTTACAACACAAGGTACTTTGATTTCCTTATGTCCCACCATGATTTCCATGGCTAAATAACACACATGTTCACAGTGCTAGTACTTTCTCATCAAGAATACTAACAGAAGATTTAAAAAAATGTTTTTTCTCATTAAAATGCAGATTTATGCATCAAGGCACAGCAAAATCTAATAAGATCATCTACTCCATATGGGGTGCCTGTGGTGTAAATATGAAGTTTCTACAAGGCAATTTATTCTCCTTGATTTATCATTTCTTCCTCATTAAATCAATTTGCTCATAAATAAGAAAAGATTTTCATACCAACATCTTTGTCTCTGTATGCACCATATCTGGTTACAGCAGCTTATGGGAAATCAGCATTCATCATTAATATGCAGATTTATGCAAAAATGTGCAGAAATGAAGGTGCTCTTTGATTCTGATCAGATCAACTAATCTCTATGATATTACAAAGAACCGTTCGCAAGAATGACGCCAGCACGATGACATGATGTCCCACCCACCATGCACCATCGTTATGAGACATAAAAGTGTCTTTAATTTCTTTGCCTTTCTCAGTTTTTATCAGCAGTGAAAACAGCTGACTTAAGATATCAGTCCAGTGTTTAGTTCTTCGACAGCACTAATCCCAGTGCCATTCTTTAACCTCCATTTGTTTATTTGTTCTATCAGAGTCCACTAAGACAGCAAATTTCAATAAAAAGTGGAAAAATTGGGGTGTTCCAAAACATCTGACCAGTAGTGCATTGTGACGATGTGGAAAGTAACACACAAGTGCACAAATACTCACAGTCTCTGTAGGGCAGAGTATTCAGAGAAAACAAAATCTGACAACGCTCGGATCTCGTTGCTCCTCAGTGACCTGTAACACAACCCATGAAATGCACATGTTAGAAAAACTCGACATGCATTTTGCATAAACAGACACCTGGAGTGCTGATAGACTCAGAGAGAGAGAGAGAGAGAGAGAGAGAGAGAGAGAGAGAGAGAGAGAGAGAGAGAGAGAGAGAGAGTAAAGGTCTGAAGCGTTATGTGCAATAGACACTCACACAAAACTCTTAACTGCTGATGCTACATTCAGAAATTGCTTTTAAAAAGTTGCTGCCAATCTCCACGGTAACAGACGGACTCATAACATCCATTGTCCTGGAATCAGGAGACGTTACTACAAGGACTACAAGACTACAAGAACTACAAACCTCCAGGAAATAGTCAACACAGACAACATGACAGCAGCAATATTTTAGATCCAGGCATCAAGCATCTATAAATCTGAACATAGCAACACCTTCTCTTTAACGAGACTGTTATGAGCCTGTAACTGTACGAAGGATTTCACTCATTCTAAATTTGAATTTCCTCAAATTAAACATTACAAAAGGCGTTACAGAAGACCAAGCTAAACAAACAGAAAAACAAGACAAGGTCAAAACCTAGAATATGGCTAAAGGGCATATGGTCAATGTGTGGAATTGAGGATGTTGTTGAAAACTGTTGTGAAACCTGTAAATAACTGAAGTCATTACACACACACTTTATCTGTTTGCTTCTCTCCTACAGTCTGTGCTCACATATACAGTGATTTAAAACAGCTGAGTTCCCAGTAAAGATGTTCTCATTTACATGTTTTTCTTTGACAATGGAATAAATATGAAATAATGAAACATGGCCCATTAACACTACATGTTAACTTCCAAGCCATTTCCAAGCTGCTGCTGCTAAAACCCTGATTTTATAACCACAACCTCATGTAACAAGATCAACAAACAGATCAATTAAAGACAGAGACTGTGCTGTGATTTTGGTTTTATTTACTTGTAAAATGATCACCCAGAGAGAATGATGATCACACAGACCACAGCCTCTGGGTAAGAAAGTGCTGCTCTGCCTCTCTGCCTTACAGAGAGAACAGACTCGAGAGAGCATTACTGGAGACTGTCATTACTGGAGTAGCCAAGGTTGGTCCCAAAAAAAAAAAAAAGCAACAACAGCAACAAACGCGGCAAGTTGGCAACACTGCACGCTGCACACGCCCCTCTAATGCAATCTGTTTCCGCCTTTTCATTTTGAAAGAGAAACAGCCAATAGGAAACTCCAACTCAGTCACATAGCATTGAGTTGGACCAATGGTGGGACAATGATCACTCAGTCAGTCAATCAAAGACATTTGCAGCGACTGTTGCCATTAAAACCAACCATTGAAACACAACCGGCAGAAACTTAATCAAAGACTTTTGCATACAACAACTGAAGCTTCATGATGAAACCAGACTTTTAAAAAAAATGTAAATCTTCAGAATAATCCAGTGATACTGGAAGCAGCGAAGGTAAAATAAAGATAATGAGATTCCCTTTTTCACACCAAATGCAAATGGGAAAAAAAAAAATGAACAAGGTTTTCAATGGGAGTTGATTCAGTGAGCACAATGACCATTATCCACAGATATAAAAAAAAAAAAAGGTCTCAAAGTTGCAGTTCACATTCATGTCTGTCCAGACACATAATATCTGTGGTGAAGGCTTTGAATTAATTTGATAAGAAGATTTAAGTGTATTTTGTCATAGTAGCATATGATTTCTTTAGTTATGGCCATAAATGTGTTTTTTGAGGACACAGTGACTTTTGATGATCAGCTTCTAATCAGTTCATATTAAGTGTGAGTGAGCATTTGGGCTAGATGTAATGAAGTTGTCTCCAAGTGTTCCAGATATATTGTGTCCACAATGAGACATTTGGACATACAGATGGACGGACAACCTGAAAACATTTCTTCTTGTTATGATAGGATATTGAGGTTTAAAAGGCCTGAACTTGTTTATTAATTAAACAGATTTTTATGTATTCTTTAGGTGCAATATCAAGGCCCCTGACCCAGAGCCAAGTCTTATGTCACTTCATACTTTCATCACTATCATCTGCAAATACTGTGACAGTGTCAATCTACTTAAAGTCTAACAAGCTGGGGGTCTTGTTAGACTTGAATCTAAAAACATGTATGTTAAAATCAATGTACCAAGGGCCAAGATATCCTGACTTTTAGTCCCTAATGAGCAGAGAATCACACCTTTCAGGATTTCCTTTAAAAATTGCTCCCCTCCAGGCTCAGGCGGAGATAACCCTGACGATGCCTCGCTGGCTGTCAGATTTGACAAAGCCTCTCCAGAGCCTCAAGACTACTTAACTGACTTTGATGTGCAAAATCTGCAAAGCTCTCTCTTAATGGTTCTCTTGAGAAACTCCAGATTCCCTGTTGACCTGCAGGTACGTGATTCTGCCCACGTGAATGAATTCGATCCTCAACAGACAGGTAACCTCTTCCACCTGTGAGGGTAGGGCCTCACCATGACCACCAGGAAGAAAAAGCAGAAGTAGAAACTGGATGGACTGATGTTACTGCATGTATTCAGCATGTGAGGGGGAAAATTTACAGAGTGCTTCACAGCAATTAAGAACAAAGACAGCTCATCTACATTATATTACTCACCAACTAAGAAAAGACAGGAAACAAAAGCAAGTCATTTGCATGTTTAAAAAAACTAAAAATAAAGAGATTTCAGTTTTTACCTTTAATAAATTTGATGGCATTTCAGATTATCAAAAATCAAATCACAACAAGTCAAAGGTCTAATGTTCTCTGTGGATAGGTCCACTGTGTGTGTGCAACAAAGACCCATTCACCTTTTGTGTGTAGACTTAGTAAAATCATGTGGTTTTTCCAAGTGGATCCTGTTCTGTGCTCAAGTGGACTTGGCGTGATTTTATTCTGAAATTGAAATCTAAGCCAGGCCAGACACTGCCTTAAGATTATCAGAAAACCCATTGATTTCAAAATATATATATAAATAAAAGCAGCCACTGCAGAGAATACAGAAAAAGAGCCGGTGATGAGTCCACTCCTGTATTTACTGGACCTTGGCCTGAACACTGATTTCTGGCTGAGGTGAGGACAGATAAACTTAAAGAACCTTTTAAAGATCATCTACTCCATCTACAGACGCATATAAAATGACTGGTTTTCTTAAGCATAACAATCCTGGATAAAAACAAAACTAAGAAAGTAAAATAAGGCCAAATTTGCCTCAGTAAACTCCCCAAGGATCCCAGTGTTAGTCACTAACAGCTTGTTGTGGTCGGCTTAGGCTATGTAACAAAGTCTGCCCAGATTGTTGGTGAGCTGTGCTTTGAGAGTACAGGCTGATAAATCACCAGGACTTCAGGAAAACAAGCTGAAAGTAAAGATTAAAAGGTGTGGATGAAAGATGAAGGGCTACAGCTAAAGGCCATTTTATGGATGAGAGCTGCAACACACCAGTCTACAGTCATTCAGCAGAAACCGTCTGGCTTCAGTAAATAAGGCACCGTGATCAGGATGCAACTCATTTTTCAGCCAATTTGAGGAAGATAATGAACCCCCAATTAACAAAATCATTCAAATTACACAGCTTGTTTTTTAGAGAGCTGACATTTTGGAGGTCAGTAGGTGAGTGATTTTATTGTTTCTCAGGCAACACAGTGATCAATGGTGTGAAGCTTCTTCCCAAGAGACCAAATTAGAAATTAATTGTTGATTCAATTAAGCAATGGGGCCTCAAACTAGAGTGCGTTTTCAGATGCAGACAAGTTGAGACAGAGTTGAGGGATGCTAAAATTACCCACCAATCTCTGTAAGAAGGTATAGATAATCAAACAGAAACACAAGAGACTGCAGATGATAAATTAACTTTCATACCCACTAAATAAAGAAAAATGAGACAGTGAATGAATTAAACCGCAGCACAGAATGCTTCATAAGAGATGGTAAAATACATTAATGCTGAAACATTGAAGCCATATCATGAATAGTGTGAAAGCATATAGATAAAAGAAAAGAGATTGAGAAATGTAATTCTAGGATATTTATCTTATACATTCATTAATGATTGTTGATTAATTGATGATGCTTAGCATGTCATACTTTCGTATTTTACGTTTAAATTATATAATTTATGTTTAAATTACATTCTACTTTATTACTGGTAAAATCACACTGGGTCAAAGTAGAATAGCCAAGTTTACCTTGAAGGAAAATTACATTGGTTTAATATAATATGGCAAAGTTTGCTCGTAAGGAAAATCTCATTGTGACCGGGAAATTTATTAATGTAAACAATTAAATTACATCTAAAGCTCAAAAATCCACCTGTCAACACCTGTAACACAACATGTCTCTTTTGTTTAATACATTCACAAACCAAAGGTTGTCAGGTTATCAGAGAACCAGCACATGAGCCTCTGTTCCAATGGGGTTGAACTATTCCCTTAAAGACACTGTGTGGGACAAAAGTTAAACTGCCCTTCCCTAATCAAATTACCAAAAAGCCAAATTCAGGAAAACTAGAGCACATTTTTAGCCGTCATGCTCTGCGGACTGTCCTGCTGATGCTGGCTGCTTCTCTAGTCTCTGAGGATTTCCCTGCTGGTGAAATGGGCTCAGGTTTCCATGGAGACGGTAATAAGTGTGACCCCTGGTCTCTGGCTTTGCTCTCCAATAAAAATCAGACCTATGGTGTATCGCCACTGTTGAGATACTGACCAGCACTCAAGGATAACAGCGGAGTTTCTGACTTTCCTCACTAACTGTACTGGGTCACAAGAAAACACTCAAATAAATTCATTTTCAGACGATATCAGAAAAAAGACCAGGCAGGCACTTAGTCCTGAAAGAGCAAAAAGGGCTGAAAAGAAAGCAGTGTAATACAGAAAGGTCAACAATCAGGGGGATAGTTGATAATTATAAAATTGCTGAGAGCAAAATACAACAGAGGGCAAAGGAAATTTAAACATCTCCCTGATTTTTATTCATTGGAGAAGAGTCATGGTAATTGGACTGTACTGTACTGCGTTAAAATCAATGAAATGCCTCAAAGTTTTCATCATCAGTTCCTCTGCTGCTGCTTCTACGAGAACAGAGAGAACAACCTTCACTGTCTATTCTCACGTCAGACGCAGACCTGAAATAGCTTCTTGAAGAAACAGAGACTTCTCGCTTTCTACCTCAGATTGGAGAGAGGACACTTACAGCCAGGTAACATTCGGAGAGAGGGGAGGAACGGCCTGCAGGTTGACCTCCACACACTCAACATCTGTCTGTATGCAGTCACAAGTCTCTGGATACTCCTGCAAAACTGCACGCACACACACACACACACACACACACACACACACACACACACACACACACACACACACACACACACACACACACACTTTAGAATAGGAATTGCATAAATTGATTTTTAATGTTGAGGGTTATTACAGAACACTCATGGTTGTTTACAACACAACATCAAACCTGCATGACGACTCAAACTAATGATTTTATTTATTTATTTATTTTTTAAGTTTTTGGGAGCTTTTTTATAGTTGCAATGAGAGAGAAAGACGGGAAAGTTAGGGTAGAGAGAGAGAGGGGATGATTAGGAATACACCTTAATGGTACACACTTTACCAGATGAGCCACTGAGACGCCCCCATAATTACTTTCATCGTAGATTAATTGTTGAATGAAGAACGCATTATTTCCCAGAGCTTAGTTGATACGAGCTGTTCATTAGTGTCAGTATTTAGTAAAATTTGTATTTCTGCTTTTAGTTATATTCATGAAGTCACGGCAGGTCACTGACTCACAGCAATTCCTGGTGTCCTGGCACCTTCCCAGTGAGTTCTGTGCAGTGCGGTTTACAGGTTTTTTTAATTTGGGGAAAGTTTGTTGAGGTACCAGAATCTGTTTTTGGGAGAGAAATGTACAACCAGTGAATCCTTAATTAAGATAGCTGTGATTACATTTTTGGTCAATCAACTTTTGATTAATCAACTAATTGTTTCAGCTCATTTTTCCACCGTGTGGAAATTTGTTTTCAGTACAAATTAGGGAGACGATCACAGACCGCCAGGTCTGCTGAATGACGTCCAGACCTGACATGATGTTATTATCTCCCATTGTCTTCACCTCTGCTGTGCCCTCGCAGGAGCTTGTTATTTTGTGCAGTAAATCGTTTTGTAACAGATATAAAAAAAACTAGCAAGGGATGAAGATTGGAGTTAGAGCCTCATCTGTTGTTGTCACAACACAATCTTGTCTCCTAGAAATTACATTAATACACAACTAAACCGCAACAGCAATTACATTTTGTAATTGGTGGACGTAACTGGGACCAGATTACATTTTCTGGTCCCAGTTACGAGGATTATGTTGTTTATTATTTGTTAAATGCAAGTTGCAAATGTGTTGATATTGAATGCTTAAGTAAAATGTATGTTTTCTGGCAAAATAACCAATCTTACAGTACAGTATCTGCTTGTAGCAACAACTGCATTGTTAAGCTGTTTTATGGTTATGTTTAGACTCTCACTGCTCCTGATTAAGGTATGAGAAAGGCCGCTGTCTGGATTAATACAGAAACAGTTCACAGTGACTTCAGACATGTTTATTTACATTTAACAAAAACCATAATCTTTCTGTAAGCTTAACCTAAATGCTTGTTGCTTAAACATGACCACAGACAGGTCTCAAGATGCAAACCCAGGTCTCTGGTGTGACAGATGTGCACTTTATACATTCACCATCCACTCCAACCACATCCTGGCGACTGCTGCTGTGGTGCTTTATTCATTCAAAAAGTTCCTTGCCTCTGAATGTCAGCCAGCCACAGTTGTATGTACTGTAGTTGTATATGAATGTAATAAACCTTCTAGGAGATAGTGTTAGGTGAGGTGTCCCTACACGTTGCTCAACACATAAAACATCATGTACCAATCCTCATCAGATAACTGTAACAACACACAAGCATACACGCATGCTAGAAGTAAATACACACATTTAGGCATACTAGCAGGAGCACTGTGTACACTTACAACACTCATTCAGGAAGTACTGGTCCACTGGATTGGCATTATGTAGCGTTCGACCAAATAAGTCTGCCCATCCGATGTTGTCCCCTGCGAAGCCAAACAAAGAGCAATAGTTATCTGTTCATCACAAAAGACATGTGTGTGTGTACACTGCTTGATCATCACTGAGGTTGCTAGGTTACAGGCATAAAAAGTAAATACTGGAGTGACGGTCTGTGTCCAAAATCTCTCACTAATCACTCGTCCCTAATCACTACCCTGGGAGTTCTATGTACGGGCTTATATAGTGGACACACTGTCTTTTAGTCTTTCACCACAAGCCCAATGCATGATGGTATATATTGCTTGTTTAGTGACCATCACTACTTTTCATGTTGCATTGTGGGGTACTATATACTATATACATTGTGGGAGTCCACTATATAGGTTATAATAATTCTCACTATACATTCAGACAGCACTACAAAATGGCAAACTCACTATATGGTGGACTACAGAGGGAGTAGTGAGTGATTTCGGACACAGACATGGAGTCAGCCAGTAATGCAATCTTCTCCTGTTCTGTGTCCTGATTAATTACCATCACCATCATAGAGGGATTCTCTTTCGTTAAACCACTGCAGCGCAGGAAGACATATCTTTGCACTTGGAACGACTCTCTCTAGATTTTGGACAGGAGAAGACTTAATTAAGAATGCAGTTATTTTAGGGACAGATTCAACAACAATGCAACTACAAATAAGATCTGACAGGCAGCACTGCAGGGAATGTAATAATCTAACTCATGTTATTAAGATCACTTCTATCCAAACATACGTTGGCTCCAGGCTATTGGTATGTCTACTGCAAAACCTCATCAACACACATCTTCTATACTTAACAAAGGTGTCACACATAATTACACCACAGTGAGGGCAGACCTTCTATTGTGCTTGGCTGACATAATTGGCATATTTAAATGAAACACTCCTGTCATTACTCCATTATTTACCATGCATGTATCCTAGCAACCTATCAGGGGACAAAGAAGTAATCCACGCACACTCACGTCTTCTGTTAAAAGGGTTTATAACGACTATCTCCGGCAAAGTGGTAGATGTTGGGATTTTGCATCAGCGCCTTACGGCCGAGCCAACTGTGTCTGTCAAACATGCTGTCAAACATGTCTCTGAAAAGATGCCAGCGCGTTCAGTGTGCGCACAGACCTCAGTCCTTTAGTCAGCTGCCATTCAAAGCCTGTCTGATGCTGTGAATGAACATGGTTAAGAAGCAGCTTCGAAGAGCCACTGGTGTTGAGGAGCAGAAGTGATGGAGGGACATTTTTCTTTTGTTTAGGACATATAGCTATATGGAACAATTTATTTTTTTATTTATTTTTTTTGATGTCATCTCCAGGAAATAAAGTCTCAAAGCTTTTGGTGAGCTAGTTGCCTCAAATTACAGCAACAGAAATCCTAAATCTTAAGGATGAAATTGCCTTTTACTGTATGAATACATGCATCAGGCAGCGCTGAGCCCTCTAACGAGTGACACCCTTCTCTAACCCATAAATTATGAATCCTCTGACTCAGCATTTTGATTTGACCTTATATCTGCATTACATTTCCTCAGGCTGGTCTACACTGGCAGCTTCAACTAAACTCCACAGTCTGCTCAGCTGCACACAGCTGTCGTCTCTGTCCATTTACTTTACCTGGCTCCACTTTGTGTTGCTGTTGATGCAGACAATCGGCACTCTGACGAAGGTTGTGCACTGCACTGGTGAAAATGCGGAGCTGCTTTTCACTCCGATATTTCAGCACCTAGTTTGCTCCTCCTCAGCAGCTAATCGGAAATATCAACAACAGTATACTGAAGATCATCCTATACCATCTGATACTCTGCTAATCTATGACACAGATCCAGCCTCAGCTCACAGTGCAATGCAGTGGCACTCCCTCTTATGTGTGTGTATAGCTGTTTAAGTCTTACACCTGTAGCATGAGCAGCATGCAGTCCTCTGTCCTCTGTGTCTGCTTTAAGGCACAGTATTAAGTGTAGGTCACTTGTGCTTTGGCAGCGCTCACTGCCCAACACATATTCAGCTGAAACACAGTCTGTACAGACACACTGTTAGACTTTCTGAGCCTTTTAACTGACATATTATCTGTACTTTTATTTCATTCTTATCAACAGGATGGTTGTTCACTGGAGCCTAGAGAGCAGAGCGTGCAGTAATGCAGGACAGCACCTGGAAGACTGACCTTAAGAGCTCTCGGCAGAAAGATCAGCTATTCAGCAGATGCAGCAGTTGTATGAAATCGGAGCCCAGCTGATACATCGACGGCCGATTTTTATCGGTTAATTAAAACTCATTGCAGCTAAACTGGTATCTGTGTTGACAATGGCTGATAAGTAACAAGAAAATTGAAGTAACGGAAAGTCAAAGACAGGTGCTTGAGCTATTTCATTACCAGCTCAGCGACTCCACTGTAGGTAACAAACTAATCCCTGTGACTCCATCAACCATTTGCTTCACAGCTCAGTTGGTCGCAGCAGAGGAGGATGGAGTTGGCATGATGGTCAGATGCTCATTTCCATGTGTAATCCATTACTCGAATAATAACAAACCATGCCCCCTCATTTCTCCCCCCATTTGTGGCGGCCATGGGGGCTACAGCTCGCGGACAAAACTGTTTTGCGTTTATTTATAAAGCAGTAAGAAAGTTCTGGCAAGCACTAAATATAACTAACTATAGCCCTAACATTTTTCCCCTTGTCAGTGCAGCGCTGACAGCCGCTATAAAACACGTACTTGCAATTTACAGTCACGCTCACCACATTCGAGCTGTATGCAGTACTCTGATCAGGATGCTTTACCTTCAATAACAATGCAGAGACAAGGCAGCGGAGGTGATGATGTATTGTGTCCCGTGTGAGCAGTGTGAGGGCCTGGTGCCCATTGTTAGATGAGGTTTTTTTTTTTTTTTTTCCCTCTCTCTCTCTCTCTCTCGAATCCTTGTTATGATGGCAGTGCTGCACAGCATGGCAGTGAGGGCAGGCTGCCTGATGAGGAGGGTGGGAAAGAGGAGAGGTGATTCAGCAGAGAATGGGTTTCTGGTTATTGGCATGAAGGCGCAGTCATAGCCAGGCTGAGACTAATTTGAGCTCCTTCTTGATCAAGCCGATACGCAAAATATGCCTGTGCCCTGTAGCAAACACAATGTTTTTTAAAATATGATAATGTTTTTGAATACTGCTCACCTAATGAAACAAAGGGTTGAACCCTGGCAATATTGATGCTTTACTTAAATATTTGAAAATATTTCATTCTCAGTATCTATGGAAATGTGTTTTAATATTTAAAAGATAATTAAACACTAGAGTGGCTGCACAAAAGAGTAAATATCCAGTAGATAAGGAGCTTGGTCTTGATGATGATGTGAAACTGAATAAATCTCTGAAGGGTAAATTGTTTTTTTTTTTTAGAAATGTTAGAATGTCCTCTCCTCTCCAATTCAAAGTGTTCACAGTTGTAGAGAATATAAAGGAGAATGTGGTGAGGAGGTTTTTCCAGTCGCTCACATTGTAGACAGCCAAGGATCCCGAGAGGTTACAGGAGAGCAAGGCTCCAGCGGGTCTGGACGCCCTGGTCTGGTGTTTTCACTAAAATAAAAGAGCTGTATTTGCTCTCAAAAAAAAACTGCCGTCACATTAAGTATTGCTTAACTTCACTTTCAAAGCATGGTCGTTTTAAAAATAACTCAGTACGATGTGAACCGGCATTTCTGATTAATACTAAGCCCAGCCCCCTTTAGTATAAACCTGCCATGACACAACGACTGCTGTGAGCACAAACTGGCTGTATAAACGGTGTGTGATGATTTTGTAACAAGCATGTCATCCTCAATTCTGAATCTTGTCGTCATGGCTGAGAAGCTGGATCATGACGTTTGTTGGAGTCCACACTTGCACCACGCTGACTCCAGTGGAACGCCTTCATAATGAACTGTCAGAGTGGTAGAAGTCTAGCTCTCCCAGGAGACTGGTCTATCTCACTGTCTGAAAGCTGTTAAAAAACTGAAGCGCTCATGAATCCGCTTATGAGCAGCCTGTTCCTCTGCGAATGGAAGGAAGTAAAGCGACTGCAAAATATCTCCAGCGCCTTTGAATGGTGTTCTTTCTTTGCGGCTGGGCAGTTACTCCAACACGTCAAACCGCCTGCAAAGTTACTGCTTTTATTTTCTGAGATACTGTCCAGTTCCTTGCTATAGGTCATGATTACAGACTGTGCAAATGTACATGTTGTTAGTCCAGTTAAACCCTCTTCTATACACTTTACATGAATCTGAAAATAAATAATTTAATTTGAGAACCCTTAAATAATTACTTGATTTCCCCTCTTCACACAATTCTCTCACCAGGACCTGCAAAGGACATAATCAGCTCTCTTTGCTTTTTCTCTTTGAGATGATATTTAAAATAACAGTGATATTGTTAACTTTCATCCTTTGCTTGATGGTGTTAAATGAGGATTTCTGTTTTTGTTGTGTAATGTCTCTACTGCTGGATGATTTTTTTTTTCCCATCTAAAGTTTGTTTATTTTGCTATGATTGCACTGTTTGAGAACTGGCACTAGATTATTTGTGTGCCAGACAAAAGTGCTCTTTTAGAGGAAAACAACAAGACAAAAACTCCTCATGTGAAATTACTTGGTAAAAATAAAAATCTACTTCTTACTTATTTTTTTGTTGTCAATATTCCTAAATGCTCCCTGAGGCCTCCTTGTATGTTTACCACCACTATTCTAGTTTATATACACACACTCACCACAGCGCCGCTCGTCGGCCCCGTTTGGACAGTCTTTGTGTCCGTTACACTGCAAAGCCTGAGGGAGGCACTCGCTCATGTTCCCACATGGGAACTGGCCAAGGGGGCATCCCGTCTCTTCTTCCACCCTGCTGCTGGCCACCAGTGCTGAGGGAGACATGGAGGAACAAGGGTGACGTTACACGGACCATTCTTAGCAAATTTCAGAGGTGGAACGTTTTTTGCTGTTTGAAATATGACAGAAATGTGCGACTTGGAAACAACCCTGTTTTGTGTTCAAATTTTAAATCAGGATGAAATACACATGAGAGGTGACAAAACCTCAAACCATAAAACCACAGAGCACTGACGCTTTAGTTTTGTCAGCATTAATTGGCAGGATGTCACTGAGCATGGTGTTAGCTTCTCTAACTTTTGGCAATTACTGTATTTAGTATAATGGCAATGAGACATCTGTCAGATATAGATGGCATTGACATATGAATTTAAGTAATAGTCATCTTTCTGAAATATTTTTTTTGCCAGGGGCATAGGAATGGAAGATATGTTTGCTTACCTGGGCAAAATACATGTTGCATGGATTTTAGCAGATTTAGATTGAGTTATCTTTTCATCTTGAGTCTGCACTACAAAGCTAGAAGATCCTCTTGTGGCTAAAGTTGTACTTGAAGATGGTTGGTGGTATGAATGGGACAAATGGAGCAGCATGCAGATAAAAAAAAAATGTATTCAGACTGACCAAAAAAAAAGGTTTAACAGAAACTTATAGAGCTTTTATCTTTTAGAGCCTTCAGCAGACAATTCATGGACATCCATGCACAAAAGACTGGCTCTTTCATTTTCCCAGAGAGAGAAAAAACTAGACCAACCAGTTTGCTGTTTTTTCAAAACCTTTTATACCCTGTCACCTGCTGTCTGTGGCCAATCAGGGACGATCTGTGGAATTAGTGCCCCCTTGACCCAGGTGTCATCAATCTCCCCTTCACTGAAACTGGCAACCCTTTCAGCTGTGTTGCATGTCTTATGTCCTTGTAACACGCCTTTTTCATTGAAGACATGTCAACATCATCACGGCTTAGCGGGATACTTGAAGAGAACAGAGCCATCACTGTGCTTTTGCTACATGACAAGTCAAAACGTCTGCTGTGAAAATGGCCTATAAGCATGAACCTGGCACGGAGCCCTGTGGCACTCTTCCCGACCCTGTGTGATGACATGCACTTGACAAAACACAGAATGAGATCTGTGATAGACATGAAACCAAGAAAATGACTCATTTCAACTTACATAATTCTCTAGGTGAAAACTGCAACTCAAGAAAAATGTCACTATCAATTTTTATTAGGATTTGCAAATCACACGTGTCTCTGTGTGTTCTGAAGCAGCAGTAAATCAGTCCTATGAGACGATATTAGGCTTCTTTTATGCACATCTATATAAACCTATATCAACTGCTACAGATTGAATCTTCCTGCTTGGAAGTGATGTTTGAGTGCCACAGCCTACACAGCCCATTTCACACAGCCGGATGAGAAATTATTGCTTGCCAAATTTTGTCAAAGTTTTTAAGTTTGTCTCTGATATGAGCCAAACCTCCTACAATGAAGAGAATCCATCACAGCTGTTTAAGTTTGACTAAAGTGACTCCTCCTTAGTTTCTGAAATTATCAAAATATTTGGATCTAGATTTATCTGACGGTGCACCTTCTTTTACCTCTCTATTCCTCACCATTGCAACGATTACCCCATTACCTATATATTGATCAATGGCTAGGTTTACTGAACTGGCCTACCAGGCAAAGGGCCCCCCAGGAGCTCAAGAAATCTGAGGGCCTTTATATGAAGTGAGGGGAAAAAAAAACAAACACACAAAAAAGAGATGCAAAAGTACCACAAAAATATTCAAAGGACAACAAACGTGTCTCTTTGAGTCTGGGGATCATCAGAGGTGTGGGGTATCTTGTCTTTTATCTGTCTTTACCCAGGACCTGATTTCTCATAATCCATGACTAGTCAAGACTAGTCATTTATTACTGCGTCACACAAATGTGACACACAAGACTGCAGCTGGCACAAGGACTTCTGGCAGTTCATTGACTGCAGCCTGTTTCATCGTCTCGTCTCTGGCCTGTAAAACAAGTCCCTCATTTTTTCCTGCTAGCGAACACAAAGGCCCCACTCATGTCTGCAAGTGACACATGCAGCAAAACTCCCATCTTATAGTCTCTCTGTCGACACCTTATAAAAACAGACCTTAAAGGTTGATCTTGTACTTTCCTTCTTGTGCTGTTTTTGGTTTAGTGGTTCAGTAATCAGCCAACAACATTGTGTCCTCAGTGACTGCACTTTTTTCTAAAGATGCCACAACCAATTTTAAGAAGAAAAAAAAAAAAAGTTTCAGCTGCAGAAATGAAAGAGCTTTGAGGTAAGTGAGGACTGGTTTGTTCATAAATAAGAGTTCTACTGTGTCAAATTGGAATTAAGCTGCTTATTACTTGGCACCATAATCTCATTCCGTTTTAAAATGTTGTTGGATACAAACCAGTTGGCTGATATTTCAATGCGCAGGAACTTCTCAGTATATTATCACCTGGATGTTTCTCTGAGATATGATACGATAATTCTGTGCAATTCATATCTATTAATACTTTGCTGTGGATGTCCCACTTGTCAGTGTTTCAAGAATGTGAATGCAGGGAGATCGAAATTCCTAAGAAGTGCTCACACTGTTATGTTCTGTTTTTTATAGATCCCAACCTCGTTGTAGAAAGTGCACAACTTTATGCACATTTAAAGCAGCCATTTGTGCATGTACAACATTTGAAAAAATGAAGTTGCTGAAATTTGCATCAATAAACTTGCACCACGAGGGCCAAACAAACTACAACCTATCAGAAGTTTCCACAGAGTGTACAGCAGACCGTCACAATCAAGACCAACACACACCCAGACAGGTAACAAGTTTTAACACAGGCAGCGATCCACTGCTGACTCAGTGCTAGGTCACAGGGGTGCCTGGTGGACAGGTGAGGAATAGCCAAGACAAAAACAGAAACATCATGGGAGGAAAACAGAGAACAGAGGAGGAGGTCAGGGTGCCAAAGCTGTGGCCATTCATATGAATAAACCACAAGATTCAATTTGCAGTAAATGATGTTTTGATTTAACTGCAGGCATCATTGTTTTAGCTGAAATATTATATGTTCTAACACCAGCTCCTTCATCCTTATATAGGGTTGGAAGGTATGTGTCCAGAAAAATCAATAGAAACATTATCACACACTACAAATGCAAAGCTCCATAAACACTATAAATGTTTTACTCCCTATTTCCAAACTGTTAGAAGTTAGAGGAAGGAACAGTCCAGGTTAAATCCTATTAAAAACCTGGATGCTGAAAAAGTAATGCCATACTGTGCCAGAAAATATGAGGTCAGAGCACTGAGAGTACAAACTACTGTGCAAGTAGCACACTGGATTTGAGATGAAACACTGTCTATGAGGTTTAAGTGCTGACGTTCAGTTCGACTTATAGACCTGAAATTCACCCGGTATGGAAAATGCACCAAAACACGCTCAAAACCGAAAGTCATCTATGTACCCTCACAGTAAATGTCTTGTTTCAGACCTAATGCGATGGAGAACAGAGCCAGCACAACGACAAATAGGTGGGAATGTGTTATTAATCGCTGTGTCGGAAAGATCCACCATGCTAAAGGAAAACACAGCGGCCATAAAAATGTCAAAAAAATTCAGATAAATAGACAAAGTGCTTGAGGAAAAACTCACATGCTAGAGGAAAGGTCACTGAAACAAGAACATCTAAATAGATAAAACCTCAGGGAACGTGTTTCACCACAGGGAAAAACAGACTGAACTGACTGAGAGCAGATCCAAACCACACACAAAGAAAACATCCATCCATCCATTAACTATACTGCTTATCCGTACAGGGTCGAGGGGGGGCTGGACCCGATCTCAGCTGACATTGGGTGAGGGCAGGGTAAAGAAAACAGCAACTATCCCCACATTTCCTGTTTATCTACACTGTCCTATCAAATGAAGGCGCAAAATGCCTAAAAAATAAAAAATTGATCAAATAAAATAAAAATGTAGCTCTTCTACTGTAGTGCTGAAGTGTTAAAACTACAGCTGCTATTCTTTTCTCTTTGTGTAGGTGGCGTCATCACCACATCTACGTGTGCGGATCTAAACTGCTGTTGCTGATTCTTTCCTTTCCTGTAGATGAAGCAGGCAGGGGTCCGGTGCAGCACTGAGAGTAAATCGGTGGGTTTGTGAGTGACTTATAAGCCACTTCCACAGTTGAAAGCGCTCTATATTCTGTTTCCCTTCACTTTATCATAAACAGACATTATTTGTAACTGAATGTTTCAGTTGAGCAAAGAAAACTGGACAAATATTGAGACCATCTGGCGAAGCCTCCGCCTTCGCCAAGTCAATATTAGAAAAGACTATTTGAATCAGTTTACCAGCCTCTAAAGGATATTCCCAGCTATAAAGAGCAGATTCAGTCTGACACAACACCTCTGTGTGCGACAGGGAACCTTCACACACAGAGACTGAAGCCAAGAAGTGATGTAAACTGAGATCATGCCAGCCTCAGTAGCCTTCCAGACTGGAGGATGTTTACACCATTAAAAAAAAAAAAATTGAAAACTGGTTTTATTCATAAATTTTGAAATTCTCAACTTGTCTCTTACCTTTGGGCTCTGAATGACCAGCCCCCATAAATATCCTGATGCCTCAAACAGATCATGATTGTGTCAATCAGTCAATCAGACTTTAGGTATAAAGCACCTGTCATACAAGTCAAATGCAATTCAAAGCTCTTTACTAGTGTCCGACAAAGGCACAGGCTAAACAGACGGGTTTTTAGTGTGTATTTTCAGAGTCTCTCGGCTCCTCTGGACGACTGATCCAGTCATTCTCAACAGCTGAGGGCAGCATCACTGAAGGTTTTCGTTCTGCAGCTAAAAGAGAAGAGCCAGAGGATCTGGGAGGTCCTCCTGGGTCACAAGTGGAAAGAATTTCTCATAGGTAGTCTGGTACAAGACTCAGTGAGAATCAATGAGAGCATTACCACAGTCTAGCCAGCTCGTTATAAAGGTGGTCACTAATATATGAACAAGATTTTGAAATGAGTAGGTTTTCATGTGAATGCCATCACGTCACTATTCTGTGTCATAATCGGGCCAGAATACTGAATCAAGCTCTTCTGAGAAAACCAGTGACAAGCAAAAATATATAAATCCTCTTGTAATCTTCATGGTCTGATTCCTGATCCTTGTTCCACCGTCTCTGTTGTAGTAGGATCTCTGTGTTCTCAAAACTGGAAATTTCCTGTGTGCGAGCCAACCGCTCCCTCTCCCTAAAGACAGAAAAGACTTGATCTGACAGATGTAAGCAATCGCTATCTGATTATGGTTACATTATCTGAATACATTATCTGAAATCTTTGTGAAAAATCTGAAATGGGGTCTCCTCCTAATTGCCATTAATCCCCATGTCGTAGAAAATGTGACTGTGTTTTGCTTTGTGACTGAACACTGATCATCTGGATAAAGTCCAGAGTTTAATGATCCTGAATGATGACTGTAACTGTCCAATGATGCTAAAACAGTGGTGCTACAGTAAGTACATGAACTTTTGCAGAACCTGTACTTGAGTATTTTCATTTTATGCTACTTTATACTTCTAATCCATGTCATTTCAGAGAGGAATATTGCACTTTTTTACTCACTACATTTATTTTACAGGTACAGTTACTTATCAGATCAGTATATGGCCAGTTTATAAAGTATTGAAATAGATTAACCTACCTAACAGCATAAGTTAGCTCTACTTTGAAATTAAAATGCTGCTTAAATTTACATTTACTCATTTGGCAAATGCTTTTATCTAAAGGAACTTACAAGTGAGGGATATCACTAATTTCAGCCCAGTAGGAGACATTGGTCTAAGTATATATATATCTACATATATATATATATAATAGTACAGATATTTTGCAAAATGAGTACCTTTACTTTTTTTTGTATGTTTTGCAGCCAATGTCTACTCAGATTTTTTTTATTGTGTTTCTGCTACAAGTAAAAGATCTCAGTTCCTCTACCCCCTCTGGACAAAGTTTTCAAAATTACTGTGATGAAATAAAAAGTCTGATTTTTTTTTTTAAACAAAATCAAAGACTGGTATTGGTCTTTCTGGAAGATCAACAGTGTTCATTTTGCTAGTGTCCCAGTGAGCCACCAATCACCACGAATCTCTCAGGAAGAGAATGAAAGAGTCCTCCACCCACTGATTGAAACACAATGTGAATTATCTGTAACAACAACACCAGTAACAACACCAGAGTGTGAAACAGAACATCAGATTGTCTGGCAGGTCTGTATCTGTCTGTATCTTTGAGAGTCAAAGAAATGCTCAGACAACACCTCATCCAGCCAAACACTTGAGGAGACCTGAGGATGAATCACAGCCTGGGAGGTGGGGGCACTGAGTGTGTACTGCTTAATGTTTCAGCTGCCTTAATGAGCTCACCTACACACTTAGCTAAGCATGAAATTAGCTCATTAAGCATCATCCTGAATAAGAGAAGAGTTTTTTTCCCTTCAATCTCTGAGAGGACAGTGGTCAAACAAAATAATAACAGTAATAATAAATAAATGAACTTATTGGTATTATTGGTATAGTGTGTTTCATATAAGAAATGGAATGGAATGAAATAGGAAATTACATACTTCACTTACTTCAGTGCTTCACATGAAAATAGACACAGACCGACCATAAAAACTCAGATAAAATGACACGATGCGTGACAAAATAAAACCCGTCGAACAAGTTGCATGCAGTAAATAATAATAATAATTATAATTAATAATAATAATAATAAGCAGAATAAGAGGCACTATTACAACATTAGAAGAGGTAGCTGGTTTTAAAACTGTGGCTGATCGGTGTATTTGTTATTATTGTCATTATAATTATGATTATTATTATTTCACTTAGTCAAAACACGAAGCCATTGGAAATAATTGAAACTACAAAATAAGTTTTAATCACATTAACGACACTTATTATTGATATACACTGATCAGCCACAACATTAAAACGCGTTTAAATGCTGTGACTGGTCGGTGTGAACAACCAACAAAATCCAATTCATAAAATAATTTGAGATAAATATCACAGAAGATTCTTGTGGGTCTTAATCACCTTCTCCACCCTGCATTTGACCTTACCTCTAATCTCAGTGTGGGTCAGGTGGATGAGCAGGAAGATGACAGGCACGTCCACCCGGAGGCTCAGAAGTTTTCCTGCGCTCATGTCGCTCCGTGTTTAATGTCTCAGACCAATCCAGGACAGGTCCCCCCCCCCGTGAAAACCGCCTAACAACCGACAGGTAGGTCAGCAGATGTCCCACTCAGTCCAATATGTTGGAGCATAGCTCACATTTAAAAGGACCGGAGAGGGCAGCTCAGGCGTGGGGTGGCTTCAGCTGAAGCAGCGGCATTGAAAGTAAAAGCCGGCGCGTAAAAACAGCCGCATGCTCTCCACACTGCTCTCTGTAGACTCTGTTAAAGCCACCGAGTCCTCCTCCTCTTCTTCCTCTCTCTCTCTGACACTCACACATAATCCACGCACACGCAGTGCGCAGAGGCTTCCTCCACCTCCCCTCTTTCTCTCCCTCTGTTTCTTAAAATACATCTTTTCATCCTCGGTCTCGTCTTTAATACTTTTCACACAAAACACATTATCTCTGTGACACACCTGCAGAGGCTCAGTCCTTTTGCCCCCCAGGCGGAGCAAGGTGTGAAATGAAGGGATAAAAGAAGTGCTGCCCCCACCCACCTGTGCAGGATTTAAGCACCTGCTGGACTGCGGGCCAGGTGCACCATCCAGCCTGAGGGCGCACAGTTCACTTCAATTCATGGAGGTGACAGCAGCACAGGGGGGTGCTGTGATTTATATCAGTTGTATTATTACTACATTGTTTTCTCCTGAATGAGCATGTCTTTGTTTAAGAAAGAAGAACTAGAACTGAAAAGCAGAAATAGCTTGAGCTTATTTCTGTATTCAACAATGAGTTTATTGTGATATTGAAGCAGGCGATTCTTTCATTTTTAGAGTGATTTTATGTGAAATAGGCAAATTTGCTTTTCTGCAGAGTTAAATGAGAAGATTGATCCTACTCTTTTGTATGCTTTAGTCTGTTTAACACCAAGCCACAGCCAAAAGATGGTTCACTTAGTTTTGTATGAAGGCTGTAAACAGGGAAACAGCCAGTCTAGCTCTGTCCAGAGACCAAAAAACACATCTGGCTAAGAAATAAGCACATAACCTCCATAGCACCACAACTTGTTTCTGCACAGATTAGAGATAGAGACATAATGTCTTAGTTAGTGCGCTTGAGAGGCGCTGTTTCCCTGTTCACAGTCTTTGTGTTGAGCTAAACATCTCCTGGCTGTAGCTTCGTCCTTTTTTCTCATTGTATGATGTAGTACTACTAATACTACCACGACTACTACTACTACTACTACTAATAATAATAATAATAATAATAATAATAATGCTGCACTCACAGGGGCTTGTTATATTATGACTGATACTGATCCAGTTCTGGTTGGCCCCCAAGGTTAGAAGGAGCTGGTCCATTGTGGGCTTGATCCCTTCACAAACCACTCTCAGACCCTAAGGAGAGGGCATGTGTATTAGAGACTGGCAGCCAGATTCAGCTGTGGCCCTGGTGGAGTGGAGGAATAAGATGAACCAGCCTCCCCCTCTCCAGAGAGATCCATCAGCGGGACAAGGTGCAGCAACTCCTTGTCCAACTATACCTATAAATCTCCAGTGATTTGTCATCCCATTCAGAGTGGTTGTTCATTAAACACATCAGACTGTGAACAGTAATGAATGGCTAGAATGGTTTATTATTATTTTCAAACAGAGAGGGATTGAAACACAGATCACATAAATTCACAGCGAAGGACACAGAGACAAAACGATATTTCACATATATTCTGTGTAGTTCAGTTCAAGGACAAACGTTGGCCACATGAGCCCAACATGATAAAATACTGCAGTCATTATTGCTTTAAAAAACCTGCCAGAGATGAGCTCACCTGGATATAGTTGGAAACATTTACTTCTCAATTACTTACCTGCTTATGTCATTATCATTATGTTGAATCTGTGCTGAAACTGACACTTAAAAACAAGCCTTTTGGATGTAATGGGATCGGTACATGCTGTGTTTCATTTTATTTGGAGATTATAGATTATATTTTTATATTTTCATCACTTTTTTTAAAAAATCAGTTGTTATTGACATTTCTGTGCTGGATGGTATGATGTCTACATTTGGTCTCACAGTTCTGAAGACAAAAATTTTTAAACAGTCCAAGTGTCAGAGAGAAGAGAACGGAAAAAATGTTCAGGGTCTTCCAAAGGAGCGAGAAGAGAAGGAGCAGGGAGGGAGATTTGGTGGCAAGTGTGTTTAACAAAGGTTTATTATGAACTAAGAAAACAGTGGCAGCGCACACAGCTCCACATCCTAAGCACTGTCCTGGATGCACGGTCGAAGCTGACCAAACAAGATGAAGAAGGCTGATGAAGGCTTATATCTTAAACACAATCACTGATTGCTGCATATTGAACAATAAGACTATTTAACTGTGCCGGCATTTCCTTTATTTTATTTTAAACCACACGGCAAAGGCAGTCTAGAGAGGCTGGCAGCAGCAGCAGGGTTGAAAATGTAGTCAGGATAAACAGTGAACACATGTCTCAGAGCTGCTCATTGTTTTGCTTGGAAGGCCCGGAGTTGTTGCTGGCTTAACAGGGACAGGAACAAAATCTGATCTGGACCTACACCATGTAGCCAATGTGCCCCTAAAGCATACTCTGAACTGTGAGCCCTCTGCTGCAGGTTTGTTACCCACCGGGCAGCTCTTTGCTTGTTTGCCAACAGAGAATAACAACTTTTTTTTTTTTTTACATGGAGCTATATGTAAGACTATACTTTATCAGATACACAGTTTTACTCTTACCTATCATGTATCTGAGTTTCGTTGATGCCCCTGTAAATCCTCTGTCCCTCCGGTTTAAGAGCCTCATCTGGGAATGGATCACCGGCTCTTTTTCTCTCTTTATTGGTTTATTTAACAAGAACAGGGCACATTAATAAACATTTCTGTGAATGCTCCAGAATAACCCAAAAAAAGCCGTTTTTCATCTGCAGTCCCTGGACAGCTGTCACATAGCTACCCAGAAAAGAATATAAAGTACACATTAAAACAGTAAGTGAAATAGATAACGTGCATGTAGCGCAAAAACTGAAAGGCAATGTTTGAAGATACCATACAGGACATCGTTAGGCACTAATTGAAACATGCAACACAGAAGCAAACAATACACAGCATGCAAAACACTAAAATGTGAATATCAATGTCAATAGAAATATATACTAAATAAGCGCTACGTTATCAGGCATTAAATGAAAAGCCTCACATTAAATATAAATCACTCTACATTAAAGGCAAAACCAGAATGAAAAACGTACATGTGGGCATATAAAGACATTGATTGTGGGATCAGATGCCTTCTTTATTACTTTAATATTCAAGATTAGATCTCACAAAACCTTTCTGTTTTTTGGTTTTTTTTACCCACTGACTTGGTTGGACTGTTGTTAGACACAAGTTGCATGTAGAAATTGGTTTCTCTTTAATACCTTTGCTGGTTACTATCAAGTGTAAAGTCTAAATACTTGCCCACAGACAAAAAAGCCTTCCAGCAGGTTGTGATGTTTCGGTATTTTAGCCAAGAAGCCCCTTTTGTAATCTCTTTATATTCTCCATAAAAAGTTGATTAGCTGTTCAATGCGTTTTCTTTGTCACCTTTTTAAAGCTGGTCACTATGTTCGTGCTGCGATGCTCCTCATTTTGCAAACCTGGATTGAATTAGTGATCCTGTAAATCATGGATTATCTCTTTTCAAAGCTCCATGCTTACTGAGATCACACCATGTGAATGTCTGAATGTTTTTATTGTTGTAGAACAGGCCTATAACCTGCAAATCAGTCTCAGCTATAAAGCTCACTGACAGCACCCGACCCTCGTGAACCGACAGCTGTGCGAGTCCTCGACTGTCACATGAGAGGATGTGAACATTTTCAGATGTTTCGCCAATTGAAGTGTCCACTTTGGAAAATTTAAGGAGCTTTCGGGGCAAAAGTAACTCACAAACTTCACAGTCAAACTCTTATGAGTTAATATACAAATATGTCAACTTTCTGTGGCACAAACACAATTTCATCAGAAGAAACATCTCCTCACAAATATTTGATTTTCCAGGATATATTACTTAGTTTCATCAGATCATACGGCAGATTAAACTCCACTCAACTAATTTGATGACATTGACTTTGACTGTCATTTTCATGTAATTGATACGGCTGTTTTCTATGCACCAGTAAACAAAGCAAAACTGAGACACGACAACTGTAGAATACAGAAAAAGAAATGTCCCTGAAAATAAAACCTCTGAGTTGCCTCTTAGTAGATTTAATCTGAATCACTTAAAGGGACCAAATGAAAGCACAATGAAGAGATTTATTTCACTGATTTGCTTTTTATTTGATAAAAGCTTAAAGGAGGTCTTGGGACTTGACGTTTTCTTACCTATTTTTTACTCATCAGGCTGTTGCATTTGTTATGTTATCATTTGCCGAATCAATTTAAGAACAAACTAAGGTCCTGTCTCTTCTGACGTTGGAACAGATGTCCTGTATGATGTTGTGAGGCAGGACTGTGTGGTAGTAGACTGTATTACGCAACACAGGAGAAATGAGTTGGCACAAAACAACATCTCTCTGCATGTGAGATGAGACTGTGGAGCAACAGTTGTTCTTGTGTTTCCACACTGAAGTCACAGAAAGCACAAGTGGCTTCAGTTCAAAAGACCACATGCTATTTCACCGTGACATGATTTTTTATTGGCAGTTGAATAATCTCTAAACACAACATGGACATATGATCAATCTGTAAATTTGATAGGGTGAGCAAACAGTTTCTTATTTACACTAAAGTGTAACCAAGTCTGAGAGAATAGTAACCGAGCCCGGCCCAAACACGACGGCCATTGTTTTTTCTTTTATCTCCGGACCTGTCTCGAGTCCAACACAGTTATTGTAAGATAAAGCACTGGGTCTGAGTTACCCAGTCACACAGTTGTTGTTACCATGGCTACAGCTTGCCTGTTGACCCTGATAACAATGTGGGGACATCTTGTAAATGACCATCAAAATGCCAACATTATTTAAATGTTTTTGTCCAAGCCCGGCCCGACCCGTCAGGTCCTGGCACGTCCTGTCGGGTTGTTGGGTATCCACCTTCTAATTTTACACATCCACCAGACACAGCGCAACAGTTTTGTCTTTATCATCAGAGTTGGCTGACAATGAGGTTTTGACTTGGAGTGACATCTTTCAAATAATATATAGTCATTTTTACATTGTTAATATAAAAATACTGAGTAATGAGTGCAGCTTTAATCCACAGATGTGGCTATGAGAATATGGTTATATATTACATGCAGACCAACTTCTTAGCAGTGGCTTTGATCATGTTTAGAGTCTGCTTCTATTCAGAAAGATAAAAATTTAAAAGTAAATTTGAATGTGCAAAATATTGAGAGGTGAGCTGGAAGAGCAACATAAAACAAAGGTGTCATAAAGGAAATTTGGGGCTTTGTGTTGCCCATGTAATAAAAAGCTTGAAAAAAACCCATTCATGCATCAATAATTCTAATTTAATTACATAATAGATGTAATCTTGAAATAGGTAACACAGTGTATTGAGTACTTTTACTAGTGGTGCTTTAAGTATATTTTGATGAAGAGTATTCCTTCACTGTAGTTATGTTACATAAGTACAAGACCTGAATACTTCTTCTACCACTGCTCACTTACCATAGTTGGGCTTTGACATGTCATGTAATTACACAAAAAAATATTAATAAAAAAATATTAATAAAGAAATGAATAAAAACCATGATTTAAGTTGAAGTTGGTGTGGTGAAGCTCCACATTTTAGCAGGACAAGACCTAATTTCAGATTTTAGCTTTCCCCATGGCTCAATTTAGGCTAAGTCACAATTCCATTACATTCAGTTTGTGATATGCAGTGTCCTTGTGTCCTTAACTGGAGAAAAGCCTGGCAAAAAACTTGATGGATTAAATTCGTATATTAGAAAACCCAGTGCATTTGAGAAGCCGCAGTGAAAGCATGAGAAGGCTCAGAAGCACCGAAGAGACCAGAGAAACAACGAAGGGCCGCGCCTGTCGGTTCAAAATTAACATAGAGAGTGAAAACAGACAAATTAACTTTTACAAGGGATCAGCCTTCACCATCTGCAATGGATTACATTTGGAAGGACAAGAGTGCACAGACACACAAATACACACACAAACTACAGTGGTTGATTGCACACAAATGAGTATAATCTTGTTGTTAAAGATAAAAAGAACAAACGCGTGAGCTGATGTTTATTCAAGAGGAAAGAGGAGACCACTTAATTTCTGTTTAGAGACACATTTACATTCATCATCATTTATGGACTCCACTGAGCTGAAAACATCAATAGTAAGAGATCAATAATTCTGACTTTCATCATCATGTTTCTTTTATCCTCTGAGTGTTTTCTTCTTGATGGGGAAAAACAATTAGTCCTCAAATCTAGATTAGCTTTTTCTTTTTCAAATCTAGATTAGTCAGCTTTTATCTGGGCATTAGATATGCAAATAGATTTAATTAATCAATCATTTTTTAATGATTAAAAAAAAAATGAACCTAGATAATTTTTTTTACAATAAGCTCATTTTAGCATGATTTTCATATATATAAATAAATATAAAATAAATGAAATAAATAAAATTGAGTGGAAAAGGAAATATAGAGCTACTTACTTAAGGTGAACTACTTTTAGATTACATTCCTTTTTTTCCTTTACGACCAGTTGACAAAATAAATTAAATAAATAAATTCTTCATTTTTGTATTCTCCTTTTTTTTTTTATTCCAATTTTTGGTTCCTGGACCAATCTCTACCCACGTCACACGTACATACTCACAACCCATGTCATCATCATAAAAGCATTAGAACAACTGGAAATGTGGCGACTAAAGTAAATGTTGGTTGGGGAAAATGGGAACAGATAAATGATTAAATGTGTAAGATCCCTCAGAAGATGACAATAGGCTAAGGGCTTGAAAAATGATATGAGGTACTAAAAATGAATAGGAGTAAAATGATTTGTTTTAATTAATATTTTGTCAAGCGTGGTGTAACTACAAGGTATAAAGCTTTCTGTTTCATTTTACACTCCATTTTAATTATTTGAATATCGATATAATAGTATCTCTTATTCTGTCTATTTATATTTCTGACTTGTAGCTGTTTGCCACATTTTGTCGGGGCTCCACAGTGTAGCAGCTGGATCATTCAGAGTATCTGAGTCGCACTAACTGCATTGTTTTTCCTTCTTTTCTCTGATGTTCCACTTAATTGTAAAAATGCAACCTAAAGGCTGACATGTGTATCGAGACGCCCTGATTAATAGAGTAAAAAGGTGGAGGGCTGCATACCCAGAGCACTGCCTAAAGAAGGCACTGTATTTCTTTGTCTACTTTCTTTGAGTTTGTGTTTTGTCTTTAAAATTGCAGAGTTTTAATCCTTTGGAAACTGCTACAGTTTAATTTTGTTTCCGTAGATACACACTTAAAACTGTTGTTTCTTTCATTTACTTTTGGAAAAATAAAATGCAGGACATTGGTTCTTATAGCTTAACATTTATACACACACATTTAAACCTTTGCACTATACTTGTGAGGACCTCACTGACTCAATAGATTCCTCATCCCATAATCCTTCACAATTTATTGTCTAACCTCATCCTCACCTAATGCTGACTTTAATCAAGTCTTAATCTTCAAACAGCTCTGTGAAGGACTGGAGAAAATGTCACCACCTTAAGATATAAAACTCAAATTCTTCCTCATAAATTTAAGTGACAAGGAGAAAAGGAGACACATGGTCTTGCATCTTTATACATTTCTTCCTTCAACAGGGAATTTAATTAAAAATTTGGAGTGTGTAAGAAGTTTTCTCTCCAAATAGCTGCTTAGTTTGGAGCATTGGTGGCAGTTTTAATCCAAGAATTTGGAGCAAACTAATGCGACGTACAAACTGACACATCATTAATTTAATTAATGTCAAACTGACCAAATATTCCTTCAAGAGAGTTTTGGTTGTCAGAAGAAATATACAGTATCACTGAGCTACAGCACAAGATGTGAGAGGACATGGTCTAACATCAAATGTATTGTTTTGTTTCTCTGACCACTTGTTGATTTATCAGTGTCGATTGCTAACATGGAAACATTGATAATTGACCCTTGAACATTTTACATATGGAAGTAAAATTACTTCTTCATGGGAACTGTAACTGATCAAATTTATGAAGTCAGAGAAGTTGGAAAGCTTGTTAATCAAATCCAATAGGGGGCGTTGCATTGAAAGTTTTTGATAGTATTTATTGAGGTGGCAACAGAGAAAAGCTTTTGGCAATTTGACTCCGATGATGTGAAACAACTTCATTAAGCATAGACAGAAATGAAGATAGGAGCAGAAATATTTTAATAAATATTTAAAAACAGCAGCCGGGGACTGACTGGCTCAGGACATGCTGGCTCAAGTATCATTGGTCTTAACAGTGATGTCGAAATTGTGAATGTAGGGACTTTGAGGGCGTGGGAAAGCGGTTTTGACTGAGGAAATAGAAGAGCAGTCACCCATAGAGGAATAAAGCAGAATGTGAGAGAACAGATCTTCCCCAGTGAACTTTCACCAAAGCTTCATACGGAGAAGTGGATTTAACTATAGGACGGACAGATTTATTAGCTTAAAGTTAAAATAATAAAGGAAAAGTGCGCATCAAGTGCAGGTTAAGTGTGCAGTTTGTATTTTTCTGACACGGGACACACTTGCCTACAACCAATGACATTCACTGAAGTGCTCAAGACCATAAGTGGCCAGACCCAGCATCGACACATGTGTCATCGCTGTCATCATATGACAAAGTTGTTGTTCTTCTTCTCTCTTTGTGTCTCCACTGTGATCACGTCAAACTCCTGAGGGAAATATCTCTCAGTCTGTGAGAGTGAACTAAAACAGTGAACTTTACAGACCAAACAGCTAAAGAAAGAGCTGAAACTCACTTTAAAGCCGATCAGAGCTGCAGATTAAGGTTGTAATTATCTGTGGGTTCATCTCTACAAGCAACTCCTTTCACACTGTTTCCACAGTCATTTGAAGTGCTGTTATTAAATATCAGTAATAGCTGATTTAAGGTGGAAACATACTGCACAGAGGTGAGCGTGCATGGTTGTCTTTCAGGTATGTTTGTGTAGTTGTTTGACCTACATCTTGTCCTTCGGCTTGCTCTTCGGCAAACCTTTACGAGCTATGTTACGTATAACACCCTTCTCTGTGTAGGAGCAGTAACAGCACAGTAAAAACAACAACAGGGGCTACAGTGGTAGAAGCTTGTTGTCTCAAGTACGAGTGAGAAGATGAAATACAATCTCCACTTTGTGGCAAAGTGAAAAGATTGGTGTTGAGTCCAGATGGAAGGTTCAAGCAGCAGTCTTGGTAGTTCTTGGCAATATCGTCATCACTTCAACTTCAGAAATGTTCAAGACAAGAATGTCTGTGTCTGGAGCAATTTGTGCAAACCAAGAATAAAGTTTCTGTCATCCACAAAGACCTCGAGTTCAAGATCTGAAGAAGCACGTGGAGATAAGTTTCCTTTTACAGTTATCTGATTGACGTCGCATTTTTACCACAGTGCTCACCAGCTACATTTATTTGCATTTGGACATGAAAACATTTTGTGTGAAGACGTTCATCTCCTCTGCTCCTTAAAAAGATAGAGAGCATGTGCAACACAGACATAATGAGCAGAATTGGATATGTTATGGCAAAATGACCTGCAAATCATTTAAATATAAGTTGCAAACCAAGTGCATGAACTCAAAATGGTTCTTTTTTGTTTGTTGGTTGGTTAATGTGTTCTGGCCCACAAGTCATACATGAGCGTCAGAGGCCTTAAAAATAAATAAATCATAGCTTTTTCTAGGATCTAAGTTTTCCAATTACTGAGATGTCATGGTCCTAAATGGTCCTCTGAGAAATCCATGGAACCACTGTGCTGCTTCCTGGTGAGCCTGATGTTTCTGACGTACCGTACAGCTGCAAGATGAAAGTTTCCCTTCACTTCCTCTGAACTCCCACGGCAAGTGTTCCTCTCTGCTCCTCCCTGCTCATCTCAACTATATTCATATACCAACCAGTGAAAATCTGAATCACACTTTTTTTCAAACATGATGAGGAATCGTTTTTAATGAGCACATCTGTATAGTCACAAAAATATTCCTATTCTATGGTAACTGCAAAAAATGTTCTTACAACTTTAGGTTTTTCATAGTTGCTGTATGTTCAAGCATTCAAAGAACTGAAAGTTTAGTTAAAGTTAGGGAAAGATTGTAGTCTTGGTTCTATATTGAAAAAAGGCAACAGTTTAATGAAATGGTTAATGAAATACTACAGTTGCCTAATCAAAGAAAGATTGCTGCACTTATTTAATAGGAAAATACTGAACATTATCAGCAATTACATTTCCCTCAAAAAGCATTTGGCAAAACAAATGAATGGTGTATAAGTAGAATTTCAAGGAGACGGGTTTGAGCAGCCTGCAGCAATGTGCGCTATCATGAAAAATAACGTTAACTCTCATTTAAAGAGGTTTGGAAAATAAAATAAATGATCCAATAACAAAATGTCAAGAGTTAACATCTGGTATTTTTCCAGCCAGTTGTATTGCGTTGTTTAGAAGCTATTTCTTTCCTTGTGCTCTTGTGTGTAAAAAATGGTGTTTGGTACGGAGGGTGAAGGACCCCATTAACAAATTCTACCATGAAACCCAACTTGAAGGCAGACGCAACCCATCATGGCTGAAAGAAAGAAACAAAATAACAAAGACAGAAAAATCACTTAGAAAGCAAAGAAAATAAAAATAGCGTGTCAACTCATAAGTTGAGAACAGCTTGGGGTGAGAACAGCTTGGGGTGAGAACAGCGTCACTCTGCTCTGAAGGTCAGTCAGCCCCTCTCCCCTGCAGCGTCATCAGTGTCCTCTCAGCTTCACGCCCACAGTGACACGACCAGAAGAAACTTTCTGTTTCTTCTGCTAAGAAACGGCGCTGATCAAGTTCCCATCCTGAGTCCACAGCATAATGGAGAGGATATAACACATTTATTTCATTGTAGAGGCATGCACCTGAAAAGACTATCAAAATTCCCCCAGATTAAGATATCGGTCTTTTCATTAATTCATCTCTGGCTAACATCCCTTCCTTGCTTCGTGGGTTCTGCGACTTATTACGTGAGGGAAAGATACAAGAATGAGTTGTGACAATGGAGAGAGAGACACATTTGCCAAATGGGACGTCCCTGCTCACTGTGTGTGTCATTTTAAAAGTGATGTTAATTTCTTGTGAAGCACTTTAAAGAGGAACTCGGCTTTATCTAATCTCAGTCAGTCGGCTCACTGGGAATAGATTATTATGTAAATGTAGAATATGTACAGCATTAATATTTAATGTCCGTGCTCTGACTTCATAACCTCTTCAGTATAAACGCACATCTTGTACATAAGTTATATGTTTGCTCTTCCTGAACATTGTTGCACCTTTATCTTTGAGAGCCAGTATAAACTAGAAAATAAGAAAATTCCTTGTATGTAAACTTTGCCAATGAAGCTGATTCTGATTCTCACCAGCACTATGTATTTGTGTGAGGATGTTTTTCTTATGATGCACACCTCTAAATATGTTATTTTGGTCCAACAGATCAGTTTTGATGATAAAAATAGAACGATCAACAAACACTCTTATTCATGAAGCTGAATATAAAATCCAAGCCTTGCACTCCTCCTCTGCAGAAACATGTCTGTGAAGGTAGCACGATTTCACGACTGAAGTGAAGGCCGAATCCTGATGCATCACTTGGAGTCCTCACACGTTCCTGCTGTCAGAGGCAGGGATCACGCGGTTAATGTCAGTTAATATCTGCAGAGGTTCAGTGCTGAGAGCACTGGAGGTGAGCCCGGGCCTGCACCAATTCTCAGCAGGATGTGCCATTTTTCTACAAACAACAAAAACTTTCTGTGTTCAGAATCATTTGAAATATGCTGTCACCGCATAAAACATCTACACAGACAAACTTTAAAGAGCACAGCAGTAAATTTCATTTATTATTCATGGCTGAGATCATCTAATGTACCTGCTATTTGTTTTGATTGTGCTTTGTAGCCAGACAGGGGTTTAACTGAAGGTGCTTTGCATAGTTTTTAAACCTCAATGATAAATCACCACAGACAGCTCTAATCACATCTCCCTGAAAACTCTGAAATTCCTTATTATTTGTTAACTTAATAGAAGCCCACAGTTTTCTATCATTCTATTCATTTTCATGTCTTTGCCCACTGCAGAATTCTGCAGTAATAGTGATGAACTGGTCGCTACAGGGAGACTGTTCACATGTTATGATCTCATACTTCAAACTGCTCTGGAGGAGATGAGCTTGACCTTCATCACACTGAGAAACCAGGGTCTAACGAGCCGGACTCAAGAATCAACAGGAGAATAGGGCGAGATCGTCACTGTAGCTCTGCAGAAATGATCTGCTCTCACCTTATTACTCATACTGGTACAACAGGAGAAAATCCTGGGTATGATGGCGGTGCCACTGCCGCTACCGTAGATGGTAATGTCAGTCTATTGGGAAGTCTGTCATTCTGGTCCAGTCTGAAATATCTCAACAACTCCATACAATTCTGAACATTCACACACTCCTGAGTAAAATGTCAACAACTACTGAATGGATTTTGTAATGAGTTCTGGCACAGACAGACATTCATGTTCCCCTGTCTTAACTTAATAACGTGATTCCTTCACTTCTCATCTAGCACCATCATCAGGTCAAATGTATTTGGACAAGAATCATATCCTGAAAAAAATTAAGCAAACAACAACAACAAAAAGAAATTTGTACTATAGTTGGATTTTTCAACTACTTGTCTGACCTTACTGAGCACAAACAACAGCTGTTCCTCCTTCTCGGAGGGGTTTGTTGTGTGGGATGCATTTTGGCTCCTTATTCACAGTAAGATAAATTCAGGAATGTGGCCAGAACTCAACCCAGCGATGTGGCGTCTGCCAAGTGCCTGAGACAGAAGCAAAGGTAAGACAACAAGAGGCAGACAGAGACGGGAGAGAACCACGTCATGGATTAATAACACAGAGGGACCAAAATTTCTGATCCCTCATTAAATATCACAGGCAGGTCTGAGAGAACTCTGGAGAACCTTAGAGATAAAATTTACACAGACATCCTTACTCTCAACCCCCACATGAATTCACAGCTTAATAATCACATGGATCTGTCTCCCTGTGCATCTGTAATTATCACGTCTTGACACAAGGTTCAAATGCTGAGTTATTTTGAGATGAGGTGTAATTCAGTTCCTTGGTGTTCTACTTCCTACGTTCACAAGGACTCACATGAACAACTTCTCTTATGAGAGGTGGAAGTACTATTTTTTTTTTTTAAATAAAAACTCATATCTGTAGAGTCACATTAATGGTGACATTGGGGATCATGCACTGATTCATAATGAATCATGAGCTACAATCATATATATATAGCATACATATTAAAATTCACTTGGGCTCCAGAGACTCATCATTGGCATTTTTCTGAATTTTATGACACGTTATACACAGAACAATCAATTGATTATTAAAGAAAAATAACACATAGATGTATTGATAATGAATAAAAGACAATATCTGTTGGTTGCAGTACTCCTCTGATGGGATAATACTACCTCCTCCCAAATTCTTTGTGCATTAATTACATGACACACAAAAAAAAACCCACAGAAATTTGATAAAACACAGTTCATTATAACCTAAAACAATAAAAGTCTTAAAAGGAGATTTTGACACAGAGTCCTTCTACAGGACAAGGCCGCATGATGGAGGACCAGCCAAAGTTCATACTGTACTTCAGTGCTGCAAGTATAATATTTAAGATTAATCAGATTTGTAGACCCAAATGAGAAATTGCAAAGGGTTTTGGGGCATCTGGGGGTGTGGGTTACTCGCTTTGCCAGGTTGGTAATCCAGCCTTGGTTGGTATTTTACAGCCACAAACACAAACAAAACAACAAAACATTTTCAGCAGGACGACCTGAACTGTGACGGTCTTCATACGGCAGCACGGCCCTGGAGCTCTCCCAAATCCTGGTGGAGAGAGAATTACTTTCCATGCTGAGAAACTGTTGCTTCTCTACTACCCAGACCAAATCTACCTCACTCTGAGACCTCTGGGATTGTTAGGACCAATTTCTTACTCTGCCGGCCTAGGTGTGAATGTGCTGCAATCACACGTAGGCGGAGTGATCGGTGTTTCTGGGAAAATGAGAAGAGTCATGTTTCTAAAATATCTAGTGACTAAATTGGATTCTAGCGTTGTGCAGCTTCTTTGCAGAAGTCCAAATTATATTTAACTTTTGATGGATCACTCACTATATCAGTGTTAAGTCTAGATGAAGTCCATGATCTGTAATCCAGAGGGACTAGAATTTGTTACACATTCTCAGACATTACCAATGATAAGAGCTGGTCCATGGTGATGAAATTAAATGACACTGTTAAACAGATAATATTCTCTAAAAAAACAATTTACCAGTTTGCTTTAAATCAAGATCACATTCAGAAAGCATCTTAAATCTTAATCTCACAAAGTGAAGATCAGTCAGGAGTACAGAGGAGGATGTTTCATAATGGCTGTGGAAGTTAAGATGACAGAAAAGCTTTTCACAGTTAATACAACGCTGCAGATTAGATCGATTTTTTCCCATTCAAGATGTGTTCTCATTTCTCACTCAATAAACTAATGCAGTTAGGCTTTCAACCTTACCAGGTGTGCAAACCTTGTAAGTAACAAAACAACAACAGTGGATACAGCAAAGCCAGGTAGTGTTGTCAGTGATACATTCACAGATCTGTAGTCTATACTTGTTCAACAACCCTAGAAATCTACCCTGATCCACTTTAACAAACTCTTTATGTCAAATTGATCAAAAAGTCATAATTATATTACCACACCCAAATTAAAGTAATGATTCTCAGTTTTGATTGTATCAGTAGATAACAAGAGGGTAACAATGTTAAGGTGCAAGAAGAACAAACACATCAAATCCAGAGAAAGGAAGGTTCTCACTATGGGCTGATGTGAGTATTTACTGATACAGCCAATATTTCTGTCTTTACATTTTCACCTGGCCGAGTTTTGACAGAAGGAATTTTAGAGCTCATGGTGCATCCACACAACTGGGAACAGGCCAATATAGCAATGTGTAATATTCTGACTACATTCATGTAGAATATGTGTGACTGCCTCTTTCCATATCCATTGTGGAAATATGGAAATGGAAATATCCATATACCATACAAAGGTTTTAAGCGAAGTCAGTTGTTGTTGTCACTTGTGAGTCACAACTGTTGTTCTGAAGTGCCCAAAAACACATGAAGGTCAGCAGATAGAACCAAACATATCACAAAAACTGAGGATAAATCTTGAAGCAATCAGGAAATCGGTTCGTGCAAACAGTTTTTCTCATCTGAACAGCTCTAAAATTACCTGCCCAGCAGCAACAGGCAGACAGACAGTTATTGAGTACCTGGTGAACAAACTGTGCTTTTGGCGGCTGAGACGCCAGATATTTCCCTCAGGAGTTAGCAAGCCACAGTTAAATAAGAGTAAATATTGGCCTGACATTCATCAGATGGCCAGAGACACAACCACAAATGAATGCTAATGTTTCTCTGCATGCCCTGGATATATAAATAGGCAATTGTTGCTCACAAGTTAACTTTAGCAACTTTAGACTTGCTATGTGCTAATTCTGTTTTGTAGCTGCAAATATCCCGTCTTGTTGTCACACTGTGTAGTTTAACTTATTATGGACAGAAATGGGAAGAATTTGCCACCAACCACAAAACAGAAACAGAAATGTGAAAGACATCACCACTGGTTTTTATATGAGTCCAACTGTCTTTGGCTGATTTCTTTTTAATGGACTCTCCTTAACTTCTTAAAACCAAGACTTTTTAATGACTTGAATTATTAAGTATGGTTTGGCACCGCACCACAAATGATGCTTGTTAAAGTTACGATGTGTATAAATGTCCAAATTTGGTTCTCCTCAGAGGTACTGTAGTACAGAATCAAAAAAAGCACAGACACTGACGTGAACACAGACTGCATCAGTTTTCACAGAGAATATTTCATTTTTTTCCAACCAAAAACCCATGAAACCATAATAATATAAAAATCCATTATGGCTTTAAGATGAGCTCATTGGTGTTCACTAAACCACCAAGTTCTGTTGTGGTCCCAACATTGTGTGTTGATTGTTGACTATAGTAGTGGATTTTTGGCTGCAGTGTGCTCGCTGAATGGTTGCTCTTCTATGAATCAGCAGATGCATCCAGTGGGTTCATACAGTAAATACTGTTTTCAGATACCCATTCTTTTTTTCACAAAGACAGCAGTGGCTGCAGATTAATCAGACTCAGGTGTCACATTGATATGATCAGATTAGTGTCACCTCATCATGTGTTTGATCTCATTGTCCCGCATCATGTCTGTGAAGTCTTTACTGCAAGATGCTGCAACACGGTGTGCGTATTACACCGGTGTAGCACAAGATGACACAGTTCTTGTTCTGAGTTCACGTGAGGCTGTCTTGTGCAACATATGACGGTTGGATCAAACATGTGACTCTCTGGTTTCTGAAAACCTTTGGCTCAAAAAGTTTCTCTGTGTCCAACAGTAGTTTTATATCCTGTGTGAGATTTTATGAGATTCTCCCTATGATCCAGGAACACGATAATATCTTTTGTTAATCATCAGCAAAGCTGTGAAAAGTATTCTGTCTGTTGTGCAGAGGCAGAGGAGGAGTGGGAGTGGGAAGATAACGAATAAGGAATGCGGGACATGCTGCACCGATACTGTGATAATGAGCTGCCATGGTAGGCTACATGTGAGCGGAGCCGAGCCAGCTTTTTGACAAAGAACAACACACAGCCCCATTGTTGCACATGGTGAAGCACTGCTCTTGGGAACAGGAGGTACTATATAAGGTAAGAGAGAAGAGTAAAGGCCAGACTAATCTACCTTAACCACCTGCTCACACACATGCACCTCTGTATCTTAAAAATGTAATGTTTGCTCTGCCTCCGCCCTGATGATTGAGTTTTTATTTTTCAAGCTGCTGAGATGAAAGTTATTATATTTTTCATAAGAGGATGATAAAAAACAGTTTTGACATATTTTTCTAAACATATTTATGGAAACAGTACTGTAGCTTCATTCCTGGGCAGTGGTTGACTGACATATAAAAGCTGCACTGTTTCTATCCATAAATGTTGATACAAGACTTTTTTCTCCCCTTTTCTTAAAGAGCCCACATAACAATTTAAGCCATCTGTCCCCTCACAACATTAAACTTAACCAAATCTCTGTAGCCCATTCCTCATCTCTGCACGAGGCTCGCAGCCTGAGGCCACATCAGCCACTGCTCGCACAATATACTCATATATGGAATAAAAGAGATGATATCGCTTGTTCCGCTGCATCAACTTTGATCCTTTTTTGTTTGTCTGCTTTTACTATCAATCATGTAATCCTAATTCAGTGGAGTACTCTTTTAAATATAACTTAACTGCAAATTATAATCTATTATATATCTGGTTTTAAGATGGTAAAAATACTCCTTAAATGAGCTTTTGAGTTTTGCTATTGCTAAATAGCCAGTGTTAGCATTAAGAGCCGTTTATGTACCAGTCTTGTCAAGAGCTGAAACTATTATTATTGCGTTTTCATGATACCCCCTCTGAGCAGTGCTACTTCTTCAGCACAGACTGGAGGCTACAGTAGGGTGACCAGACATCCCTGTTTTTAACTGTGAATTAAAAACACATCTGTAACATTTGTCTCCCATAGATCTGCACTGAACTGAGTCTCAAAAGCACTGCACAAAACTGGTCCCATATCAGTTCACTATGGAACCGGTCCTTTAGTTTCCAGTTACAGATGATCCCATATTTTGGCAACCCTACCAATTTTATCAGTCGGCCTTCACCGTAGTTTATTGCAGTACAACAGTTTCCATGATCAACACACATGAAACTGGGACTGCAGCCCTTTTATATTTCATTGATAAAAACATTGGTTATATTGACCACCGAAGTGGAAATGTCCCCACTTTTTATTTCAGAAATCTGGCCACGTTATGCTACAGCGACTTCCTGTCACAAAGTGACAAAACAGGCCGGCCAGACTGGGGCTAGCTGGTTAGCATGCTAACTTCAGCAGAAGAAAAGAAGTGATGACGAGTTTACACTGGTGTTGGTGTCAGACAGATCTTGCTGAGTAAAGGAATGAAGTTTGATGATGAACTCGCAACGTTTCCTCACTCACTTCCTACACTCACTGACTCCAACTGCAAACTGTAATATTTGTTGGGGGATACCCACAACAAAGTGGGGAATAAGAAAGTAATTTGTTTGGATATACATTTTTTAACAAACTATAAGATCTGATAAAGATTTGAAAGGATTTGTCCTTCAGAGATTGTTATTGACCAGAGGACTGTCACACCATCAGGGGGATTGATTATCAGTCGGCCCCCACATTATACAAACTGATGCTCTCATGCAGTGACCATGGTTAAATTTAACCAATTATATTTTGGGGCACTGAGAGGGCACATGTACTGTTCCAGTGGAGGGTGATTAGATCGTATGGGACATAAGCTGAGCTCAAAATATTTTGAAGTGAAACTGCATAATCTTCAAAAATAAAGTCGTTCAGATCCTTTTTCTCCCCTGTGTCCTTTTACTCCCGCTGCTCCTTTCTCTCCGTCATACAGCTCATCACACACACACTAACTGCTTCTCTGATCCAGAGTATTTTTGAAAGACTGATTCAGAACATTTTAAGATTCCTGATGCTTTATTAATACATTCAAAAAAGATGTTATTTTCCATCATTAATCAAAATACTGAATAGTGAACATCTATGCAGCAAATTAATTTGTCCTTTGTATAAAAATAATTTCCTGGAGACACAGTGATTGATGGCTGCCAATATGTGATCATTATGCAACGCTGAGCTGAATACTGTCATTTTTATTATCCCAAAGTCACCTTTAAATAGAAAGGTTTTATTGAAGAGAGGATAGTCAAACTAGCTTAGAAGAAAAGTCTCAGATAAGTTTTACCCTAAGGTAAAACCTCAGCTTGGAAAAATCACCTCCACAATGCAGTTAGTCCTTTCAGAAAGGCATCTCTCGGACCATTGTGCTGTGTGTCTGCGAAGGCACTCAGGACACTACTCTCTTAACTAATACAATGCAATGAAAAGATTAAATCCCATCAGTTCATAGGAAAAAATAATAAGCTCAATATGAAACATTTGCGCTAAAATTACAATTAATAGAGTTTCCAGTTACAGGGTTGTATTTGTTCCTCTTTTGGTGCCGGGATTGGTCACAGTTTCAGAGGACAGTGTGTCTTTCACATGTCAACATGAGTGGACAAGTCAAATAACTTCTTAGAATTACAATGGAAATTTCCAAAAATATCCCGGAACAGCACCTCAAAATATTGTAGTGGTTTGCTTCCTTTCACAGCTTTAGTTTGTGAGACATAATACGATCCTTCACAGTAACTCAGAAAAAAGAGACGATAATAAGTGTACATAATTAGTTGAATGCTGCCTCTGAATGAATAATCGGAGCATAATGTACCATTTTTAACTGAGTTAGGAGTCTCATGATAGTAAGTAGCAGATGAGTGGCTCAGGGCGGGTTGTATTTGTTCCTCTTTTGTTGCCGGGATTGGTCACAGTTTCAGAGGACAGTGTGTCTTTCACATGTCAACATGAGGTTTTGTGCTGGGAAAACATTAATGACTTACAGAGATATTGAAAAAACAAAGAATAAAAAAGTTTTGGAATATGTACAGTGAAGAAGCAGAGAGAGACAGAAGTTGACCCAGAAAGATGAAGGCTGAGGTTTGATCATTTTCCAGATGTAATCCCCATCGCTTTGCAGCGGTAAACCACTTAATAAACCAAATGTCCACAGGTTGAAGCATATGTGGATACTGAACATCCACCCATCTATCCATTCATCTAGTAATCAGGGACATATCCAACATCAAACATTGACTTCATTATAATACAAAACTGCAGCGCAGCCTAGATTCAGCCTCTATAAATCACAACCATGCCCACAGCATAACACACCAGACTGATGTCAACAATCCAACTGTTAGCATGTTATCACAGTACAAATCAAGCAAAATGACACCGATGTCCAGTATTGGTGGAATCTGTGTCCACATAGATTTGTGTACTTTTGGTCTCGTAGTTCAAATTTAGAGAAATCTTAAATTGACAGTTCAGGTTATTTGATGTGGTGTTGTGTGAGGTAGTTATCTACCTGCAGTAGATTCAGATTGTAAAGCGGTGAAAATTGTCAAAATATAATGTTCACTTGAGAGGATATTTTCTGTGGGTATGTTTTAAAGTGGCTAAAACCCATTTCTGTGGATGGCCGGTCTGCAGCAGTACATCACTCAGCTTCTGTGCCGGTGCTGCCGCTGCTTCTCTGACCTGAGAACGCGCCGATCCAAATCTACTGCAGGTAATACACCGACTATACCTATAACAACTTCATACAACCCCATGTGGAATAACCCAAACTATACTTTAATGCTTCAGAATAAACTTATATTTTAGACAAAAATTGGAACATGACAGTCAATCTTCACAAAGCCAAGTCTGTAAAAAATTGTTTTAAAAGTTTTGAGTGGAAAAACTTGACTTGCCCCAATCTCAACCCCATCCAGCACCTTTGGGATGAAGTGGAACGCTGACTGCAAGCCAGACTTTATTGCCCAATTTCAGTGCCTGACCTTCCACATACCTACCGGCTTGCAAAATCTTGTGGAAATCATTCCCACAGGAGCGGAGGCTGTTATGGCAGCAGAACAATGCCCATAGTTTTGGAACAAGAAGTTCACATAGTGGAGTAATATTTGGGTGTCCACATACTGTACCTCACAGCTTAAAAGAGACAATGTCCTCATTTGAAATGTTATGTAGCATTGTCAAGCAGCAGATGACCATCAGTACAGTTGGCAGTGATTACGGCTGTGTGTATCTCCAGCACAGCCCTTAGAGCAGGCTAGATTTAGCCGTCATACAAACAAACACTTTACTTAAATCCAAATTTAAAAAAAAAAAAAAGTTGCTCAGTTTGCAATAGCATTTCAAACTTGGTACTCCAGCAGCAGCAGCATAGCTGAATGTGCTGTGTTTGTAGTCTTCAGTACACCTCATTCTTTGCACAAAGTGAGCAGATTGAATTTCTATCCTTTCTACATCAAACCCATCCCCTCGTGGTTACTAGTGACCTGTTTAAGAAGCTCAGTTTACCACCATTTCTGTGTGGACTTTCTGTTCAGCTGAACATGAAGTGCGCAGTGAAACTGTGACAGTGACCACCTTTCTGTTGTGTGTGATAAAAGGTAATAAGATCTTGATCTTACTCTATAAAATGCCTTAAAAAAAACCTCAACTTGACATAAATGAACTGAGTTAAACTAAATGTTGAGTTTCAGATGAACTATTATAGGGAAATGATTAATGAATAATTCAACCCTTACTTGACACTTGATTTCTAATGAGTTAACAGGACACCACAAAACTGTGATAACAAACTTGTGAGGACCTACACCACAAAACCAGTTCAGCCCATTAAAATGAAACAGCCAAACTCAAACATGAATGTTCTTAATTCACACCTTTGTAAACCACTGACGTGAAAGCATCATCATTCATGAGCTCAGCAACGGGCAAGAGACAAATAGGCTCCACTACAACAAACACAATTAGCAATGCAAATACTCACCAGCAGCCTGAGAGCAGAAATTAACGGGAAACAGAGAGCATGACATTCCCCAAACAGATTAACACTCACAGAATGTGAAACACAGCAATCAAATAGCCAGCAGTATTTCCAAGTGCACAAACACAATGACACAAATTAACCACAAGCAGCAAATACTTAGCTTGGTAAAGTGAAGCAAATATCCCCGTCAAGAGTAAATTAACCCTTTGGAAAGAGTTTGACAGCAGATAATGATGGACAGCTGACAAACAGAATTGCAATGAATGTGGTGTGAACGGGATTGTAATACCGTCACTGAGCCTTGTGACAGCAGCTGTTAGCAGCTGAAATTGCTTATGAAATGCTAGCTGCGCAGTGGTACAAGTGTTTTCAGCTATGTTACAGAAGCGTGGCAAATCAGCAGCACAGCAGCTGCATGACAAAGCAAAAGCACTGAAAGATGACAGCTGAAACAGATCGCCTTGTTGCAAAGGTTGCAGCAGCGTGGCTGCAAATGTCGGACTGTCAAAGACTCAAATTGTAACTTTGTCTCCCTCAGAAAAATCACAGGCTTTTTTCCTTTTAGGCATATTTTCTAAAAATTTGTACAACATTCAGAATCAATAAGAAAAAAATATTTTCTGATGTGGAGAGCAAGAATGAACAACTGTGTTGCAGAATAGTTCTGCAGCATCAATTAAAATAGAATGGCTGCGATAAACTGCATTTCTCCATCTTCAGCTCAAATATAATCAGCTCTTAACTGCTTTCATCAGACCAAACAGTAAGACAGGGCCTTTGTTTACGTTCAGGTCTGCATACTCCTTCCTGTCTGCACGCCAGCTCTTCTTGTCCGTCTGTGTTTATCTTTTGGGCAGAACTGCTCTATGTGCAAGACATAAACATGCTCTAGTTGTTTGTCTCCTTTATATCAGTATTGGAATGGCAGTGGAGCCCTCTGGCCTCAGCTCTCTGCCCACACAAAGTGAAAGTGCCAAAGAAGCTGGTGGCAGCGCCTTGTTTTCGTGCAGGCCAGCCAAGAGAGCAGACGGATCAAGCAAGACAGAAATACTTAACGCTCAACACTGACTCATGAGTGCTGTGTTCACTTAGAAAACTCAAATGTGCATCGCTGCCTTCTGTCCACTCTCGTGCCAGTATCTATCGTAGCAGCTTCTTTGAAACTGGGCCCACTGATGTGAGAGACTTTGTGAATATACAGCGAGTACACAACATAGCACCTGTAGCACCTGTTCTTCTCATGAAATAGACTGTGAGCTGGTGAATGCAGGTCGTTGGATTCATCACATAAAAAGAAAAGCCCATCCTTTGATGCTATAATACTGGTGCAGTCCTGGCATTTTGCGATGAAGTGCCTCTTTCGCTTCGGTTAGTTATTACCAAGCTTTCCTGCGATGTCTTTTGGCAGCTTTCAGGGAACACGCCTCAACACATTGCAGGTGAGAGTTTCTTATGTGGTTTGTAGGTGTAATAGAAATGGTCGATTTTATTCCCTCTCAGAAAACTGCCCTGCAGCCACGGACAAACAATACAATCCCCATGAGATAGTGCACTTACACATCTGTCACAGCTGTAGTTCTGTATTCTGCGCACTTCATATTAAATTAAACAATGAGGCTAAAGTCCTGAATCTCAGCCGTGCAATTATTTAAGGTCAGGACAGCAGTTTTAGGCGAATGCTGTAGGACAATGACCCATAGAAAAAGGGTGAATATGGAGTTTTTATGGCTAAAAGGTTTTCATCTGGCCTCAGTCCAGCTGAACAGGTGTTCCACTGAGGTAAAAATCCCCTGAAATAATCAAGTAGTGCAGGTGGCTGCAGCACCACCATGGCAGAATATTGGCAGAGAAGCTTGTCCGTCTTTGAGTTGGAGCTGCCCCACAGTAGTTGAGTGACACTCAGTCACTCAGTCAGTCATGGACAAACACTGATTACATTGCAAATCCCTGAAGCTATTAGATAGTAATTACATACATCAAGCAGGAAATCCTAAGTGTGAGATCATTTCAGTAAAGGACGACCCCAAGAAGGTGACATGCAGACTCTGCAGACATTCTCCCATCATTCGTTGACCTCAAACGTGGCTCATCACGTGAAACATGTAAGTATTCTAACGTTAGCCATTTAGTTTGATAGCTTAGATAAATATACGATATCAAGCTTATCCAAGTAATCATGGGGTTATTTACTGCATGTCTGTGCATTTGTGAATAACGTTCATTTCTCTCTATATCGTGTTGGTGTTACAAGGTCATAGGTTGAGTGATGTTTTGAAATACATCAACAAAATGTTCAGTCTTCGTGCTGGTTGTTCTGACACATTCAGAATCATTACAGCCTTTTCCAGTGTCGTTAAGAGGCGGCTCGCTTTGTGTGTGCACTTATAAAATCTATATTTTAAATGCTCATTATTGCAGCCTTGTATTTCTCTGTCATGTAGCACAGTGTTAACAATGTCACTTATTAAATTCACTTTCAACCAAAAAAATATATTTAAACAATTAAATTGATATCATAAATGTGCAACAACTAGTTGACTAACGGCTTGAACTAACAACTACTCGTCAACTAGGAAAATCTTTGGTTGGGGGCAGCGCCACTTTGAGTTGTGGACCTCTGCCAGTTAGTGATTGAAAAACCAATGATTAAATGTTAATGACGCACTCTTTATTTTATTTCTCCGATACATCTTGGTCACGAAAAATTGGGGGAATATGTATAAAAAGGACAAACAATTTCTACATTGTTCATCTAATGTGGACGCAAACATCCTTAAATTAAAAGATGCTATCTAGACAAATGGAAGGAAACATTTTAGAGGTAGGTTTGTAAGACTTGTCTCGGGGGAAGATGACTGGGTATATTCGATATATCGCACACCCCTGGTCAATATAAGTATTACAATTCAGTAAATTATATAAAAAATAGCACTGACACTGTCTCTGAACAACAAATAAACTTAATTGCATAAGGGCTGTATTGATTGACAAATTTTCTAAATTTCAATAAGTCTTTATTGTAAAATTAAGGTTCCACTAAGGCTGCACAATAAATCAAAATGTGTTATTTTATCATGTAAAAATTACCTTCCCACTATAATCGTTCACCTCTCAGTTCCTCCATCACCATCACAATACATCCATTACCTGCAGGAAGCACTTTCATTCATGATCATTCGTTATTGGTTTACTGGCAGCGGGAAGCTTTCTAACTGGGCTAATCCTTTATTGCCTCCTGTTATAAGAATGAGAGGGACAAATATGACAGCAATAATATGGTCCGCTGAGACATGAAACATTAAACATAACACATTGTCTCAAGATAAGAATCAAACCATGAGCCAAAATGATTTTAAAATACCACCTGCTTAGATGGTGCCAGAAAAATAAAAATAGTTTGTTAATAAATAATATAATGAATAAATAAATCAGGCACTCAGAAGCTGTGTTGTGCAGTCATAAAAATGAGATGGAAAGTAAGTGGTTGTCTGGTACCAGTCAGTCAGTGAGTTAATAATCTTCGAGGGGATCTGTGTGTGCTTTGAGAGCGATAAATTATTCCTCTGGTATATATCAAAGCAGTCAGTGCTGCAAAAAAAACACCTCTTGAAACAAGCTACTTTCACATTGATGTTCAGAAGTGATACAAATGTGTTCTCATCTCTCTTTGAAGCTTAGCACTTAATGAATCACTTGAATGGACTGTTAAGAAGTTCCTCACTTCTATTCCCAAACTAGGCCAAATAAGTGACTGTGATGGTCCTTGGTTGTTGTTGATTTTTAAAGCTAGATGCACTTCCACTTAGCTACACCTGCGTGATTAACAACAGGTGGCTGCTTTGCAGCTGAGCTTCTAAACCTGCAGATCTGGGTTGTTATTTTATTACTGGGAAGGATCTGATGAAGTTGCTGTCGTGCCATCTGATGTTGTGACTCAAAAACATTTGAGACGTTACCAACCACAGGAAACAGAGTCAGCATTGCTTTTTTCCAGCACTGATCTATACACTTTGATAAGGGTTTAGAAGATGACCTGATTAGACAACTGGATATTGTCAACAAGGCATTCATACACGTTTGTGTGAATTTATGTTGCATTGCATGCTCATGCATTCACACAATCCACTAAAAAATACTCAAAGCCTACACAGTCTGTGGATCCTTCTTGTTCTGTTAGATGAGAATATCTCCTAAACCTTAAAAAGCAGTACCTATATGAGTTTAAAAAAAACAATTATGCATATTTTTATGGCATGAGATGTTAGACTGTCAAAGACTCAAATTGTAACAAGGTGGTTTTGTGCAGATAAAGTGGAAGACAGATGGCATCGTGTTCAAATGTAACTTCTGAGAAAATAAGAGGGGAAAACACGGCAGGCGTGAGAGAGACAGACATGCATTATAAAACGACTTTACTCATGACAAATGAGCAGCAAGGCAGCAAGCTGTTGCAGTGTCACAGAGTTTTCTGCAGTGGCCGCTTGCTTGTATCCTGACTTGTAACGTCTCACAGCACAAATAATCCAACCAAGAGCTTTTATAAAGTAAAATAGTAAATCACTGATTTTTTCTTTGTTAAGCTTCCAAGTTCATCTGCAGAAAACACTCATTTAGTGGCACTATATGCAAATCAGAGGAATTGCAGTTGGGCTCATTAACATCTGTAGTCTCTGTAAATACCCTACTAAACAGAGAAAGTTTGCATCTGTAATCACAACAGGCTTGTAAATTATATCCCACTGTGTATGTTTGTGATACTATCTTTGAGAGACAAGAACAAGTATATGACATAGAAATCTGAAAATTACATTTTTATATTTCTCGAGTAAAAATGCAAATTTTGACCTGATGGTGAACCTACAAAAACATTCAGGGATCAAGAACATCCACAGCTAATTTTATACAAATCAGGATATGAGCTTATTAATTACAATTTTCATTGACTAAAATGTTGGTCAAGGGTTAAGTCCCTGGATCAATTCACTCATCAATCAATTTGTAAGTGATTGCAGGTTCCAGTCCTGTGTTTGGGTGACAGATTGTGCCTTTAACAATCAATAACTGCTTTTAACTTGACAGCAAATAAAAGTTAAAACGGCATCAACTTAAAACCTAAGAATTTACTTATTGCCGTAAAGGGATAAAGATTTACTCAGGAAAGTACTGAAAGCTAAAGAGGGTCAGTAAAGGTCAACGCACTAAGCGCAGCCGTGACTAAACTCCGTCTGACACACTAACAGGAAACGCACAGACGATCTGTGCGTTTCCTGAAGCTGATTGGTTTGTTGGTCGGTTTGATGGAAATGGGGAGAAACAGGGAAGCACTGGAGGGAGAGTTACACGCTTTAGCGTTGCTGCTGCCAACTTACAGCTGCATTAGACTCAGAGAAACACAAGCAACAGCTTTTGTTTGTGAACTGACCCACTGACGAGGGTGTGTTTGGATGTGTCTGTGAATGGAAGCGTGTGATGTAATGACAGGCCTGGAACTGTACAACATCCCTGCGGCTGCATGCTGATATGTAATTTAAGGGAACGTTAATAAAAAATTGAGAGTTTAACTTCTGAGAGTTAAGGAGAGCGAAGGAGAGGAGACAGATTATACTGACCATCCTGTCTTGCTTTAAGTAATGAAACATTTCATCTATGTCACGCTCGCACAGTAGCACATAATCTATGTGACACATCATATGAATGATAACAGATAACGGTAACAATTCAAGCGATTAATGCCCGCTGCTATGAATAATGTGACTTTCTGCATGACTGGATGCTGAATAAATAGCTATTTGTCACAATATGTCATCTGACAAGCATCATACCGAGCCTTCAAAGGTAATTTATTACTATGGGCACTCAGCATCCTGTTGCTACAGTAACTAATGTCACAGTGACACATGATACTGACACTCCGGGACTTACGGGTTTTTGACCTCAATGATGTGACAAGTTTGGAAAAATGAAAAACACACAGGCTGAGGCAGAGAAAAGAAAAAGGTGAAAAGAGTGGTATCCCCCACGGTGATCAACCAGCGATCTATAAGCCTTTGTTTTAAAACTTACATCACCTACATATGTTGAAAAAGGAACAATTTCAACCATTATCACTGGCCGAATGAGACAGCTGGAGTTGTTGGGATCATTAAACAAAGTTTAGTCATGGTGACGTTGTGGTGGTGTGGCTGATAGTGGTGTAGTTAGTTTATAGCCTAACATTAGCTTTTTACTTCTGGTGATTGTATTTAGGAGATTATGGAGCAAAACACCTAAGTATCATAGACTTCTTTCGTCAGAGCTTATTTTCTGCACTAATCCAAAAGCCAGTGTAAAAATCCCAGTGGCTTTTTGTTGAGGGAACCAGGGTGATGCTAACTTCTGGGTCAGCCTACAAAAATGCATCATCCCTTTATTACTCCACTATATCTTTACATAGAAAATAGTTGTTTGCTGCTGTTATCGCTTAAAATCTGGTTTACATAACCTTTAAAGTTCATAACACTGAGTCTGTGTGTGATTATTTTCTACATGAGAAAGAAAAGTGGAGGAAGACAAACATAATTTTGTGTTTCTGTGTCATAAAACAGAAAAAAAAACACAAATAAAAGTTCTATTATTCAACCAAATGAAAAAAAAAAAAACGTTTATGTAATTTTAGTTTTTTAGCAAGCACACATAAATATTTATATATTCTCAAAAACAGCATTTTAATGCAGGCTTGCCAGCTGTGGCCATAATCACTCTTACACACATCCACACTAACTGACTCACATACACACAGTTTGGCTGTTAACAGATTTTTAAAAAATGTAATAAACCATATTGAAAACTTCAGTACAGACTCATTCACACAATATTATTCCGTGTGTTAAAGATCCAAAAAAGAAGAGAAAAAAAAGAAGAAATGTAAAGAATCTTTTGGGAAATAGTTTTACTCTTAAATGTATAACGAGTGTATTTCAAAAAGTGTCAACCTATTCTGTTTTTGTCTGTCAGAGAAATGAACACAACAGAAAATAACTGAATTATGCAGCATTATGTTCATGTTATTATGTCAGTCTTCAGTTTCAAATCAAACTTAAACTGAGGAATCTGCTATCACTGACTGAAATCCAGATTACTGGTTTATTTTAGCCTTCTTAACACTTAAAGAGCTTTTGACAAATACATTAAGGTAATCTTTCTTAAATAAATTAAACATCTTGGTTCATGACTTTGTTAAAATTTAGTTTGGGGGTAAAGTGACAGCAGTGACACTCAGACGTTCGTTCAGATGCTGTCCCTCCAGCAGCTGCTAAACATAGAAAACCCTTCCCGTTGAAACCACGTTCTCCAATTTCTCAGTAGAAATTTCTAATCAACACAACATGTTTTCTGCATGTTAGGATTTTAGTAGCTAACTTCACTGACAATTTCGAAAATTACATCAAAAAGATCCATTAAAGCTGCACTAATTTTTTTTTGTGGGCCATTACTGGGCAGGACATTTTCAAAACGAGCTGACACACATCCAGTGGGGGCGGAGAAACATTAGCACCCACTCTGCAGTAGAGCCTTTTTGCTCTGACCCAATCATACAGCCAGTGTGCAGGCTATTAAACCAAGATGATGACCTAAATGAATCTTTGAACCTCTGAAGAGTCACACTTGGGTGATAATTTTCTGCAACCCATTACACACAGTCATTTGATTCAATCCTGATATCAAAAATATAAATGAATGCAGACATTAAGTCTTGTAAGAATTACATTTCAGGGCATGTTTGCCAGCTCTCTCTTGGCATTACAGTAGTGGTTACTGATCTTAAGCTCTAAGCCGTTGTGCAAATATGGATTCAAAGTTTGTCTACAGTAAGTTATACATACTGTATATGCACAGTGTTTCTACAGTTCATCTCGCGGCTGTGTGTCCTGCAGCCAGTGTTTGTAGACAGCCACAGGATCTATGTTCCAGTGCTTGTGGAAGGAGATGGCCTGCTGCAAAGAGGTCAGTGTCTCAGCGTAGTCCTCTGGTCGGGCCTAAAACATCAAAAACAAGTGGTTACTCTTCTGTGTGTGTGTGTGCCCATCCATGTGTCTACCCAATGATTCATGTTTCATTTACTCAGGGGTTTCCCACTGTTGCAAACAATTTGACTGTTGCCTCAGGGTAGCACAGTTCAATGTTCTGTTTTCAAAGCCTCTATAACCCACAGGACAGGTCTTTCTGTCTTTTATCACCTACATTTAGGGAAGGATAACATGCAGAGAGTGTCACGCAGAGCATCATCTGACACCGAATAAAGGCCAGTGTCTTCAATCTGGCTCCCATCAACACTTGGAGCGGTTTTGGCTGAGCAGTTTCTACTCACACGTCATCCCTCTGCGAGCGAGGTGACAGATGATTTCGTGAAGGCAGCAGTAACAGAAACTGGGTGAGATAGAAATTCATGGGGATGACATTGCACTATTACATCCTTCATCCTGCCAAACAGACTGGCTGTAACTTTAGAGCTGCTTCTACCTAACACGTCAAACACAGAGCCCACAGTCTCAGTGTGAAACCATCAGCCACAGCCTTAAGGTCACTGAAAACAGCAGCTAATTCTGCTCTCTGAGCTAACAGGCAGGTTTCCTTCTTCAGCTAATGAACATTTTCTACTATTCATTTTTGTGATTTGTGCTGTTTTTCATGTCGAGTTCATGGTACTGTGAGCGCTCACTAATCTTGGGTCATTTCCTGACCCCTGCCTTCATCTTGTCTTTCTCCCTCTAGATATCCTTTGACCTGGGTTTCCTTCACAGAAAAGGGAAATCTATATTATCTCAGAAGATGCCGCCTGTCTGAGCTTTTCTCTCTATTACCAAATTATATGTGATTCATCTCACAGATATTGGTTTTGGAAAGGTATTAGGCCATTAAATCCATTGTATTTGAACTCTAATACCTACTATATTGACATACTAGTCCCAAATGCCTGGTTTCAACAGCGCTTTTCTGTGAAGAAGGCCCTTAAGAGCTCTTTTCCAATAATTAGACAAGGCAGTCTATGTGTCATCCACTTCCATAGCACTTTGCTTCATGGGTCTATCATTTCTTAACTAAGGAGTTTACTGTAATTTGGTCCTTATAAAGAAATTAGAGACAAAGTTCTGAGGCTATTAATGAAGATTGTGTTGTGTGCTTAAAAGCTGATACTTTCCACAACATTGTGATTGAAAGAATTGCTCCATCTTAATATTAGTAATCATCTAGTCATCAGCTAATTATTATTGGAAACATCATCCTTAATTTTTGCATTTTCAGCTGACCTGCAGTTCAATGACTGAAAGATTCTCTGTAAGCCACAAACTGAAAACTGTTATTTTCACTTATAATTTGTGTCTTTCAGAGTCTTTATTATTTACAAAAAGATATGGGACCTGTAAAGTTATGCAACCTTGCTCTTATTGAGCATGTCTGAACATTTAAAGGCATGGTCCTCACAAATATACTGTGTACTGTGCTTGGTGTGTGTGTGTGTGTGTGTGTGTGTGTATTGTTCTCTACCTGGTGGAACAGTGGACTGTGTGTGATGGGGACACCCAGGGAAGTGAAGCACCTGCCCAGCACCATGTCATCAGGAGCATCATCACTGTAGCACCTACAACCACTGGAAAGTAGTTTGGACACTGCCACCCTACTGAGCACCATCCTACACACACACACACACACACACACACACACACACACACACACACACACACACACACACACACACACACACACACACACACACACACACACACACACACACACACACACACACACACACACACACACACACACACAAGACTTTTCATGAAGAAATTGATTTAATTGCCCATAATTGTAACCGATAGAGGATTTATTTGCCTGTGTGTGATTTCCTGACCTTCAAGTAATATCTACTTTTATTTTTAATTGTGTACCAATTAAGCAGCGATAAATGCTTTTCTGATTTTTTTCATTTTGAAGAAGTAGTGTTGCTTGATTTTTTTTGAGGGGGGGATTGAACCCCCTCAAGCATCAACAGTTTGTTTCTTTGCTGTCAGATCTGAAAGGTGCTTCCTTTATTGTTGTCTAAACATCTAAAAATGTCATGTATCTAAGAGATGTTCAATCCTCCAAAACTTTATTTAGAGTTCTATAATTCAGAATATTTCATTCACTGCTGTCATGAATGATAGCTACAATTAAGGTTTGGGAGAAGTAGCCAGTAGACTGTACTACACTGTAAATTCAAATCATTCGTACTTGTAAAAAAATTTTTTTTTGGTTTTTTTTTATCTTTAGCTTAATAGCAATACTGGGTATTTTGTTTTACTGCAACACTGTATAAACCTTGCAGAGCAGCTTTGAATGTCCCTCTACTACCACGACGTTCCTTTCATCCTGCAGCCTCACCCTCCTCCTCCTGTGGTGTAGCTGTATCCGCTCTGAACCAAGTTGTAGCCGTATCTCTCCCCGAGGCTCACCGCCTCCTTTGGGTCATAGCAACGCAGCAGTCGCTGCAACCTGGGTAAACTATAAGCAGACAGGAAGTGAGGTTGCAACTTTTAGCTGCAACAGCAACAGTCTTAGTCTCCTCTGCAACATCAATCAAAAGTGCACTGTGGCAGCGTACTTTAAATTTTTATATTCATCCTCTCGTAGAGGAAGGTGAAACAAAAACTCTTCTCTCAGGTACCTGATGAGTGTATCATCGTCAACAATGAGAAGCCAATCAGCCTTTGGCACAGCGTTACTCAGGAACCGCCTCAAGATGGCAAATGTCTTTCCACAGTGTCCTGCAGGGACACAACAAGAAAGACAACAAGTGTGAGAAAGTGTGAGAAAGATGACGCAGGGGTCCATAATTCTGGTCCTGGAGGTTTGTGACTCATAATATGCGAGAGAGGCAGAAACCTCAAACCTCACTGTGTACTGAGAAAGAGAATGTGTCTGTGGCTACGTTTACAATGATACATTTTTCTTTTAAAACAGTGTTTTAAAAGGAAAACGATCTAAGAATAGTGTTGCGGAAACACATATCACATGACCATTTACACACACAGACATTTCTTGAAGGATGTTCAAAATGTTGAACTATACTGTTTTAAACAGGGGGGTGTCGTATGCTCTTTGGACTATTGCCTTTTATATAAATAAGGTGGAAAAAAATAACAGACACACCTGTCATACAATTCAACAGCACCACAAACTGCAGCTGCCATAAAGACTCTAGAGATGAATCAACATCTCTCTGGAAAAGTCTGAACAAAAACTGAATGTTAAAACCATGATGAAGGGAGGATTTATTGCAGGACTGTTGTATAAGACTCCATTAATTTTAGCCAGGTGCACCTAATAAACCTCCACCAGTGTGCTGGTATTGATAAGGGAAAAAAAAGAAATAAAAGGAAGAACAGGAGCATTCTTTTTGCTTTTATTCTCCTGAGCATACGATTAATGTGGTGTTTTAATTAAATGGAAACAGGGAGAGAGAGAGAGAGAGAGAGGCAGTTCACTAAAAGTAAAAAGCGAGAGAATGAAGGAAAGCACAGGCTTGGAAAACATTAAATTGTGGGAGAAAATACAGAAAGAATGACATAAAAGGTAGGAGGCAGAGAACAGGACAGGCAAAACTTCCATCAGCCTGTGAACAAGTGCAGAGAGAGAGGAATATAGAAATGAACAGGAGCAAGAGATGGAGGTGGCGCTGACACTATCCCCTGCTGTGCGACAGGACTCTAGTACATTAGAGGGAGTGACTCAAGTAAATCTGTGCTGTGATCAGGGGTGTCTCAGACAAGGAAACACATCACACAGATATATGTTCCCCTCTCACTAAAGCTGCTCATTAGTGCAGTTGTTGTTTTCTGGCTCTTGAGCCTGTTGTGAGGAAATTCATGACTCATCCATCCACCTCCTCGCTGGCTTTGTGATTATCGTTGTGATTCAGCTGGACTCCGTGGTCTTTTGATTGAGAGGTAGCGATTTGTCCACACATCCATTCATCCATCTGTGGTGCACGTAGAGTGTGAGAGGAGGAGGTCAGCAGAATTACACCTCGGTCTTCAAGAGGCTGAAAGACTTTCTGTCAGCTTTTCTAAAAATGATCTCACATCAGGAGCGAAACACTGGAAAACAAAAGGGGATGATGGGAGACACGGCTGTGTGGCGACTGAACCACCACGTGAACTCCAGTTTGTACGTAAAATTTTGAACCGGTGGTTGGTTCTAGATGAAAAGTCTTCAGAGTCATTTGGATTCATTGTGTGTGAACCACAAATTTCTGTGCAAGATTTTGTGACAATCCACCTGGTAAAAGTTGAGATATTTCATAGAATAAGTGAAGATTTTTACCTGATGGTGGCGCAACACTGCCTACACCCGCCTCAGAAACCAAATGAAAGGGATCGGAATCAGAAATCTTTGTTTATATCATGGGTTTCTGTTTAAAAAGCTGACACATTATTATCAAATATCAAAATCAGCATCAGCCTTGAAAATCGTTGCAAACCTAAGAGCCATGTCAGTGGCTCGGCTAAAGAGTCTACATAGTGAGTTTCTTCTCTATAAATGTGCAGATCTGATCTTAAGCTGCACATCATCGAGTGGCATCCCGTCGATCACCACCCACGCTTCTGTTTCTAACCTGATCTGTCCTGCAGGGATCAGTAAACATTGCTGCAGCCCAGCTCACCTCTCTCAGTGTTGCGCACTCCCAGACTGATTGTGGGTACGGAGGCATCAGTGACATCGCTGTAGTACTCCAAATACCCAGCGTCTTTCCCCCAGGTTGCCTTCACCACTGACACTGTGAGGAGAAAGCGGAGGGGGGGTGATTAAAAAGATAATTAAAACTATGTCCAAGTCCCTCACTGAAGTGAGGAGTGTGATTAAATGATGGAAAATGTCTCCTGCCTCTCTGCCTGCAGGGAGAAAACAATTACGATGTCTCTGAACACTGGTTAACTATATGCTTACTTGCTGCGTCTATATTAAAAATACAAAATAATAACTGGCAATCATACCACACATAATTAATTTTACCTCTGACAGGTGGGAACCAATCCTACATTAATTTAATTTCAAAAAAAAAAAATGAATTGCTCATACAGAGAACACCGTGACAGCTTGTTATTACATTTTAATTACCTGAAAGTCAAGTAATAGCAAATTAACAAACTCTTACCAAAGTCAATCACACAGTGTTCTTTGTACTTTTGATTTTGTTAATGGCTTTAAAATAGTCAGTCCATAACTACCTGCTGACTTTGACCCTGAAAACAGACATCAATGTTTTGGATAATTACACAAACTGTTGCAATTTCAGCGGAGAGTCCAGATGAGGTTGTGAATTTCAACAGCTAGTTTTTCACCTGACAGGTTAACGGGGACTGAATGACCACCAGACTGTTAAGCAGGTAAACAACACAGCAGTGATATGTTAAAAGACAGCAGTAAAACTTTTGCAGCTACATTTCCATTTAATTTTCATTTACTCGGTGATAAACAGGAACTGAAAGAGTTTGTTTTGGCAACCGGAAGCAACAGCAGCTGCCCAGGCTCAGAGGATCAATCCAACTTTTACACCAAAAGGGCCGCACAGGAAGCCAGCAGGTGCATTACAAGTCAAACATTTACTATTTCTCTTCACAGCACCTTCACCGTGGACAAAATGCGGTAACATTATACTTTTACATTCACTACATGAATGCAGGAAGGTAACAGAACATCAGTTGTGTAAAGAATCTGAGTACATTTACTCAAATACTTTACTTAAGAGCAAATTGAGATATTTGTACTTTACTGTAATTTCAATTTTTTATGCTTTACATGTTTTACTCCACTACATTTATTTGACAGCTTTACTTGTTGCTTCTCAGATTAGATAAATGAATAAATACAATTCATTGCCAAAGATTAAAATTAAAGGATTAATTTATCTGGTGCCCCTATGAAAGGAAAAAGTCTGACCCCCATAGGTTTGGACTTGACTTTTAATTCATGAAACCATGTCCTTTCAAAACTGGTAATTATTAACAAACACGCACCTCGCTCCGAGTGGAATTTTTGACAAGTTTTCACAGCAACAAATACGTCTTTCTTTGAGAGCGGATCTCCCTAAAAATAGAGAGAAACAGAAACAGCAGTCTTCATTGTCAAGAATATGATGCATAAGAGCAATAAGATGAGGCAGAAAAAAAGAGTGCACAGGTGCACACACACAAACACAGAGTGAGGAGCAGCATATACAGAGTGTAATGGACCTAAATTTGAGTCAGGATGGCTGAATGAGGTACACTCAGTTCTGACAGTATTATCATGTGTGGGTTAGTGTGCCACTTAGATTCTCTGGCCAGAGATAGCAATACTTTCTTCTGCACTGAAGTCCCATTTCAGATGTCTCTTCTTATTCCAGAAAATGACCAACAGTAATCAATGTGTTATTACTTATTTATAGCTGTCGGTTTTGATCTGCTACGACTGCAGGATGTTCAGCATGAACACACATGAACACACCTGCACATGATGGATAACTTCCATTCCTCCGTGTTAATAGGTATTAGATTCTTGATCTATTCTTAGTGTGTGACTTTTGTTCCTTGGCTTGTTAGTTTGGACCTTTGTTGTCAACAATGCGGACAATTCAACCAGTCAAACTTTATTTGTTTAGAACTTTTCATACAGGTCAGTGCAGTTCAAAGTGCTTCACATATGAGTGATAAGCTATAAAGAAAAGGATAATCAGGTAAGAGTTGCAGAGCTGCAACTGCAGGCTTCAGCTTTACTACACAGCATTAAAAACTACGAGACCATCAACACACATGATTTAAAAAATATAAACAGAGGAGAGAATAAAAATGGGGTGCTGGATGTTCATATGGAAGGTGTGCTTTTAGCATCCTAATTGCATTGAAAGGAAAGATTTGCTGAACACTTTTAATGGCTCTTAATCTCCCTGAGGGTAAAAGCTCAAAGTGTGTGTAGAAGGGTGGGATGAATCACTTATATTTAATTCATATTTCTCATTTATTCCCAAAATTCAGATTCCTATACGACATCAAGATGTTAATGTGACCATCAATCAGTCTTTCAAGATATTTATAACTACTGTCGATTTCTGCAGGGAATCCAGAAATTGTCAAGAGCTGCAGTTTATCCAGAGCCTGTTGCTTAATGAACTAAGGTGGTGTTAACTCCATTTACATCAATCTACTTCTCATCACTGCTAAAGAGAAACTTAACGATTAAGAAATGGTCGATTTTAAATGTTTTCTTCTTTGTTCTGTCCCAAGAAACTGGATCTATGGGCCACACAAGTGTAGTTTTACTTTACTTCTATACCAGCTGACATTGTATTGACATCATCCCCTTTACTGTTCTGGTATAAGAGAGATGTATCTGCTCCAGATATCAGAATCAGAATCAGGTTTATTGCCAAGTAGGTTTTCACATACAAATATAACAGTAAACATAGTAAGAGTAAATATAAAGAATGATCTTAAATATAATAGCTAACATTTAAATAGAAAAATACAATATAATATTCACATAATAAAATAAAAACTTTCACTATAAGGTCTGGTGAACTTGTCAAGCTGTGCATGTGAGAGGTCTATTATATGCTATTTGCTTCTACTGTATATCTAGGAAGTATAGAAATTAAGACTTTCCCTCCTGTCTTTCATTCATTCATTCATTGTTCTGTGTGGCCACTTTCTTCTTTAGCCTTCACCCTGAAATCTGCCATCCTGTGCTCATTTTCATTGGCTTAAAAAACAAATGCTGCAGTGACCCGTCATCACAGACGCAGTGCGGTTGAAAGTGTACTTGGTTTCCGTACAGCCTTCACAGTGACTCAGCTCACTCATCCCTGCGGCCCCGCCTGCATCATGGGCTCAGCGTTTGATATTTAACTAAGCTCGACATCTGAGTTGTAAATGTGACTGAAGGCGATGGAATATAAAAACAAACATTACAGATGTCCTTGATTTTGTCCTGTTGTGAATCACCTACACTAAATCCTAGTCATGTCAACATGAATCACACATGTTCAGCCCAGAACAACTGCCAGCTGTGTTAACCTGATGAGCCTTTGGCCGATGAACACACACATGCTCACATATGTTCACACACATATGCGACAAGTTAAGTTCTATATTGATCCCAGTATAATGATGTAAAGGTCATAAATTAAGAGTTGTACTGTACATACACAGTTGGGCAGGTAGGTTGTAAATGTGGTCGCACAGTTGTCTGCAGGCTCTGTACAAAACTCTGGCACCGCCGTCAGCTTTGGACCATTTCCCTCCTCCCAAATATACAAGGCAATCTAGAAAAACAGAGACAGAGACGAATGTAGGAAGAAACAGTGACAGTGACAATTTTCTGCTTAATGTAAAGTTTAATCCTTTCTGGTTGAAAAGATGGAAAAAAAAGCATCAGTGACATTTGACAAAGTAAAAGATACAACGGCAGCACTGATAGTCACTGTCATGATATGAAAAACCAATTATTCTCAGTCTGGGACAGGTGCAACATCTCACTCTCGCTCACTCCTCAAACAGTACATTTATTTCCTGGCAGCTCTGAACCTCTTCATAACTCGATGTTGGTAGTATACTCTCACATGGACGATGATTTATTTTGTATTACCCATAACTCCTTAAAGACACTGCTTAAAGACTCACGCTATGCATTTACATTTTATTATTCCCTTGCATTTTAATGAGGATTAACATTATCAATTAATAACTTTGGACACCACAAAATTTAAAGTAAAACGCAACTTTCTTTGACCTTGAATTTACTGTAATCTTAGGACAAGAGGAATTAAAAAATATCACATAGAAAAAAGATTTTTTCCATAACATTATAATAATAACCTAATAATAAAGATAAAAACACAAGAACACCAAAGGTTCTCACAATACCTACCATTTCTGTTCGTGCAAAGCAGTATATAATTGTCACACTATTGATTGTTCCCCCAACACACAAATACTCACAAATATTCAGACACACTTAGAAATAGAGCTCTTGCATTAGTTATATAATAACAGCTGCTGTAACAAAAAGCTGCAGGGGTTGAGTCTCAGAACTTTTCAACAAAATACTAGTCAGCCGCTGGGGGAATGCTGTCTATCATCATTATATGATCAGCAGGCAGCCTTCAAGGTGACACTGATGATGATGATGATGCTTTTGACAGCATTTACTGAGGCGCAAAGTATTGGAGAAGTGAACCAGAGTCTTAACAAAAATGCTACTATAGCGACTGGCAGGAGATGAAATTGTTTTAAAGTACCTCGTGGTTCAAGTCGATGGTGAAATCTGACTTCAGGTGCTCGTGTTGGATCCGCTCAGCGAGTCTGAAACACATGACGGTGAAAGAAAATGAAAGAAGGACGACAAACAGCCGAATGGAAGCAGGAACCTTCCTACACTGTATATGTGAATGTGCAACAGTGAGACAGTGTCGCTCAGCAATTCCTCCAGCAATTTCATCAGACATTTATACCAAATACATCAAGAGTCTTTTTGTTATTATTTCAGGTATGATTACACAGGCACTAGAAAACAGCTAAAGACTGGAATAAATGCAATGATAGAGATGGCATCCTATGAGTCTGTGTTCAATAGATTAAAAACCTCTGAAGATAGAACTTCCTTCTGGGACCTTTTATGGGCTGTTTAGTTTTCAGTTATAGCCACAAATGTGATTGTGACATGTTTTCCTTTCATTTTTCTTGCTACTTATTTAACTTATGCAATAGCTGTAATGGTTTCTTCTCCTACAACCCTGAGATGATGATATGAAGGCTTTCTCTCTACTCTGTACCACCTTGTTCTTGAATGTCAAAGAAAGAAAGGAGAGAAACTTATAAGTGACACATTGATGCTCAGACACACAAACCTCTGGAGCAGCGGGGCGCTGAGAGCCCAGCCTGCTGCAGGGTCAGGGTAACCAAAGGAACTGGGGTCTTCAGAGAAGGCATAATGGTGGATGATGGAGGCCTCGTTGTCATGGATACGCTTACCCAAAAACCATTCCTGTGAGTTTCAAAGAGGGAAACGGGGCAGGGTGTTTTAAAAAGAAACTTGCTCAGTTATTTTCTTTGCGTTCCTTGTTTAATATTGCGTATCAGAGTAGTGAACTAAATCACCATCAGGACACTCACACAGCATGAAGAGCTGAAGACTGTGTAATGCTGAAGTTGTTGTAAAAGAGTGGACACCCCTGGGCAAATTCCTTATTCTGAAGATATTCGAAGTGAAAAGAAAATACAATACAATCCACGCCGCAAGCAGGCGTTAAAAATCAGCAGGTCAAGAATGCGGAAAACACAACAATGGGCCCCTCAGAGCAACTGAGTGAGGATCTGAAAATGAAATTGATGGGGAGGCTACAAAAAGACGCCAAAGTGATTTCCACTGTCTGAAATGTCATCAAGAAATGTCAGTTAAGGGAAACTTTGGAAGTCAAGAGAAGGTCCTGAAGACTAAGAAAACTCTGCTGGGCAGAGACGCAAAGCTCAGCCCCCATGTGATTAGAAAGCGCCTGCGGGGAGGTTCAGCTGACACAGGAGTGGTGGTGCACAGTTCCACTGTGCAGCATTGACACACAAAGAGGGAAGAGAAGGACACTCACATTTTCAATGTGATTGAAAATCTGTGGATAGATCTTTAACAAGCTGTGCTTGTGCAAAACAGCTTAAAATATCAGAGAACCTGAAGTGATCTGCAGGAAGAGAGGGTGAAACGTCCTAAATCAACAACAGAAAGTCGCTCAGCTGGCCACAGACAGTGTTTGCAAGCTGTGATATCCACCAAAGGGCTGTTAGTAAGTACTGACTGAGTAGGCTGCCCAAACCTTTGCACATGCCACAATTACCATTTAATTTACCCTTTTTTCAGAAACAAAAACGTAACATTTGAAAAGAGGTTGATTTTTCTGTCTCATCAAAATGTATTATTTGACCAAACTTTTGAATACAACTGCATACATTCAGTTTTTTGTGCATCTCACCTCATGGACTTGGTATCTATGGAGGACCTCCAGCAGAGCAGCGAGTGTGACTCTGGTTTCTTCCTCTATGAAGAAAAACCAGGATGCTGATTGGCCATAAGTGGCAAAGAGCCTGGAAAAGATCCCCAAGAAGACATATGCTTTATGCCACGGTTTCCCCCACAGGAATCATAGTTATATGTTATTGAAGTGAATTGAATTCCCATATGTGTGTTTACCACTCACTGAGGAAGTGCAGGGAGGATACTCCAGTCCCCAACATATGCTGACAGCTCATGGAGAAGAAGAACAACTGGAACTCCCTGTATAACACAAAACAATTAGATTTACAAAAAGTCCTTAAATGAATACTGCAAACATCCTGCAGTCACATGAACAACATGAAATACAGTGCAAAAAGTCTTCTAAACCAGTTTTATTTTAGCGCATTTCATTTATGATGAGTACAGACTTCTTTCTGTGTGTGTGTGTGTGTGTGTGTGTGTGTGTGTGTGTGTGTGTGTGTGTGTGTGTGTGTGTGTGTGTGTGTGTGTGTGTGTGTGCATCTGAGGGAAACAAGCAAACAAATCTATGCAGACATACAGGTAAATGTGTTTCTTTTGAATTTTGTTATCAGGAATTCAACTCTGTGGTTTGTTAAACATGTTTCAGATGAGGTGTTTGTAAAGTGTTTGTTATCTTAAATGATGAAAATCACTTTCCTCTATGATAGCATAATGCATGTCAACGTTGCATTGCAATCTTTTTATGTTTGCTCTGGAAAATTAAGATGTTAAGAAGCTTAATTCAATTAATTTCATATGGATAGTAGTATAATTTATATTGCATGGTTATCCAACATACATAGGTATGTCTTTCTGGGATCAAACCAGTTTCTGTTGAAGATACATTTATTAAATTCCTCTGACAATCATGGCTAACACATTAGGTCTATCAAAAAATATATCCATTGCATCTGTGATTAAATTTAGGTGTAAAATAAGAAAAAAAGCATGTTTGAAACTCTTTTACTTGACTGATTTTAAGAAGATCTCAATTCCACTAAATACAATAAAAAATTGTCACCACTGAGTAAAACAGTTCAGCACATGGCAATCAAAGAGAACAAAGGTCCTTTAGGCAATGATGCTCATTTTTACCACTAGAGGGCCCTGTCTGAGGGTCCCTGAAGGATACGTGATGGCAAAGCTGTAACAACAGAGGAACAACTGTATGAAAGGTTAAACACAAACAACACAATTAAGAAAAGAATAAAATGTTTTTGTCACGATATATTGCATTTTACGGCGAGTAAACAAAACTACATTTATTCTTGTTCCTTTTCATTTTGTTAAAAGATTAAGATTCATGCACAGTCATCACTTAACATTAGGTCAATATTACATGTGTTCATGTCTTTCAGTGTGACATCTATACATGTTCGTCGTCCATCTGATCATTTCTAATTTGAAGGAGAATGTTAAAACACTCCTTTACCAGTAAAGGTCCTACATTCAAAGTCCAACTTCAGTAAAACTACAGAAGTATCAGCAAAATGTACTTCAAGCACCAAAAGCAAAAGGCAGAAAAAGGCCAGTGCATGAGTGGAAGAAGTTTGAACTTATTTTGCAGTTAGCACGCAGTGGTTCCCAACCTAGGGGCCTTGGTCACTCTAAAGAGTCATAAGCTATATCTAAAGGTCATGAGATGACTGTTGAGATAGGAAAGGAGAAAAAACAAAGTTCTGGTTTCTGGAGTTTTCTCTAATCTTATTTATAATTTCACCTGTTTGGGTTTATACTGTTATTTAAATGAAACCATCTGAGAAGTTTAGAGGGGAAACGTCTCTTTGGCTTCTTTGCTAACAACTCATTGACATCTGAAACATGACAAACACTGCTTTTATTGTTCGGGTTAACACGCCACAAAGGTTGCAGATCTCTGCTTTAATAATGCCTTGTATTTTATAGGATTATCATATGTTTTCAAATGTAAAATCTTAATCCAAATCTAGTCATTACAGCTGTTAAATACATCAAGTGGAGTAAAAAGTTGGAATATTTCACTCTGCTGGATGTAGAAGTCTGAAGTAGCACAAAATGGAAATAGTCAAGCAGGTACAAATATCTCAAATTTGTTAAATTTGTCCTTAAGGACAGCACTTGAGCAAATGTCATGAAAGAAAAAATAACAACACAAGGACAGACGATGATGAGCCGGACTCTCATCTGGAAATGAGTTCTTCACTGACGGCCTGTAGGAAATGATAGATGCTGCACTGACACTGACGGATGATCTGCTGAATACACCTGAGCAGGCTGGTGGGTGGATGTTGAGCATCAGCATTCGCACCCCCTGCTGTGTGTAACCGTTTGTTTTATGTGGTTTCGATCATAGTTTTGGCTCAAAATGAGGACAAAACAAGTCGCCTCCTTCCTCACCAAGTGACTCCTGCAGAAGAACGTACAAATCTCCTCCATGCAGCTATTTATAGCACTGATGCAGACACAGTTGTATGGATTAATAAAGCAAAAAACAGGTTTGAAATAAAAGTCCTGCTTCTGTCTTGTCTGAGCAGAGATCAAGCACCTCTGTCAGTTATACCCATGTTTACCCTAAGTAGCAGCGAGCGACCAAAGGGATGCTGCAGAGCTCTAAATGAGGCGTTTGAAACAGCAGCATTATATCAATGTAACAGATCATTACTATATACAATAGTTCCTGCAAGCAAGTGTGACAGGGTAATGGAGAACACTCCACAAACTACACTGTGAGTAGGCTTTAACCTTTTGGAGGCCATGACTGACTGTACAAAATTTCTTGGCAATCCATGTAACAGTTGTTGAGATATTTCAGTCTGGACCAATGTGGTGGACTGACCGACAGATTAACAATACCTCACCCAGAGCTTTGCTGCAAGTGTGGCTAGAAAAGAGTGTTTCAATTGTCACATACAGCTTGGTGCAGGTAAGAAAAAGCACCATGGGAATACCTCATTACATCGTGTGTCTGAAGTCCACATGCAAACACAGGTCTACTTCTTTGTTTTTTTTATTACCATCTGCTGTAAGTGTTGCGGTGAGATGTGAACCGAAAAGAGCTGAGAGAGCAGCGGCCAAATGAGACGACTCTGTAATGAGGTTGGAAGATGAAGTCAAAAGGATGTGACATTGTGACATTAACCAAATGTTTATCTTTCACTGTAATATTAAGCCAGGTTGTGGATTTAAATCCGCTGCTCGTATATAGTTGATATCATGACCGCAGCTGTGTGACTATGAATTATTGTATGAGCCTTTTAAGCGTCAACAGGTAAACGATGAAACATCTGTGCGCCACACAACAAGCTGACAGCATGTCAAGAGTCTGTGACTGTTTGCCGCCTTTAATCTCCATCTTAACACCTGGTTATACGTCAGTCAGAAAAACGCATGACGCACAACCTGCCCTCACTCCAAACAGCTTTCTACAATCAAGGCCCATCTTGCTGCAATAAACATCAAGTCTGGAGAAAGCTCGCACTCGCTCAGATGACACACTCTTATCACAGCCCGTAAGCACACGGATGCCTCCAATGGTGCTATTTCTGAAAGCTCGCCTATTTTTCACAGCATGCAAGTCTGATTTTACATTGATTTTGATTATTCGATACAACCTTTCAACATCTCTGTTCCCAGAAAGAATACCCCCTCTTTCTCCTGAGAGACACCTGTTTCTGTCAAAGTGCTTTTTATGAACAGGTGCTATGTTGTTGATGACTCATTCTATTGTTCTTGTCAATACTGAGCACATCACAGTGTAGGTCGGGGTTTATGTGAACCCCTCGTTTAATGACATCAACAAAAGCTAACTGGGATCCGGAGTTTGTAAATCTGGAGTCCAGTCAATAAAACTAAATTGGAGATGAGGGTTAGATTAATTAATAATTATTAATCAAATAATATGATTAAAATAATTAAATAAATAAATAATTAATAGAAATACATCAATATATCATATATATATATATATATATATATATATATATATATATCAATATTACATTATATATATATATATATATATATATATATATATATATATATATAATTTTCACTCTGCTGTTCACAAGAAGCATCTGCTGGAAGTTTCTCCCATCTCCACACAGGATCTCCGGACCTCAGCCAGACTGAACATCAGGTTCTTGGTCACCTCTCGTACCAAGGCCCCTCTCCTGATTGCTCAGTTTGGACCAGCAGCCAGCTCTCGGAAGAGTCTTGGTTGTTCCACACATCTTCTATTAAAGAATAATGGCAGCCAGGGGCGACCCGATAGCTGATTGGTTGGGGCACGTACCATGTGAGTGCAAGATGCAGTCGCCGGTTCAACTCCCCACCGGCCCAACTGCATGTCATTGCCCTCTCTCTACCCCCTTTCCTGTCAGTCTCCACTGTCCTGTCTGATAATAAAGGCACAAAAGCCTGAAAAAAAAAAAAAAGAGTAATGGCAGCCACTGTGCTCTTTGGGAACCTCCAATGCGGCAGAAATGCTTTGAGGAATTCCCCAGATCTCCTGTGAATGAATTGTGAATTGACCACAGGTGGACTCCTATCAAGGTGCAGAAACGTCTCAGAGATGATCGGGAGAAATAGGAGCTTACAGTCACAGCAAAGGGTCTGAATACTTGTGTCGATGTGATATTTCAGTTTTTCCTTTTTATTAAATTTGCAAAAATCTCTAGTCATTATGGGGTACTGGGTGTAGACTGATGAGCGGAAACATGATTTTTAATAATAACATAAGGCTGGAACATATCAGAATGTGAAAAAGTGAAGGGGTCTGAATACTTTCTGAATGGACTGCATGTCCTCTTCTTCTGTCTTTGTTTCCTTCTGTTCTGATATTCTTCTCTGACATATTCCCCCTGAGTGTATAATTGCTGTTCACAGCTGCCATGAAAGAACAGCCACTGAATAAGCCATGAATGACAAAGTGGAGACTGCTGGCGGGCAGCCTGCCCAATTTTGCATATATTTTATAAGCGTGGAGCTAAACTGACATTCCTTGACATTCTCACTAACCGCATCTTCTTTCTGTCTCACAGGGAGAAATTAGTTCGGTAAACACCTCGAATCCCCACCAACAACAACGCATGGCTTCGAAACAAGAAAATCATAGACGTGTCAAATTCAATCACCGCTCCCACTGGGTCACCGGGGAACCCTACACTGATGTGTTCACAAACAAAGCATATGTGATTTAAGTTTTTCCAGCTGCTACAGCGCATTCGTTGTTTACAGGCAGCAGTGTGATTGCACAGGTCTCTGCACTAAATAAAGGCGACACAGACTCAGGGAGAGGTTAAGAGACTATGGTAAGAGCATGAATATGAAATGTTCCTTTGTCGAGGGAAAAGAAGATTTTAAATAACTTCTGTTCTTCACAACAGCCTCGGACAGTTTTGATTTTTAATATGTTGCTGTAGAAATTGTTGCACGGAGCCCCTGCTGACGGCCTTCTGCCATTTTTTCTATCCAGGAGGGTTTTGTGGATTAAAACTGAGGTTGGAGGAAGAATCAAAGACTAGCGCAGAACTCTCTCTTTTTATTTCACAGCATCCTTTCCCATACAGAGAAAATCAAGACTTCTGTGTCTCTACTGCAGGCCGTCGTGTCCACATATGACTGATGTCTCATTTCATTGATGTCTTGAACAAATTAATTTTCACAGGCACACATTGTGAAATAACTACTGTATGACAGCTTGGTTCCTCTCATCTCAGGTAGGGGAGCTGTACGACAAGGAGGACACCTATTGGTGCCAGTGTAATACCACAGTAATGCATGAAGCCAAACCCCAAAAGTCACTGACACTGATTAAAAATAAAGAGGTTTGCTTCTGCATTATACTGTTGTCGCCATCACCACATTGTGTGCACGTTGTCAGCATATGCGCAACCTTTTCGAGCCCTTATTGGTGATTACAACATTTCTAACTTTAAACCATAAACTGAAGTGCTGCCTATGAACCTGCCCTAAGCACTAAGATACATAAATACAGAAGGTTTTATGTTTATACGCTGTTACCACACTGCTGCTGACCATTTTTGCTGATGATAGAATATATTGAAAATATACTTTTAAAAATATAAATGTATATTGTAATACATTTACTATTAATAAATATATGCTATACTTATATTGTAAGTATAAAATTGAGCTTTGATTCACATTTACAGACAGATAACAAAATGCAAGTTGTTGTGCTGCCTGTGCAGACACCTGGACTGATCAAAATAGATTAAAAGGTGTATCTGTTCCATCAGATGTGTGTGAGAGAGACGACGCTGATGAAGTGCTTTCTTTCTAGACACGGTTAGTCTACAGTCATGAGGCCGGCACAGCGCTGCTCTGAACCACATGCTAAAGTTAGCAGGCAAACATGCTCATAAACAAATTAGCGTTTAACATTTCTTAACACAATTAGCAGTAAAACAAAGTATTCGGTGACTGGAATGGTGACCTGATGGTGGTGTGGGATGGAAAGTCAGAGGTAGATATTATTCCTGTGAGCTTCACAGTGCTAACAGCTCAGCCATCCAGTGCCTGCCATGTGTTACCTGTCCAAGTTCAGCCGCCTGCTGCAGAATCTCCACCTTCCTCTGAACACCTCGACGGGCGTGGAAAGAGTTTCTCTGACTCTGGATCACTATCACCACCTCTTCCAATCCTAGGAGGAACACTCACAGAAAAGGCAGAGGGATGACGTATTAGGAAAAGAAAAGAGACATGGCGATGCAAACAGACAAGGAGAAGCAATAGAAACACACAGGAATCTGCAATAATTCGGATAATACAACAATACAACACAATAATCATTTGTTTTCTTGCCATGAAAACATCACAGTGACAACAAGACTGCACAAAATCACTGCACCCAGCCAAGAAATAGTTCCACTCCTTCCGCTCATAAAACCACTGCTTATCATTTTTATGTTTAGTTTTTTTGTATGGATTAGATAAACAAGATACAACATGTTAATTAGTGAGCTTTAAAGGTGCTGGTAGGTGGGTTTTGCTTCCTTGTCACAGAGCCAAGCAAACTGTTTCCCTTTATATATCTATTCCCTCTAAATAATGTATTTCCCAAAATGTTGAGCTATTCCTTCAACTCCTCCTCCTATTAGATTTATTTATTGTAATTTACAATCTTCAAGATGTTAGTGTCTGGGTTGAGCTTTTCATGCACACACACACACAACTTCAAATACAAAATGGCGGCATGGGAAATTACTCCTCATTAACATGCACCACAAAACTGATTTGCTTTAATTTCTGACCATCTGCAGCGAAATCCCTCACTCACCAACAGAGCTGTGTGCGGTGTGGCCCTGATGCTCTGCTGCCTGCGGGGAGTCAGAGTTGATTCTCGTTAAGTCTGACACACGCTGCTGAGCTGCATAATGAAGCATAATCACGACAAGAATCTGAGGGGGGCACTTACATGAGCTCGACCTGTGTGTCTGTCTTCAGCAGAGGGACCTGAAGGCGGCAAGAAAGACGCAACAGTGTTATCATAGTATCATCGAAATGCAAAAACTATTACTGCTGACATCAGTAATGAATCAATCTATCAGTCAATCAGTGAATCTACAGAAAAAATTACTTTGCAGCAGCTTTAATGAGCAATAAGTGTGTGTAATTAGTTTATGCACACTGGGTTTGTCTACACTTGTGACTGAGATGAAGATCAGATCACATTTTATGACCAATTAATGCAGAAAACCAGGTATTTCCAAGGGCTTCATACTTTTTCTTGCCATTGCATTTATTCTTAAAATTTCTGATATTTTTGATAATTTTCGTTAACTGACAATCACCTTCATCATGTCTTCCTACAAAGGCTTCTGAATAATTCTGCCTGTGAACACTTTTCAAGATGGCATATTAAATTAAACAAAATAAAGCAAAATTAGCTTTGACAACATTTATTTAATTAACCTTGTGCGAATATATGTAATTTATATCTCCTGTTTGCACAACCCCATGGAATCACCTGGTCTGGCCTGTTGGTTTGTGATGTGTCAAGTTACACAGAATAAAATCAACATTTCCTATTTCTAATTTCAAAATTAAACATCCCAATATTTTGTAACACGACAAATGCCACAATGACACGCTTGAATGTCTCATCTGTGTACATCTTAATTTCAGGATATCCACTGATACACTTCCAAACTATAATGTGCTTTATGCGTTGTTATATTATATTGATAACATTTTACTTTGAAGCCCGAATCGGAGTAATTTCCGGTCCCTTCCAGCCCGTCTGACGCAGTGTATCTTACTTGATGCTAGCGGGCTAGCTAACACAGTAGCTGCGTCGGCCGGACATTGACCCCACTTACCAAGCCACAGAAGGAGCACAGCGACCAGTTTACATCCGGTAACCACATTACGGTGTGACATGACTCCCGTGGGTGTAGGTTTTCGTTTGAAATCACCGTCTACTCATGGCGACCTGAGGAAAAGTGGTCATCTACATTCCTGCGCTGGCAGGAGCGTGTGTGCCGGACTGACAGTGGCTGTCAGTGTGGGGGTGCAGCGACCTCTGGTGGACGCTAGTTTGCTGCAGATGAGCAGGGAGCATCCAGGCTGAGTGACACCTGCTCTGACCCACACTACCCCACGCTGGCTTCCCTTCTTCACTCAGCTCTCTAGACATGCTGCTTAGTACCAGCCTCACACCCAAAATGCACAAATGCAACCTGGTACATATCTCAGGGTCAACTCTCCCAACACGAAATACAAGTTTGTCAGTAATTATACGCTGAACTACAACAGCACAAACAACAGGCGGCATCAGAGAAATAATTATAATTTTATCTTCATTCATTTGGCTTAAACCAAGAACTCACATCATCGCACCTTAGAAAGTTAATTCACTGTTTTCCCACTCAAACTCAAGCATCAGCCAGTCTGTGTATCTAGAGCCCATTTTGCACATGTTTACATACGTATTGTCAAGACTGTTCATTCAGAAACCTTAAGGCATTATTAGATTAAAAAGAAATACCCAAATAATTGGATTGACGAGGACCTGTTGACAAACAGTTTTTTAAGTGTGATTTGCCAGAAAACTGTCCCACGTTACCTGAAATCACCTACATCAAAATAATGTTGTGTCATTCTGACACAGAAAAAATGTTCAGCATACTTTATGCTCACAGACGTGAGTGTTGGCATCTTTTTCATGTTAAACCCATTCACACATCAAAAATAGGTCAATTACAAGGCTGTCAAACACTGCATACTGGAGATATTTAAGGTTCAAAAAATGGTCCTTTCATCATTTGCAGTACATTCATCAAGTAATGGAGGAAAATAAATCTTCCTGTTAGCTGAGCTCGGACTAATGTTTATCAAACTCTGGTTTTTAATCTTTCACAATCATTTTGTAATTGATATACATAATTAACTGTGAATCACTCGCAACATTACATCAAACTGTTGCTAAAAACACATGGGAGTCTAAGCTTTAGGAACATACTGTACTGAGGATGAAACATGAGGAAAAATATGTAAGAATGTGTCAATACTCATACACAATGCACTAATACGCTAATACACAAATACTTGTGAGGAATGCTGAATAAACAGGAGCCTGTCGCAGGAAATGTAGAGAACAAGTGGTGAACAGGAACAGAGCAGGTGACGATCAACTGGACTGAAATTTGTCCTCTCAGAAGATATGCTTTTAATTATGAAATGCCCCCTTTGTTGTTCCCCAGAAGAGAGGTATCCAGACAAGAGGCTGACAGCATGTTTTCTGTTGTAGGCCGTGCAGACTGGTGGAACATCCAGAACAAATGAGTCAATAGTCTCCTGACCACAGAGGCTAAACACGGACTTCTTGGCCACACAAATTAAACAGGCTGGTTCTGCTGTGAAACCACAGTTGTGAGTGTTCACATTTTTGTGCAAATAAAGTGAACTGTGCAAAGAGAAATCCAGACGAGAAGACTGTGATCTATGGCAGCTTGAAGAAATCAGGAAAGTGGCATAGGTGGTATATTTCTCTATACACAAGTGGGAAAGGTTCCATGTTATCACAAATCTAGCAATATGTGAATTATGAATCTGTGTAATCTGAAGAAAGCAGTAGTGAATCTATATTGTCATATAGAGGGGAAAAAAAGCCTGAGCAAACATTTTGTTTGAACAAATAAAGGTAAAATATTGAAGCAAGATCAGAAAAGTTTCTGATATGAAACACAAATACGCAGCACATCAAATATTGTCACTGCACCACAAAGGCTCTCAGGTGACTCATGATTCACCGATGTTTCAGATTAGGTGCTGTAATTTTCCTTCTGGGCTGAAGAGTGATGTTATTTCCAAGCACAAGGCCAAGCGCTGCCTACAACTGTGGCTTCCCGTAAAGTCCTACATTCCACCCTCAAAAGTCTTCAAGTCTGAGCAAAATAATTACTCTTTCATTTCTATATGTGTTTGTGTATGACTTTGTTTGTATGTTTATTGTTATTGTTTACTTATGTGTCTTTATATAGGCATGTGTAGGCTATGTAGGGAGAAGCCCCCCCAGCCTTGGCAGGACCCTTTGATGAGTAATAACGTTGTCAGAGTGCCTTTGAAAGAGCTGTGTCATGTGCATTGAAACAAGAAGCAAATACATTTGCCTTCAAAATAAAAGCACAGCGATTGTTACTTTAGGCCCTAAAGTAACAATCGCTAAACCCTAAAGTTTAGGGGGTAAGAACATGGGCCAAATCCTAGACATCTGAGACATTACCATCAACTAAATAAATAAACTGACTATATGGTCACTTTTTATGCAGACACCATATCAGCCAAGTAAGTCATCCGTTACATCTGAAACGCCTGATCACATTTCTTGAATATTGTGTTATTCTCACATTTTACTTCGACACCATTGGACGGTACTAACAGTTAATGTTACTATTATTCTCTCAACTAATTGATTTGTTGTTTGGTCTATGAGAAATGCACATTACAGTTTCTACAGAGCCTTCACAGTATTGTCCAAAACCCAAGTTATGTTTTAACAATTTAAAACGGTATAAAATTATGCACCTTTGATTGATAAATGACTTAAACCAAAATTTTTTCCAAGTTAATCGACTAACTTATTGACTAAAAGATTAACTGACTTCAAATATGAGCTGTAGGCTACTAATTAATGCTCTTTGATGGCATTGTCAAAGATTTTATTATCTGTTATCTTCATCACGTTTGGTGTTTTTGCTTCTTGAATAACTTTAGTAAAAGGTCGCCGATTCATTATCTGTCGACTGACTAATTGATTACAATATAATATTATAATTAATTAATAATCGATTATAATTTCAGCTGCATACAGTTTTCCCAGTGAGGGGATTTATTTTGGCGGAGGGAGACCGGAAGTCTCATGTGGTAAACACGTCTAACTCGACAGTGGTTGGTGGTTATTAAAGCTGCGGACTGGAGTCTGGCAAAAAATAAACAGCAGCGACGGCAGCAGCAGAAAACCCTGGAGAGATGCGCAACACCACGACGCCAAGAGTGTCCCACAGCCGGATGAGGGTGACGGAGGTGGAGGAGTTCCTGAGAGACCCTCCGGCAGGTCTCTCCGTGCAGGCTCTCGGCTCCGGTTACCGAGTCCTCAGCGACCCGGAGAAGAGCCTGGTGCTCATCGATGACTTCCACTCCTGCAGAGGGAAAATAGTTTTCGAGAACTCGCTGGGAAGGTGAGGAGGGGGTGGGGAGAGAAAAAGACTTGGACGCAGCTGAGTACATACATACATGCATTTCCACGCACAAACAAAACTCACATGAAACTGTTTCATTTGTTTCCCACGACAGGAAAGTTAAAATGCAGAATTTGTGGGAGTACACCAGCATGAGGAAGAGCCTGCTGTCCAAGAGGATCTATCTGCTCATGTCTGCCTGCCAAAAAAACTTTTCAACGACCAACAGAAAGGCAGCCACGGATTTCAGAGGTAACTCCAGCTGTCTATCTCTGCATGGATTAAAAAATAAATGGTCCTTGAAGGCATCACTAGTCTATTTTTTTCATTTTTGAAACCACTATGTAGGTCATGCAGTTCGGTGGTATGAGTGACTCATGGTGGCTTTTCAGACTTGAAATGCTTGCAGTGGGTGGGGTGGAGAATTTACAGTGGTAGATGACAACATGTTTTTCTGCAAACTCTCCCCTTTTCAGTCCCTTGGCCTGTTTTTCATCATGAGTTATCTGCAATCCTGTTTCAGTGCTGAAGCAGTACGTGGTGTCCATCGACGGCAATGATCCTCTGATCAAGTGGCAGATGGAGAGAGGCCTGGACTGGACCATCTCTTCTGTCGCTGGGGAAAGCTACAGGGTGGATGTAAGCACTTTTGTGTCACTTTCATGCTGTTCAAAAGAGTTGCTGTATTCTGCTGATAATTTGCTGATGTTGAAAATGACATTTCCTTATGCCAGATTGACTTGACCGAAGCACTGGACAGCTGGGCAGCAAAAAACATCCACATTAAAACGGACAAACTAATGAAGGTCCAACCTGTCTGGAGAGATGCATCCTTCACCCTCAAATACTACTCGGATGCCCTCTTTGATTTCCCACACTGGTTCGGCTTCAGCAAAAGAAACTTTAAGGTAATTGTCTCATGTTTTTCCTATTGCACATTAATATTAATCTACACATCTGCATTTGGCAGCGTGCACATGCTTCTCTAACCCATCCTTCTCTCCTTGTATCTCTTACCATTAAAGTTGAGACTGACCTGAGCCAGCAGTGGATGAAGAGGTCGGAGAAGTCGAGTTTTATCTCCTCAGTTTTTGGTGGAGGCTTGGTCTGCTTCTGCAGGAAAAGGTTCAACTGATGAGCGGGTTGAATAGCAACCTGCCAGGTGAAGGACCAGCCTGCCTGTTGGGACTGCAGTAACTCGTTTCTGACTGCTGTTGGGTCCAAATATTCCTTCTGTTCAGAGGATGTAAACTACTGCCAGGGACTGATGAGGAAATTCTTTAATGGCATGAAGATTTTTTTTGGCAAATTATGTCTAACTTGAATTTTAAACATATTTTTTTAAAAACCAACCATGCAATTACCTCGTGATTTACAACTGTTGTTTTATATGAAGTGTTAAAGGGGTTAAATCTGTGCTACTGCGATGTAAAATGTTTGCAGACTTTTGTACCAATGAGTCAGCGTTTGTTTATAAGCTGTTTTAATTTTTACCAAACTCCAATACAATAAATGCTCTTTTACAAACAAACAAAAAAAGAAGACTGTGTTTTAATTCATCAGTTCACATCAGATAAAAGATAAATGTGGGCAAGTGTTGTTGCCTTTAGGTGACACACGCTGGATTAAGGGATGAGGAGAAGAGCAGATGCAGCACCGGTGATGGTTTGTACATATTCTTTGTAGTTGCTGCCGTAGTAGCGCAGCAGCAGGTGGTTAAAGATACCCACAATGCACATCAGGAACAGGAAGAAGATGATGCGTTTCCCAAACAGGTAGCCTGGGGTGCTACAAAGAGATCAAAGAATGAGTTTTACCATGTCTCTTAACACACACACAGCATAGATCATTTGTGTTCATTTACCATTGAGAGGTGTGGCCCAAGTATCCAACAAAGTACTTCTGCCTCACGAGAAGGTAGATGATCCCGGCGAAGGCAGCAGGAGCTTCAAACAGATGACAGAAGAGAAAAAAAAATGAAACCGGAAATTATTTATATGGGAAATTCCTCCTTTAGACACTAAAGAAACTTGTTATGGGTTTAATGTTAAATGTTTTATAATGTGGTTTATTTGCTATTTTGATGTTCTAAGAATCTAGTGACGCTCTCAGGCGTTGGTCAGTATGTTTACCTGTGCAACTAGAAAAGTCTCATGTTAAAGTGATCAAGTGTTAATTTGGCTTAAAGGGCTGCTGCTGATAAACTCCAGTGAGTGAAGGGTTAACATCCCTGAAGAAAATGTGATATTTATATCAATATGAATATGTCTATGTTTTATGTATATGTGAAGTTATTTTTGCAGGGAAATACACGAGTTAAATGGACCGTATTTTCTGTCAGTTGAAACATCCTGAATATTTATGGTTAATTATGTGCAAGAATCTAATTATGCTTCATGTGCAGATAAATAGAAATATAGTGCGAATTTGAATAAGAACTTGTTTTGTACCGAGTGCACCCAATCTGATAACAACAAACTCTTGCCTCATCAGTTCTCCTCTGAAACAGTGCATTTGTATGTGGTTGCCGTCTGTGCCATCTGGGAGCTGCAACAGCTACAGTTTGGTAAAGGCCTTTTCCTGTTTAAGCAACTACCATTTGCACAAAGGTAGGTCTGTGCAGAAATGGTGGAGAAATGGTTTTCCGTGTTTAGGCAAAACTAACCTCAACCCCTTTAAAAACCTTTGGGATGAACTGGGATGCAAACTGTGAGGCAGGCCTGATGGCCCTACACCAATATCTGAAATCTCTAATGCTCTTGTGGCTTAAATGAGACAAACTCCTTGAGGCCAGATCCCAAAATCTTTGTCTGAGGAGTAGAGGCTGTTATAACAACACATTAATATGGTTTTGGAATGACGTGTGTAACAATCACATAAGGTCTCCACTGACTTTTGGCCATATAGTGTAGACGTTACTGATTTGACTTAAGGTATAGGTCTAAATTTGCAAAATAATCTATTTATAAAACCTATTTGTACAGAACAAAGCCACTCTTGTATGTCTACCTGACCTTCCGCAGTTGCATTGACTTAAGGTGGGTGTGGGTTTTATTTACAATATAAAAGTGTGACTGTTTCCTTTATGGTAGCTGATTAATGATTACCTTGACTGAGACACACACCGGCACACCACATCACTGCCAGGAAAGTGGGATAAGCATCCATGCAGTTACGGCTGAAAGAAACACAAACAAGACCTGTTATTAGCACGTTTCCAAGAAGTCACCTGCAAATGAGAACCTATGGAGCAATCACCAATCTGTTACTGACAGCAGCGGACGATACCAAGAGCCCTTTCTACAAATGTTGAGAAATGTTTTGAAATTGCAAAGCAGAAGTGGCTTTGAAAAAAAAAAAACTAAAAAATGATCCTTTGGCTTTCTGAGTGTTAAAGGAGCAAAGCTGAAGTGGAAAGCCAGGAAAAAGTGAGGCCTCTCTCCGAGTCGGCACGAACTGGCTGGTGCAATAAATTGCAATAATCAGTACAGTATGTTGCACAGAACCATGACCCTCAAACCTTTTCCAATCTCACACATCAGGAGAGTTATCCAAGATACACCACACTTTACAAGCTGATTTAATGAATCTGGTAAGTTTTAAACCGTCACCAAAAGTTTGCATCACATTTGGCTTTTTTTTTTTTTTGAAATCCTAACATCAAGACCGGATGTGGCTCAGATATTTCCTTTTAAAAACAGGTAGTACATTGTTGCTGATGAACTAATAGAGCCCCAAAGGCCAAGACTTAGCTGTTATATCAGGTACAACTATTAGATTTGAATTTCTGATTAATTTGTTCACTATTTTTTCTGATGGACAGATTCATTGTGCGTCTTTACTGATGGCAGAAAAAAATGGACAAATGTCTGTTTCAGTCTCTGAAAGCCAGAGATGATGTATCTGACCAACAGTCAGAAAGAGAAACACAGCAAATCCTAGAGATTAATTTTCTCCCCATCAACTGATCAAATAATGGATTAATCAGCACTAATTATCTGTGACACTTGTTCATGAGGAATCTCAGTAGTTAATAATAAGTAGATCTGCTCTTGGCAAACGCTTATGTGACAAAGCCAAGGCACTATTTTGAAATGTCCACAGCCCGCAGACCGCCAACGTACGAGCAGTTTTCACTCATTTAACTTGCTCTGATGACGATGACTCACCTTACTGAAAAGCTGGGGGACTAATTGTTTTTCCAGCTTTCCCAGCAAACATTCAAATGAGTTCTATTCCAGCCCCCCCCCCCCCCCCACCCCGTCTGGGAGTGCACAGGCAAATGAGGCCTGCCTCTCGATGGAAGTAACAATGGGGGAATGTAAAACCGAATGGAAAGTTTGTAGTAGGAAATAGAATAACACAATGTCGCTCAGTGTGTCACTGTGTTCGAATAGATGAACAGAGGAGGCGAGTATGGAAGAAAGAGCACTCACTTGGCACAAGACACTCGCTCAAAAGAAGACATGTGGGACCTTTGATTCTTGCATTCCCTCTCTACCTTCTGGGCAAAGAATGCTTCAAACAGAGACAAAGAAAAAGCAAAAAAATGAACTGAATGTCATCATTTCTAACATCTTTAATTACTGAAAGTTTAAAAAAAAAAAAAATCGACATTGGATTCTTGCTTGTTCTTACTGTTCTGAAGGACGCTGAGCAGGGTGACGATGACCAGGAGGTAGATGTTTTTCACCACTTCGTCAGAGTCCATGATCAACGCGGGAGCTGCGGGAGCAGGTGGATGCTGAGGCTGAGGGAGGCAGAGTGTGAATGCATAGCTATGGTCCGTCGCAGAGCATAAACCTGATCTATGGCGTCATAGTCCCTATCTCACCTCCATCTCTCGTAAACACTCATTTGTGGCTTCCCCTTTATGTAAATGATCCTCTGGCTTAAAACAGAGGGGTGCAAGCAGGCTGCCCGCTACTTCCTCTCTGTGTGTTTGTGTGAGACTCATCAGACCGCAGAGGCAAAGGCTCAGGCACAGGCCTCTAAAGAAATGTACATCGCTGTTCCTGTATATTTTTGTTTTCATCAGCCAGCTGTTATCATTCAATGAGGCATTAACATTATACCTCTGCTCCTCCTTCTATGACAAAGTCAAACTGTCTGCTGCAGGGGTATTTGACATGTTAGAGTCACACTATAAAAATATTCTTTTACAAGTAGAAGTCCTGCAGTCAGAAGTAGAAGCTCAAAGAAATGTGCTAATTTTATTTTATAAGTTGATCCTATAATTTATGCGTAAAATCTTTATCTTCAAACTTACCGGTAAATGTAGCTGTCAAATACACGTAGTGGAGAGTATTCACCTCTGAAATGTCATGGACTGAAAGTATAATCGTTTATAAGAAGTAATACTCAACTGAAGTGCCTAGAAACTTGTTTAGGCACAGCGCTAGTGGTAGTAAATGTACTTACTCCACCAGCAGTATGCTGTGAAACAGGCTTTGAATGCATAAGTACAGTAAACCCTAGCTATTAACAAGCTGTCTCAGTGACTGGGTTATTCTGACTTGGCCCACCTACAGTCAAACAGCACCTGCATGTGCTTTTGAATGGTAATGCACTTCCCTCTGCTTTTCTTCCCCACTGATTGTATGAATTTACTGTAATTTCTCCACAATTTAATCCAACAGATGTTGTGCACAAAGAAAGCTGCATCTTTTCCTTTTGGTAAAATGAATTCTATTAAGGCCACTACGACCCCTCCCCAAATTGTTTTGCTATAAGTGCTACATTAATAAAAAGGATTATAAATGAATCAAATTGCCCAGATGTTGTGTGTTTGAAGGAGTCTGGTCAATCACAGCAAATCCTGCTGCTCTGTGGCTTTAGTTTATTTTGTATCGTTCAAAAACCATAAATCATATGAACAATGACTCTAACTTATTACTTGATGTGATTAACTTAGACTGCGACAGCTTCAAATAATCATCAAATAATTTTGTTCAAAATTTAGAGATTTCACCTTCCTCTTATCATGGCTGACACTTAGATACTTCCAGGTCATTTCACTCACTTAGGAACCTTCCTAAGCAAAGACTTTTCAACTGCAGCCCATGTTTGAGAGAAAGTCTGAGTGTTTTGAACATAGTATTCCTACAGATGGACAGAGGGGGAGTGGATCACACTGCAGGGCGTTTTGAGGAGGTTAAATAAATGCTGTGATGCTTTTTTTCTGCTGTAGAACGACCACAGCTGTTGTTTTAAGAGCTTTTCCTCAAGTTCAAAGCAGATGAACCTGGTGGAGTTTTACATTTACTGCAGAGATTTTTCTTTATTTTGAAAGAGGCTCAGTTGGTTTGGACTTAGTCTGTGGCTCACCTGGAAAATAAACACACACACACAAAAACCGATTCAAACTATATGGTTTTGATGGTTTAATATTTGAGTACATGATCTCCAAGAAAATGCATGTTTTAATAGTAGGAACTTGTCTTGTTAAAGCTGATTGGGTGTTGAAGACACTTCACATACAGAACAGTACTTCAGTCCTGTCACCTCAGACCTGCACCTCAGAGAGGAGCCTGGCTCCTGTGAGCTCTCTGTGTGCACATGCTCCTAAACTTTGATTTATCAGTCAAATAACTGATAACACAGTGCTTGTTGAGTGACCCCAAGTGTTGCAAAATAGGGACGACATACATGTTGTTTCACCTGCATTTATTCAGATTTGTTATTCTGAGTTGACTGTGTGTGGTGTCATTGTTGTTTATTAATCAGCAACGATGTGATGATGATGATGAAGAAAACTCCGCTGATACCGTCTTGCTCGAATATAAAGAGGTTTATTACAAAGAAGTCCAGCATCAAATCAAGCACCCTGGGTTGCCTGAGAGAGGAGTCGAAGCCAATATGAATCTCCTCTGAATAACAGCTCTAACTCTCCTCCTATATAGGTTGGTTGTTTTCATGAACCTAAGACAAAACATATGGTTCATAAATAAAAAAGGGCTTCATTACATAAGATGAGGGAGTCACCCATCTCCCAATGGCACCTAGAACTTTTGACCTAGAACCTCTTAGCTAAGGCCCTTAAATCTTTTTGACCTGGGGACTCCTAGCTAAACATAACAAACCCATAAAGTCACATAATATATAGAACTTCAGATACTACGTCATCATTAGAGGTGATCAAATACACATCAACCTGATATCATTTTTACACATTTTATATTTGAAACAGATTCCAGATCCAAAGGCCCTGCTGACCGAGAAGAAGAATGCATTCAGGTCAGGGATCAAGGAGGAGCTGCAGAGGGAGCAGACTGAGCTGAGGAGAGTCGTACACACAGCTGGCTACATCTCTGCTGTGAACTGGGATCAGAAAAACTACCAGACTCCTGTCTCTTAGCATCTTATCACTTATAGCAAGACATTTGAAATTCTTTAAACCTTACGTCTGGTAATTCCCATTGAGTTGTACTGATATAAAACACAGTGTCGTACAAAGACTGATAAATAAATCCACTGCCACTGCCCCAGACAGACAAAGAGACAAGTGACAAGGAAGTGACGTCTTCACTGATGATAACCCGCCTTGATGAGAGGACTACATTTTCATTTTGACCCCTCCTGAGCGTCGTGGCATGTAAATGTAATTGAATGGACTGTTTGCTTATTGTTTTTGAATATTGTCACTGTAGAGCAGGTAAAGTCTTTGAAAATGAAATGGCAAACAGCTTTTCAGTTTTCATTTTAACATGATCATAGAACGCCCACATGAGTGTGTGAAAATCAAAATACTAATTGAATTACTGCATTTTATTTTTAATTTTTTACTTAAATAATACCTCCTGTTGGAAGTGGAGTTACGTGACTATTGGGTGGAAGAGAAGCAGCTGCACATGTGCACTGAGTTTTCTTTGATCTGTCCTGAGCTCGTTCTCTGTTTGACCTTCAGTCGAGCTGCTCCCGTCCATCATTTCACCTTTGTTCCTGAGTGTGTTGAGTGAGTGGTTTATTTCATAATATTATATTGTAGTCGTGTTTATTTTGTTTTAAGTAATACATCTAATCTCCTTAGTTTGTTTTCATATGATTATATATTTAAAGTGAGACTGTGTTGATGTAGTGGTGCCAATTTATAATTTTTTGTGGCTTTATTCAAAATAATATAATAGAATTGACCTGTATGTACACTTTCTTTAATTTGTAGAAATATAACCACCCACCTGTAACCACTCTCACCCGACTGACTGCAAGTGAAAGATTAAATACTTTCAAATGGAACCTGCCTCTGCTGCTTGTCTTATTCTTGAAGTCAAGTCTTACAACACATAAATGCGTGGGAAGTTACATTTTCAAGTTTACAGGATCATTTGATTAAAGCCCCCTCCAGGCTTCTATAACGGTCATAACATTTATAATTTTACTCTGTTATTTTTCTGCACCAGATGCTTTTAGGGTGGGTACACTATGATATAATCATGGATTGTGCTTTTAAAGGAGAACAGCTATATAACTCAAACAGCCTGACTGATGAGACTTCGCCTTTGACTTTTTTTTAAATATGACATTTGCAAGAGACTCTACATTAACAGAGAATGTTTTTCTGCTGTTAGTTCATCATTTACACTCAATAGCTCTTAATGTGGATTCAATTAAAAAGAGTGATGCAGTTCCTGCATTCCACCATTTTATTAGTCGTTTAGGACATTTATTTTCATGGAACATCCACTGATACAGAGTCGCTTGTGTAGTATAAGGAGTATCTTTGTTTGGGGATTCTCTAGATTTCTGACTTGAGGACAGAGTGATGCATGTTTCTAAATAAAGAACTCACTGTCCTTGGGCACAGGAATTACATATGTGACATTTAAACCTTTTATTTAATCAAAATTGCTTTCACATGAATGAACTGTATAGTTATGATTTGAATCTATTGCTAACTTGAACTTTATGCTCAGCTGCTGTCGGCTTTTTACCGTCTCTTTTCGCTGCAGTTTATGGATTTTTGCTGAATTTGATGAACTTTCAACTTTCCTTCTCTCACAGCTTACGTTTATGGATTTTGTTTCACTTGCAGCTGATAATTTTCTGGACTCTTGCTTCTTGTTTGCTGGTTTACTCTGTGTCCATGAGGATATGAGTACTGTTGTGTAAATGTGTTATTTAATAAAATAAAAATAGTCATTTCTCGATGTAACATGATTCTATTCTGCATCTAAGAGAAGGGTCGGCATGGGGAAATTAACAAAAGCCAGAACTGACAATGGGCCGACTCGGCCTGGTTGTGGGTTGGTGGACACTGGACACCAGTCAGACCACACTTGAGCCGAATCTCTTGGCCCATATTCGTCCAAGTCTCTGCCAGAGTAATATGAAGAAGAACAGCACAGGAAAATTAAACTGGGGAGCAAACAAACACAAACACAGCGCAAACCTCTAACAGTTGGAAGTCTGATACACAGGAAGCAGGGGCTTGCAGGGAAAAACCAGAACAGACAAAAGCTAACTGCATTTATGGAGGGCCCACATACGGGGACTGGACAGTAAACCCGCCATCACTGTGTGAGTGTAATATGGGCAAATGCAAACATTTGTATATTAAAAATTAAATATTACTGTATAAGGGAAACCATGATGGTATTTTGTATTCTAATAGTCATTACAGTAAAAGCAATAAAAACATATTTTCTATGGATCACATGTTCTTATATCGCTTCTTCGGTGGAGAGGAAGGCAACAGAACCACCTGCCCTCTGATTGAACTCTTCTCTGTGATTGGACCGTCAGTGTCCAGTCATATTCAGGTGTGAAAATAGGGTCTAAATTTTACTTGTAACTTCAGTGTCCCACACTGTTTGGGGACTTTAAAGACTGAGTTTTACTCTGTTTTCTGTTGTATCCGTACACAGATGTTCACAAAAACACTGCTGGTTGTGCTAGAAGTGGTAAATTTATTAGTACATTTTACAGTTATACTTACAGTTTATGCTATTTCAGATTTAAATGGATGATTGAATGGAGGGAAACAGGGAGAGGGGCATTTTTAAAATTGCTACACCTCCCACATTTTTGACTCCACAGACAAAAATATTTAATATCGCTGGATTCAGCAACAGATTCAACTTTATTCTTGTAGAGGCTGCTGTTGACCTCCAGGCCTATTGCATTACAGAGAGGTGTGTTATGGTGTTTAATGATTTAAATGTGGTGGACAAAATAAAAGGAACACCTGTCACTGCATCCTCGAAATGATCTCACAGTTTCATCAATACCTCTTTAACATAACATTATAACCTTTATGAATGAGGATTTATTGCTGGACTGTTACATTAAACTGATTATTATTATTAATTATTGTTAAGTGTGTTTAACAATGATGTTGCCTGTTCATTTGAAAATGTTAATAAAGATTTAAAAAAACAAAACAAAACACATTTTCCACAATGTAAGTAGTTAAGTCATGTCAGCCTAACAATACACTCTCTCTTCTATCGAGATTAAAAGTAACTGAGATTAAAACTTTTTTCCTACTCCACATAGATCATAAATCCTTTAAAGAGGTTGAAATGTAAACATTATAGGGTTTTTTTGTTGTTTTTTTTTCATTCAGAAAAACTGCAGTTCTTCCGTTTACCCGTAATTTTTGACAGGTCAGTCTTGCCAGGTCCAATAAGGCGGTGGTGTTGTCACTATGAGCGTATTTACCTGTAGGTGTCACCTTTTCACCTCAAATCATATCAACTTCATCCACGACGTTGCTTAAAACCTAAAGAGCTTCGTCATATAAGTTGTGCAGGGGCGGTGATGCCAGGTTACATCAAGAAAACCACACAACAATAAAGATACAGATCACAGTTATCAGGTATTAATATAAAATAAAACTTCACATGGCAACATGTCCCATATGGTCTAGCGGTTAGGATTCCTGGTTTTCACCCAGGCGGCCCGGGTTCGACTCCCGGTATGGGAACTCGAGCTTTTTTACCTGGCTGTGAAAAACAACTACCAGCAATTGAATATTAGTGCGACAACACTCAAGATGAAAAAATATATTACTGTAAAAAGAAATAATCATAGATTCAAGCGAAATATCTCATATGCTCAGCTGCCAACAATGCAAAAACATGTTTTAATTCATTTTTTATTTATTTTTATCATTAGCAATTTCAAATCGTCTGATATTTCAAAGCACCTTGACAGATTTTAAATATTTTGTTTGTGTCCACTTGTGTTGCCTGTGGCAGACATAGTTCCCAGTTTAACCACAAAGATTATGATTTCGCCTTTTGATAGTGTTGAATTCTGGGTCTGGCAGTTTCTCTAACTTGTTTTTATTTTTTTTTTTAACTTCAGAAGAGTCATAACTTGAGCTAAAAATGATGCTGCAGTTTCTGGTTGATAAGAACATGTGCAAAACTGTGACTCATCAATAACCATTTACAGTATGTACAGTAACTTTAAAATGAAAATATAAATATTTAACTTCTCTACAAGGGAGCTGGTTGAGGTGAGTTTTAATCTGGTACACACATTTTGTTCAAGTTGAATTTCAAAACAATCATTCTCACAATTTGAAAATATAAGATTCATCTAAAGTATTTATTAAATGACACTAAAAAAAAAAAAAAAAAGAAATATATTTCATGAGAATCTTCAAGTAATTGTCAAAAGGGCAAAACAGAGCAAACAAACAAGGAGATTGCTTTATACAATCCATATATGTACAGTATATATAAACAACAAAGTGCCAAACTTGCAGAAAACATTTAAAGATGTGGTTTACACATTTTATCCAAGGTCAAACACACAATTGCCAACATTGTTGACACACACGCAAACTTCATGAAGTTATCTAAATTAATAGCAACATAAATACACCAAGAGATGTCGCTACTTTAAACTGAAAACTACACCTCAGTGTGGGGACAAACAGACAAGTCTGACTGATGAATAGAGATGGGGATGTTATCAAATCTGAATCCAGTTTTCAAATCCCTTTTTGGGTAGTTAATTTGATGTTGTTGTATTATGGTATAATATAACTATCAAAGCTAAACCCTGGTCGTACTACGGTGGTGAATGGTTGTGAGGATTTCTCCACATTTTTTTGTCACTGCTTTGTGAAATTTATCAACCCTGTCCTGACCCCCTTTGCACCTCACTGGGAGGGGGGGAGCGTAGAAGCTAAAGTGAAAACAACACAGTGGGAACAACGTTAATTCTACTTCATCATTCAGTGAATATCAATTAAATGGAGTGCTGATGTTTTGCATGCACGGTGGGCCTTATGTTATCTGAAGACAAGACTGCTACAGGTCACAGAATCTGATGGGGCACAGAATACGGTGCTACATCAGCGGGCCGAGTACTCGTCCTTCTCATCTTCTCAAAAATGCCACAAATTCTTACTTTAACAAGTTGGTTGGTAGATATTTACAAAAAAGGACTTGTTGTTTCCCCCTTCATTCTGAACACCATCCTACAAATATTACATTTTGCAGTTTTGTAGACTTTGAAAAGCCAGTCCTCCGTGTGTGCTCTTAACAACAGCATCACAGATTTGTCCTGCATTTGTATTTGCCTTTTTGTAGATGTCTACATCTTTTTCTTTAGTGACACCTGTAGTGTCAGAGAGAGAAGCCTCACTAAAATACACAGAACGAGAATGAAGGATTCTTGAAGGAATAAGTGATTCTTTGGCTTTGGATTCTTAAATCTTTGTATTTTACCAAATTGGAACCAGATCCTAAATGAATGCTGGTATCAGAACCCATCCCTTCTGATAATGAGGTGTAGCTCGTTAAACAAGTAAAATTTTGCATAATTTTCTCACAACAGTAACTTAATGTTATCTTATCTGCAGACTACACTCGTCCCCCACATCTCAAATGAAAAATTCAAGTGCACTGAGCGCCTCGCTCTCCATCTCAGTCTGTCTCTGAGCCGCAGCCTGCGAGAGAAACTCGTCCAGGAAGTTTTCAGAATGGCTCCCGCTCGTACAGATGTTCGTCTGCGACACTGCACCGAACGCATTAACCCCGCAGTCCAACTGCTCGACTCCATCTTGTTTGCTGGTGAGCATCTCTAGGAAGTCGGTGCTGTCTGGTGATAGGTTGCTGGCTGTCGTTGCCGGTGAGATCAGGTCTGAGAGGAAGTCGTCGGAGGGGGAGCCGCCATATGTACTGGAGGTAACTGCGTAAGGAGAACTCAGGTCAGTGCTGTCCGGTCGGAGGCTGGCTCCCCCCTGATGACCCAACAGTTCGTCCAGTTTGGCGAGCTTCTTCTTCTTTGCTTTCAGTTTCTTTAGCAGCTTGTACCTGAGAGCTTGAGTGTCGCTGAGCCCCAGAGGAACCTTTGAGTGGCTGCTCTGCTTCTTGGAGGAGATCTCAGGGGGCCCCTTTGCTTTAGGCTCAGAGAATAATGCACCAGACACCACTGTGGTGTTTGTTAGTGGTTTTTGGGGGTGAGAGGTGACGGGTTGAGACGGATTTGATTTGCCATTGAGCAGTGCGGGGAATGGGAGTGGACTCTTGGCGCTGAATGCACCGTACATTTCTGCAGCTTTCATTGAGAGACCATCACTCTCCTCTGTCCTGAGCTGTGGTTTGGGGAAGAGAGCTCCAGCAATCTGCTGTCTTCTCTCAGGGTTGGGGGTAGAGCGAGCAGAAGGAGAGGGCCTTACCTGTGTGACCGGGGTAGGTGTGTGGGTGGGAGCGGGTTTCGCAGGGGACTTTTGAATATGGGTTAGTGGGTGTCTGCTGACTAGGAAGGACCAGCGAGCGCTCTGATCTAGCGTTGGTGGACTTTGCTTACTGCTGGGCAGGGGTGAGGTATCAGTAGAGAAGGGGGGGGGCGTTTGCTGTGTAGTTTCAACAGGTGGTGCCTTTTCCTGAGCAGCAGCAGCCAAAGGTTGATTACTGATTACTTCAGGGGGCTCAGAGGACACAGGCGGTGAAGTATGTGGAGCTGACGCTGCTTTTTTACCTTTCTGCCTACTAACGGTTGTGCCTGTGCCTGTGCCAGTTCCCCTCCCTCTCCCTTGTCCTCTCCTGGCAGCGGGCACATATGTTGGATCACTCGACGAGCCATCAACAGATTCAGACGAGCTTGAGGTGGTGGGAAGCTCAACATCAGGGTTGTTACCCACCTCACTGCCCATCACAGCGGAGGAGCTATCTGGTGTCGCATCGGGTATTTCATTCGGGCTGGGAACACTCAAATCCTGAGTTTGTTCGTTGTCATTTATCAGCTGCATTTCTGAATCAGGTTTTAATTCCACCAGTGTGAGTGTAACAATGTCATCATGGCTAAGGCCCTCGAAGGTGTCGAGCAGAGTTGTGGAACCTATTGATGCATCAAGGCCAGCTGTGAGGGTTGTGTCTATGATATTGCCGCCGTCCTCAGATACTGAGAGTGCACAGACAATGTCGGTGTCATTGTGAGAAGCGAGAAGAGACTGATCCGGAGAGCGAGCCGACAGTTCGTCTGCTGCTAAGTCTTTGTCACTCACACTGGGGTTCATCTTATTTTTAGGTGGGGTAGAGTCAGAAAATGTGCTGGTGGGAGAACAGACGCGAGGCTCTTCATCCTCCTCCACTTCCCAGAAGACAATGTGCATCTCCTGAGCAGGAACCGGGAGCTTCTGATGGGTCTTACAGTCCGAATGTTTCAGGTCGTCATATTCCAGCCACGATCCTGCGAAGAACAGGCACACAGTTACGACAAAATCAGCATGTGTTGCATGTATGTTTAGACTAATGTGTTATGATTAGATTCTCAGCCTGATGATGATGATGATAATGGCATCTTTTTTTTTTTCGCCAAGAAATTAATCAAGAGGCAGCAGCACATACAAACAAATGTAGATATGGCAAAACATAATGCAGATTAATCATATAGATCCAATGTAGAAATAATAATTAACTGTATTGGTGAAATCTTAGGTAAATAAAGAAAATTCTGTATAAATGAAAGCGAAACAAATCCTACATGGCTGGAGCTTTTCAAAGTTTAACACTACATAAACTGTCCAGCAGACTGTGCTGTTGGAAAACTACAATGTGGAGGAATAAAAAATATGAACCTTAATGTGTCTTAACTATGAGCTTTAGTGTTTGTGGTTTCACACCAAGTGTGAGTGCAACTTAGAGACTGATAAAGAAGCAAAAAAAAAAAGGTGCGTGTCATTTCACCTCAGTTATCTATGTAGGAAGTCTGTAATAAATATATAAACATCCTCTCAGAACTAAATATGGCAAAGTAACTCAAACATATTTAGAATTGCTCTGTTGCATCCAAACCAAACCTCCACTGCAACCTCATTAACTGACCCACATCTTAGCCAAGTCATTGGTCAAAAGATATTGTTTACATATGGTGAAAAAAATGCAATAAACCCACAACAGAATCTGCCTCAAAATACGCACCATCAGAATTACAAAGCCAGGTGACAAAGTGCTTCAGCTGGCGGTCGTACTGTATCACAGTGGTGACCGAGTAGCGCTTCCCTTTGAAGCTGAAGGTGTAGAGTCTGACGTCGTTGTCAGGAAGGCCCTCGACGAAGTGTAGCACAAACACTGGAGGCGCGCTAAACAAAACACATGGCAGACGTCTGGTTAAATGGATGAACAAGTGAAGTTTCTCTAAATAATGTAAAACAGTTTCAACAGAGCTACAAAACCTTCTGCGTATAAAATGTGTTATTACAAGAATATATGTTTTATTATAAGATAGCTGCAGTTGATATTCAGTTGTGAACATTGATATTTAATGATAAATCTGTAATATTTCAGAGAAGTACAATTCATTAATAGTTAGTCATTTCGTTCACCCTGGTAGTCAGTTACTTACATAGTTAATTAGTGAATGAGTAGCATAACTATGGAGGCACAGTTTCTTTATCGTGTCCTGTGGAGAAGTTTTTTTGTAATCCTGCTAACCTGAGGTTTTATGTTGGACTTGGAAATGAACGGTTGGACTGATTCTGGTGTAGCTAATCTGGAGACAATGGCTGGACATACGTGAGCTTTTTTACTGCTACATAGTCATTAATTATTCAATGGCTAATATGTATGTTAAAATTCACACCCTTTGTTGACATAGTAATCAATAACGGCATGTAATCAACATGTGCTTCAACAGCTACACTAACATCATCTCCTAAGGCCCTGTGCACACCTGGTATCAACATCCGTCTCAGGTGATCCAATCACAAGTGGCCAGCTCTAAGTACAGGTGTGAACACAGCATTTCAGATCCGATCACTCAGACCACATTAGGAGGTGGTCCGAGCCACATGTGGCCACATTCTTTTAGCAGTGTGAACACAAATGCGTCCTGGGCCACACTGAAGGACCCCCTCCTCTACCAACGTCCTCTGCCACAGTCTAATGAGTCTCAACACAGTTTCACAACAAACCAAAAATATTTTACTATTGCAAATGGATAAAACCTCATTTCACTGTAGAGCTACATGCAGCACATTCATTTGCTCAACCCCCCCCCGTACTGCTCTCTCTTTACTCGCACTCTCTCACTCACACACACAAGCGCATTGCCAATGGATGAGTCTGTCTTTCTAAAAACTGTGCATACCTGTTTATTTGCATATAAAGTTGGAAAGTGAGATACCATCACATGTGGAGATACATTTCAAAGCCAGGTGTGAACAGACGTATTTAGAGAGCCAACCACTGAACAGGGCCTAGGATTACTGCAAGTGTTAATCTTTGTTACTTTTTAATTCATTCATTTTAAAAAATTGAGAGAAAATTTGACTATTTGTGGCATGTGCACGAGTCTGACCACCCTACTAAGTCAGTTTTTAGTGACCCCACCCACACCCTTTGGCAGATATCATATTTTACAAACACTTTCTGCAGCCTGCTAAGACTCTTTCTATTGTTCTATTGTTATTGTTGTTCTATTGTTAGGAGGTTTCACCCACTCTTCCTGCAGATCACTTCAAGTTCTCAGATATTTTTAGGCTGTTTCGCGCACACAAAACAAAATCTACCCATAGATTTTCAGTCACGCTCAGGTCAGGGGACTGCGAGTGCTTAAGCTTGTTTTTCTTGAAGAAGTCTATGGTGGATTTTAAGGTTTGCTTTGGTTCACTGTCTGGCTGTAGAAGCCAGTTTCACTTTCTCAACTGAATGGATGATATTTGCATCCAGAGTTTGCTGATATTTAGCGGAAGCCGATCTTCCACACTCTCTATCTGTGCAGTGTTTCGTGTGCCATTGGCTGCCACATAGCCCCAAAGCAGAACATTTCCAGCCCCATGCTCAACAGTTGGCAAAGGAGCAGTTACCATGCACTGACTTGGTAGGGTGGCTAAACTTTTGCACATCACAATTACTGTTATTTTTCTACTTTTTACATTCATTAAAAGGAAAAATAAGAGTACATTAACATTTTAAGAGAGACTTATTTTTAAAGTCTGTTTGCTTCTTTTCGCTTCAAATAAGCAAATACATGTGTCATTTGCCCAGGAGTGCCCAAAGGTTTGCATAAAACATTCACAGCGCTAAAACACATTGGTCTTCATTTTTAAATTGTACAGTTTGGTATATGCACAAGTAAATACAATGCTCTGACATGAAGTAAATGCATCTTACTCAATATTCAAATTGTGACTTATAAAACCTTTTGTAATAATGCAACATTTTTAAAACTACAAAGGTAGACACATTAAAAGCTTAGTTCTCACCTCTCCAGCATCATAGTCCTCCTCTGGTTCTTTTTGCAGCATACGTTGCACGGGGCCGAATGGACTGCATGAAGAGGGCGCCAATCAGGCACAATATTTGTGAAGGTGGGAAGAGTTTTCGTAATCCTGAAAAGTACAGCATCAACTACATTTAGGATTTATACAGTTTTGACCATTTCCCAAAGGAATAATAATTTTAAAAAAAAAATAATATGTAGATTAATTCTATTTTCCTTCCTACCTTTCTTTGGAAACAGCTTTGCATTCACTGCACTTGAACTCCCAGTGAAAGGTCGACTGAAAGAGAGGCTCCACCCAAGAGTCCATCCTGAGCAGAAGTGGCATGGCAAATACAGGTGTTTCCCTCTGGCCTGAAAAGCACATGCAGCAGTTAGAGCATGGTCACTGGTACGAGTGCTGACAGCTGCTGTTCTAGATAATTTTAAAGAATCTAAATCTCTGGAGGAGATATGGGTTCGTTTTTAGAGATCACATGTGTCTGCACACCTGAAAGTGAAAAAACGATGTCTCTTGGGGTTTATTTAAAACAGCATCTGCATTACTTGCTGCATTCACATCCCCACCCAACCGCACTTTCATATAATATAAAGATTTGGCTGAAACAAGCTGAGCAAACCCAAGGTTTGCAGGTCGAGACATGTCGCTTTTTGGTATCATCAGATGAGAATGGTTACTTTGAAAGATTAAGTTTAACTCTTGCTTAACGGGGGTTGATGACTCAGTAAAGCTTTGTGATATGTCAAGGTAGGAAAGCAGTGAAGGTAATTGAGTTTTTTAGCTGTTCGACGTTTTTACATGGAGCCTTTCACATTGTGTATAAGTGATGTGATTACATTTTACAGAGGCAACTTGCCAAAACAAGACAGACTACTCCTTAATATATGTTTGTTTTTGTCACTGTAATCTCTTTGGCAAAAAAAAGTGGCATTAGGGTATATGAAATCTAATATTCATGAGGAGAAGGCTTGAGGGGCCTTGGGAACATTGTGCTGTTCAGTTTGAAAAGCATTCGCTCAGACATCTCTCCCTTGCTTACAGTAGCTTGGCACAATTTGCATGTTGCTGCTGATCTAACTCTGGTTTCTTATCAGTGCTGGTGACTCCAGAAACACAGTCCAAATAAATATTTTTGTTTCTTTATATTTATTAACTTCTTCATATCCTGAAACTTTTCTCCAGCTGTCTGGGACAATCTGTTCTCACCTCAAAGGAAAAGTACATATTCATGAAACTGACTGAAAATATGAACTTCAGGGAAACGTTGTCTGATTTCAATATTACTCTTTTTGTTGTTTAATCAGTGTACTCTAAAGTAGGAAGAACTAGCAACTGTGAAATTATGGCTCTTATACTTTGCACACTCTCCATACTAAACTGAGAGAAAGAAGGGCAAGAGAACAACAATTAAGTAGTGCACAACAACTTTAACCAAATTTCTTTTCTTGCCTTTCTTGTCACGTTTCATACAAATGTATCTTGAACAGAACAAGTGCGCGGTGCAAATAAACCTCAGGTATGACACATATCAACTCAGGATGCATTAATATCATCTCCTGATACCTAAAATCAGATATGATCACAGCACTTCCTGGCTGACACTAACCTGATCAGGTAATAACAGTGAAAACATGCATGGTCCCTGCAGGTTTATGAGATATTCATGAATGTGAAAACCTATAACTAAGAAGTCTTCAACTGCCTTGGTGCAGTGAGTCAGTGGAAACAGACTAACTAAGAGCATCCAAAATCTTTTATTTCTCATACTGAATTGAATATCAGTTTAGTGGCTGCTTTATATGTCTTCAGTGATCTTACCCAGTTTGCAATGCAGCTTGGGCTGCAGTAGTTTGAAGGCTGACATCCTGAGACTCTGTAGGTCTGCTTTGGCCTTTTGCAGCACATGGTTTGGCACCATCACAATGCCATCTAGACAGAAACAACTTCAGGTGAGTGAACTACACTTCAAAACATTGCAATTTATTATAAAAAATGAAGAGGACATTCACCTGTAAATGAACTTAAAGTAATTTTTAGAGAGTAGGATCGGCACATGGTCATTGGTACTATATTTACAGTCAGATGGAGGAATGATATTTCTGCTATTTCGTGCAAACATATCGCATTTAAAGGGTCAGTTCACGCAGATTACAAAAAAAAACCAAAAACAAAAAAACAACAACTACCAAAACAAAAAATAATGTATTTTCAATTAACCTTGTGGCATCGTGCAGAATTTCAGTTTTATGTGACCAGGTCTTGATGTATTCAACCCTTAAACATCTGCCAACATCCCAAGACAATAGAATTAAGTCATGTTGATGTTGTGTTTTTCAATATTTCAATGTTTTTAACAGCACAAACAAAACTCTATTCACCTCCTTTATATATAGGTGGCAGAGGATTTTCCATTGATGGTATCTTAAAACCATGGCAACTCAAAACAAAACGGACTGCAAAGCCAGATACCACTAGAGGTGCCGAGTGAGAAAATATCGGTGACTCAGTCCTTTAAGTAAAATTAGTTTATGTTTAGTGTATTTTTACAAACAAGAACCATATATGCAAAGAAGACATGAATCACCAACTTTCTGTTTATTGTACATGCAAGAGAACAAAATAAAAATACCACTAAAAAAAATGCTGTGTGTGCTGGAGATTATCTTTAAACTTACCTCTGCCAGTATGTTGATGGACTTGAATGGCAGCGCAAATGTCTTCATATCTTCTCATCAGCTGCCAGACAGATGACTGCTGAGGCTCATCTCTAGGTTTACACCTTCTTAAGCTCTTACAGTTTACCAAAGCCGCAAGCAGTGAGTCCAGCCAACACAGGTTATCGCTGTTCCTCCAGAGGAGCTGATTCGGAACAGATACAAGCTCCTCTGACTCCATTAAAGAAGAGGTTGAGGACAAATCCTCTGTTTTTGACTCAATGTCTGCTATGTCCTTACACGTGGTGACGTCTGCAGTCTGTGATTTCTGTTCTGTCCGTGCTGTCTGTTCATTGAGCTGACACGATGGAGTGATGATTTTAGTTGAAACAATTTTCTCGTTGGTGATGCCACACTGACTGGAGGACAGACTGCACCGTCTGTTCAGCACCTCAGGCTGACTCTTCACCTGCCTGGAGTCATCCTCAGCTTCTGATATCCCTAGAGCACGGCTGTGAGGAGACAGCGCAAGCTCATCCCGCTCAGCAGTCAACAAGGCTTCTGATGAGCTCTGCAGGTGTCCAGCTGAGGCTGCGCATGTAGGAGGAGCAAAACCTTCTGTACCTGCAGCACTGTCCAGAACTACATTGTCATCCTTTAGTGTTTCCGGTCCTTTTGTCTCTGCAATTGGACAATCAAAATCCCTGCGGTATCCGTTTAACTTTTCTCCATCTGTCTTGGGTGCTGCATGTTGGCCATTACTGACGGTGTTTACAGCACAGTGCTCTGCCTGGCTGATAAGCCTGTCAGTAACACTTTGCGTCCCACGGCTGCCAAGTTCGCTTGATCGCAGACATTTGGGCGAGCGTTCAAGCAACTCTTCCTTTTCAAGCGGCAGAGGGTTTTTTCTTTTGTTCCCAACCATGGGCTCCACAGGACCCAAGCTAGCCAAAACATCCTCCAAGGGCCGGCTGACCAGAGGGAAAAGGCACTACGTGGGAATAGATACGGAAAGGTTAACACAGCAGCAGTGTGTGTGTGTGTGTGTGTGTGTGTGTGTGTGTGTGTGTCAGCAGCATTGGGAGTTACCTGTGGGTTTGTGCAGAGGGTGATTGACTCCTGGAGGTTGATGCGGTAAGAGCGCAGAGCATAGGTTAAGCCCTTCGACGTGCACCAAGGACAATGCTCCAGTGAAGCAGCTCTTTCCTGTACCTTTAAAAAACATGAAATTAATTAAGTTATAATAATTAAGTCTGACCTCTACAAACCTAAGATATCAAACAGTTTAAAAGAACATGCAAGTCTGGATGAAGCATTTTTTTTGACAACTTCACTGTTGGCAACTCTTTCATCTCCCTGCAACATTCATAGTTTTATTCTTCAAACAACACTGAAATACTCATTTGTGCACAAGCATTAGTAAATTAGTAGGGTATTACTTTATTTACCTTGCAGAGGTGATGCATAGAAGTAAAGGTAAGAACTGCTTAAAGTAACTGTCAGGTAAAATGTATGTTTACTGTCTCTGGCCTCAGATTTTTTATCATCCATATCAGGGAGAAAGTGGCACATGAAATGATAACAATTATTTCTTAACATTTTCATTCAACATTTCACATATAACAATATTTGACTCTCCACAACATTCGTGGCTTCGAGCCTACCAAAATACTTTCGCCTTTTACTACACAAGATTTCCATTTGTGTTTCGTTTGCTTTTTTTTTTTTTTTTTTTTTTTTTAAATTTGGATTGGTACTGCCCAGTCACAGTATTTCTCAAATGTAATTCAGCTTTGCGCAAGTGACAAGAGTTGAGAGGAAAGCATGAGCTCTACTGACTTTTCCCAAATACCCCGCCAGTGGTGAGGCCAAAGCCTCCAAACCAGTGTCTTCACCAGTCATTGGCAAACCACTGCTGCTCTTCAGGTCAACAGCTGTCTGGTGCCATTCAAAAAATATCACCATGTCACTTCAGTCTGGCGCACTTCAGAGGGAGCTAAGGAAAAACACAGCAACACGTAGGACATGTTATTTAAAGCCTACAATGTGCTACAAACTCTATGGCAATATTGCATTTCCAGAATGTTTGCACCAATTCAACGAAGCATCTTTTTTTGTAAGGTGATCAACTCATTATATCAGCCATGTGCCATTCAAGAATATCTGGACAACTTACTCTGTCATGATTAACACTCAGATGGGAGTTTCTTTGGTAACCCTAACTGACCTAACTATGAAAACTGCACTCAAAAGTTCTTAATACATTACAAAAACAGATAAAGATTCGCGGTATATATTTCATTGTGAGACACTGGCAATTCGGAGTAACATATAATCACTGAAAAGGTCAAATGCACTTAACGCTAACCACATTTAGGAGAAAAACTATGTAATAAAATGCATAACGCCACAATCCAGATAACCTATTAACGCTATAATACTTTATTTTGGATTTAATCAAATCCGTTAACAATCCCTCATGCACTAAACTGTCAGTCCCTGCACCTAGCGGCTAGCATGCTAACACAATAGCCTACAGCCGAACGTTAATTTCAGTCTCTGTCGACCTGTATTTCCAGTTTTAGTGAATAAATATTATACATACCGAAACCGAAGTTAAATTGTAAGTGATAATACGGTGCTGGTCGGCGAAATCCATCCACGCAGAGCTGTATTTAATACTCCCCACCTGCGGAATGAGTCCATGTGCATCGTCTCGCCAGTTCGTGTCAAAAACGTTCTTCTTCCGTTTGCCGCCGGTTGTGCAGCGGTCTTTGTCTTCCCTCGTCTTGACGGACAATGGTTCCGCTGAGCCCCCGTTGGTCGCTTAAGTGAATTGCAGTCGCTTGACCTCAACTTATTGTTCATATTGGTGCCGCACGGTAGGTTTGTATGGCTCTGCTCGTAAAACCAGTGCTAATCGATGTTAAAAGCAATTATTCGCGGTATTAATTATAATTAATTGATGGTAGTAGGCCTGAGTAATTGGTGGGATTGCTGACAAAGTAATCACACCATATCTTGTTTCTCGCATTCAAAGGCATAACATGCCATCTTTTTGAAAGTGTAATAATAGGCACAGGTTATAGTCGGCCAAAAATAAAACAGGCTCAGCTACAATTCTAGTTTTAGATTTTAATTAATTTTCAACCTTATTATTACCATTTAATCATAGTAGTGGTACCTTTATTAGAAAAAGTTTTTTCTTTTAAATCATTTACTTCACTTTAATAATGGCATTGCTCATTGCAAGTTACAATGCCCCATGGTGGCTTTAAACTAAACCGGTGGCTTAAAATCAGAAACAAAAAAAAAAAAGAAAAAGAAAAAAAAGAAGAAGAAATCAGTCAAATTTTCTGTAGGCCTTCTTCTATTTTTCTATTTTGAAATACTATCTATAAATTGCTCCTTTATCCAGTCTGTGTAAATCTGACTACACCAGGCTATATTATTTATTTATTTGTTTTTGTGGAGCTACTGTATGTGGCTTTGGGATAAGTAGAGGGGTGGAGTTGGCTGGAAGGGGGTGGGATGGGGGCTACATATGTCCCTCACTCTGGTTCTATAACACAGCCCACCTCTGACACCTCCTGCTCTTGTATCCCCCCAACCCGCACAAACGCATTCACAAACATGCACACGCACACACACACACACACATTATCTCCCTCCACCCAATCCCGCCTCTTGTATGTGCCCTCCTCCCTTAAGCCCCTCCTGTATCTGCTGCTTTCCTGTCCTCTATTTTCCTCTTGATGACAAAATGAATTTGCATATTTTTCCCAGGGAGCGCTCATTAGAATGCATAAACCGGCCGCCTCCAAGCCTCATGAGCAGGCTATAGCTTTCTGCCGTGGCATCTCCTGGTGCAAAATGAGACACAGACAGGCAGCATCACAGGCAGCCATGTGGCCTGAGTCTGGCTTGTGATTGGCATTTGGAATCAGTTCACCCTTCCCATTCTTAATTCAAGGATAAGAATAAACTATGTGTCAGCCATTTTCCTTTGTTTCTTTATAAGCTGTTAAGCAGAAGCATATTAATTAGATATTCATTTCATTATTAAATCTATATAGACATAATTAACCATTTCTTAAACGCCTATGATTACAAGATTATCTTCAGAGGGTATATGACTTCATTTTGCAAATCAGAACATAATGGACATTTGCTTTATTTTACCCCCACCCACCCACCCACCACATTTAAACACAGGGACCAGCCTTTAACGACTGATAACTACGTTACCTCCACTGTGGGCAAAGTAAGCAAATCATCTTGTGAAAAGCCCCTTTCACAGTCTGAAATCATTGTCTTGAAATCTTAGTTGGCAGGCCTGCTTAATGGATGCTCATTTGTCCTATGCTTATATCTGAAGGTTTTGCCTAATGGTGGCGCTAGAGTTCAGGTCACTAGGTCACAAAAATCAGAATGTAACTCATTTGAGATAGGAATCTAAACAGAAACATATTTATGCACAGTTTTTACAATAACGATAATAACAATAATAATAAATAGGTGAAACAGTTAGTTATGCTCCATTTTACTACTATAATACACAGACCACAACAGGTTTTATGTATGATTTACAAGTCAGGAGATATCATACAGGGACAGTTTTGCAGATATATTAAATAAATTCTAATCATTGCCTGACGGTGGCGCTAGAGAAAGATCATAGGGGCACGAAACTCATTAGGCTTCTCTGAATAGCACGAATGTGCATATCAAATTTGGCACCTACTTAACCAGATTTTACATTATTTGTCACTGATCAGACAGACAAACACAATCACATGACCTCCTGACATCTCTTGGCAAAGATAGAAGCCGACTTATTCAACTCTATAGCAGCACAATAAAATGTGGTTTTAGAGTGTTGTTGAATTAGAATCAGATATGTACGAAAGGCAAAAAGGTAGAAAAACTATGAAAACCTTATGTGATAAAATATATATTCTTTATGGTAATCTGTACGAAATTATCAACCAGGGTTCTGTTGAATAACATATGACTAACCGTATTAGTTATTCATTTGGAAGAACACAACTTTTCCTGATCTGTTTATGTAATATGGCTGGCAAAAGTGGGTTGCATTAAAATGAATTGATTCGTCAGTGCTGCCTTTTTCCTATTACAGTATATTGTAATTTAGGGCTTTAACCATGTCACTGCACAACGCAACAATATGTGTGGGGTTGGGAATAAAAAGCCATCTGCAATGACACTATCATGCAGACCTGTTATATCTATGGGACTTGCTATTGGCAAATTTGAATATGTTACAACAAGCAATACCTCACACTCTCACTGTAAAAAAAAAAAAAAAAAAAATTTGCCATAAGCCTAACATATTGCCTTCCTTCAGACTATAAACTGCTTTATCCACTAACTTTAGCTTAAAAGGAGTAGACCTTTAATCACCTTATGTCTGTGTTTTAATTGGGCATGAGCACACTATTATCTTTAAATCAGCTAAAGCCTAAAGAAATCAGACAAAAAAAAAAAAAAAACCCAAAAAAACCACGTTGTGCTGAGAAAAAAATTTAAAAGAATACATCTGGAGGCCTAGTATACATATCTAAAGCATTTATTATAGTTTTGATGTCTGATGATGTTAATTGGGACAGCAGCAGCACCTAATGAGTGCCTGCCAAACGTGATGATTGTGTACACTTGCCCGAGAGAATTAAAGAAAAAACACTGTCATATCCAGCGTTTTCTCAATAATGACCCGAAAATGAAAACCACAAACAAACACAGCAATCAAAAAAAAAAAAAAAAAAAAAAAAAAAAAAAGGGCATACTATTAGCTGAAATGTTCTTCTGTTTTCACAGGTGATTTTAAAATGCGAGATACATGGGGAGAGAGAGGGGGGGGGGGCTTGTGCATGTGAATTACGCGTTTTTAACAGGTACAATTTGCAAAAACAAAATAAATAAAGCTCCCCACGTATTGCAGGGAAGCCAACAAACGGAGGTGGTTAATGAAGAGGGAAGTGGGGGGGGGGGCGGCGGCCTGCGCGGACACAACCGCATGTTATTTTACAGCTGGATACAAGCGTCGTCTCATTCATTTAACTCGCCTACTGTACACTGTGCTCAACGTAGTGAATCCAATACTATGGCAAACTACACTACACTACACTACTACCAGCTCCGGCACGCCGCACGGAAGTGTTTTTGTATCCACGCGCCTCGGAAAACTTCGGTGACGTTTCACAAAAGACGACCAATCGGATCCCGTCTTCTATTAGGACAATGAAAAGCCTCCTACCAATGGGAGCGGCGCCAGACCGGACGCCGGCCAATGGCGTGAGGGCCCCGCCGAGAGTAATGTTAGAGAGCCGAAGACTGAAGACATTGCGTATCGCCTGTGTTCCCTCATACACAGCCATTGCAGAGCATTGAGATCCAGCGATAGTCCCCGGGTAAGTATACCACACACACGAACATCTGAGGGTCCGTTTTCCTCAGAAGGACGATAACATTCAGAAAATGTTATACTAATGTGTTTGACACGATCGAGTGTGAAAGCTTATTTTCTTGCGGAGAACCATGCCCAAAAAAAAAAAAAAAAAAAAAAAAAAAAAAGGAAAAAAAAAAAAAAAAAGAAAAAACAACAACAACAAAAAAAATAAATAAAAAAAGAAAAAGAAAGAGAAATAGCCGGCGCTTAAGCAGGTAACGTTACATTACTCTGCCTGGGGAGTGTGGAACAGACGCTCCGTTAAAAAAAAAAAAGAAGAAAAGAATATTAACCTTGACCGATTTCGACGGAAATTGTCGATTTCGTGAAATAGGAATAATTTTGTGTGTCACTGTCGTGTCGTTTTTACAAAATGGAGTCGAATCAAACGGTAGTTATCGCGTAAAAATTCAGGAATGTCTAGCGGACAACACAGCGTACAATGGTAGAAGACTCACCGTTAGCTAGCCATTGGCATTGCAGTGCATTGCGAGGCTGAACGCCTGTCATGTGAAGGCTGGGGAGCGTGTGGTTTGTGATAGAAACATTAAAAATTTATAAAAACACGAGAAAAAGAAAGAGCGTCTTTAAATACACTCGGACCTGTGTTTGTTTGCTGCAATTCAGCCGAGAAGACGGTGAAAAAATTACCTCACGATCTGCGCTTTACTGTAATGGCTGACTGTATTCGCATAGGAAACAAGGCAGCGAGGCGAATGGGAAGCCAGCGACAGAGGCGCAGTTCGCTTCAACTTTTTCTAACCGTGTTTTCTCGAGAAACAAACCCGCAACTATGACATGTGACGACGGCAAAAGAAAGTTCAACCTTTCCCGTTTCCAACGACACCCCTGCGGGATTTTTCCGACGTCTGCAAAAGCTTTAAATCCCGGGTTGAAGCGAAGCGGTCGCCGCGGTCGCTCTGCCCTCTATTGCATGCAGTGCAATGGCTGTGCGCTGACACAAAGAGAAGGAGCCATATTCTCCATGTTAGTGGATGAAGACGAGCGGCCATTAGGAGCTCATAGAAACCAAGTCAGTAGCACAGCCCGCTCATAGACACAGCACAGACCCAATGTATTACTATACAAGGCGGCTAGTGCAATAGGATTCAATCGGGGGAAATATTTTGCCAAGATCGCCGGCTTTCTAAACATATTTGTCGTGTTGCAAAGCGAACTGGGAGGCGGGAGGAGACATTTGAGGGGGACTTTCTTTCATGAAGAAGGCATTCTCACAAAATGGAAGAAGAAATATTGCCGTCGTTGTTGACCTCCTTTTCCTCAACGAGAGCCTATGCGCCATTACTACTTCGGTCGACGCAGCTTACTTGGGAGTTACAGTAGCATTTGATGGGAAAATGTATAGGAGAAAATAATCAGTTTTACACGTTTTTGCAAATCATGCTGAATTATTCCCAGAATAAAGAAAAGGCAAGACTGATAGGGGATGAGTGTTAAATCATGTCGAATCGCAGTTTTTAGTGACACATTTTCAATAAATACGTCTTTATGTGTAATTTGTGTCTTTTTGTGTCAAAGTTATTTATTTGATGAAAACATGAACATTAATGGAACTGGTGGTTTCCCGAAGGCCTTTTCTTATTGCAGATGAGGTTTGATGATATATATTTATATTTTTTTTAATTTTTTTTTTATTTTTTTGCAAAAACATGAGCCATGTTTTTTTTAAAAGCCAAGTCCACTGTTATAGTCCCACAGATGGACGTGGTTTATGTTATGCAGTTGAACTTGGGCAACTTTTGCAGTTACATCTGGAAGTGACCGGAAAGTGTGTCACTGCAAAGAAAAACATATTTATAGATGTTGGTGTGATTTATTTATTTATTTATTTATTTTTTCCTTTCTTGAAGTCAGTTGTAAACCAACATAATGAGAGCTGGCCACGGACCACTGAGTTTTATGCAAAGGCCTCTGTGCAGATTGCATCAATAAAGAAAGTCCATTTTCGTGGCATCAGCTCCGTCTGTGCTGGTCGGGTTTATTTCAGCGGACTGCGTGAACGGGTCCCAGCTTAGTGCGGTTTGACAGCGGCGAGGGCGGGTCACTCAAGTAGCGCCGTCAATACTAGTGATCAATGGAGAGAAATGAAAGACGTGCTATTGTGTGGTAGAGGAGGATGGGTGGGCAAGAGGAGTAAACACAATCATACCTTATCTGCTTTACATCATTTTAATTATCTAAATTGAGAATAATTAATTTAAGAGATAATTATTTAATTAAAAAAAAGATATATTTTCAGAAGTCATTTTTCTGTTTGAGGTTGATCCACCTACCCCACCCTAACAATAAAATTAATATAATTCAATGTCTATGCAGTTGCACAGCTAATTTGAACTTGAAATGTTTGTTGTTGTTTTTTTTAGATACTGCCGCAAGGATGGGGAAAGATCCAACCAAACCAAGGGGCAAGATGTCCTCCTATGCTTATTTTGTCCAGACCTGTCGGGAGGAGCACAAGAAGAAGCACCCCGAAGCTTCTGTTAACTTTGCCGAGTTTTCCAAGAAGTGCTCTGAGCGATGGAAGGTAGGGGATGGATGATGGTTTTATAAACTTGTAGTCTGTTTTTAAGCTCTGAATTAACTTTTGCCCCTGAGAATGGACTATATGCCACTCCCTATTGGTGTACATTAAGATATTTCAGATACAGGATGTTGTGGTTTGATTATTGCAGCTTTTGATTACAGTTACATTGAGATGCCAACATTTTCCAATAAGTTAGACAGTGCTCCCTTCCAAACTTATGGGATCAGAGGAGAAAGGGAATACTTTGTAGCATCTGTAGTGACACCCTTTGGAAAGCAAGTATTCAGTCAGCAAGTTACTTCTGTTTTCAGACAATGTCTGCTAAGGAGAAGGGCAAGTTTGAGGACCTGGCCAGGCAGGACAAGGCGCGCTATGAGAGGGAGATGATGAGCTACGTTCCAGCCAGGGGAGGAAAGAAGAAGAAGAAGTACAAGGACCCTAATGCCCCCAAGAGACCTCCGTAAGTATTGCAAGGCAACGCTTGATGATTTTTATAGCCCTTTTCAGCAGAAAATGTCTCTGCAAAACAAAACAATTCTGACTCATGAGCAGCTGACTCATGTTTTTATGACAGAACATGAAGCATGCTATGTTGTGTAAATGACAAAACTTTTTTTGTTTTCCAGATCTGCCTTCTTCATCTTTTGCTCAGAGTTCCGCCCCAAGGTGAAAGGCGAGAGCCCTGGTCTTACCATTGGAGACGTTGCCAAGAAGCTGGGTGAGATGTGGAACAGCACCCCTGCTGAGGACAAGCAGCCCTATGAGAAGAAGGCCGCTAAACTGAAGGAGAAGTATGAGAAGGTAAAGACACGGTGATCCTTTCTAACTCACTTTACTGAAGATTGGTGACGTGTTGCTGTTCTTTAATTAAGTCTGAGCTTTGATTACAAATGGCTGAGTCTAAACAGTCTGATATCTTGTCATTCCTCCCATCGCAGGACGTCAGAGCATATCGCGCCAAGGGCAAGACAGGCGACGGAGCTCCAGCAAAAGCCCCGTCCAAGGCAGAGAAGAAGGATGATGATGATGACGATGATGACGAAGATGACGAGGAGGAGGAGGAAGACGATGATGACGATGATGACGAGTAGATTGCGAGTGACATATATAGTGGTCATTTTCTTGTTTATAAAGCATTTAACCCCCTTGTACACACTTCACTTACTGAAAGAAAATACATTAGTATTCAAGGGGTAAAAAAAAAAAAACGACAAAAACAAAAAAGGCTGTGTATATCAGTTGTTTTTATGCTGTACAGTTTTTTTCTCCTTTTTGTATAGTTAACACTACACAAGTATCGTGTCTGTATCTTTCTGCCAGTCTTATTTTTCCAGTGGTAGTTCCTAGACCACTATCCTGCCTGGTACAGTGTAAAGGGGTGGGCTTACAGTATTTACCGTAGCTAGAGGTCCACAGCACATAAGAACTGTTCTGAAACTGAGTTAGAGCTGAGTGTTTCTTCCTTTTTTTTTTTTTTTTTTTTTTTTTCCTTTTCCTGTGTGTTTTTATTTTAAATGACGTTATCAAAGTTGACGTATCACAGTTGTTTTACTGATCTTTATGTACCACTGTAATAGCAAAAATAAAAAAAAAAACGCCTTGTTTATTGTTGAAATCTAAATTGCTTCTGATGTCAATAAACATTTTTTTTTTTTTTTAATAAATCGGTTTTGTGTTGTGTCTTAAAAGTTACTGTGCATGTATCCTGTAGGTTTCCTTTTCCCAAGATTAAACGGCTTCAATTTTGAGTAGTCTCATTTGTTAAATGAACATAAATGCACAGGTAAAAACTAATATGGCTGATCTGGAGGAGGAAGTAGGGTCAACAGCAGCTCTGTCAAAACGATGGAATATCAGCGCCACCAAAATCAATACGACTGACAATTAAAACAGTCGGCGATTAAACACCATAAAACAGTCTAATGCTGCGTGGAAATAAACAGCAGTGACTGGGCCAATTGTGCTCCATGAATATTTAAGACCTAGGGGTGATTAATTTAGATTTTTCAGGAGGTGAGGCGTGTTTTAACTTGAATTGCTGTCAACTCACTAAAGTCAAATTGGGTTGACATTATGGTGCCCGGGGAAAATGAAATAAAGCAGCAAAGCATCGAACAACCCAGGCCTTGATAAGCTGTTCCTATGAAGTATGACTCATCACCACAACTGTTTATGTATCCTGTGTTTCTTAACCTACTGTGGTTGTATGCAAACAAGCTGTGCATTGAGGCTCCTTGGCTTGGTCGAGCCACACTGAAAGTTGCAGGATTGTTGTCAGCTCTGCATGCCAACATGCATCACTGACTCTTCCTGTTTTATTTAGATACAGCTGCTTCATCTCTCACGTACTCTCTAGGTCCCATTCAGGGTGGAAAAAATAAAAAATAAATAAATAAAAAAGGACCATTTATATAAGAAGGATTATGTGCTTTGACAAACCCAGTGACATAAGAATATGGCTGATGTGTACAAACCACCACAGTCCAAATCTAAAAGGCACACACACATATACTCTACGTCGTGGTCTCAACAACACAGTTTCCCTCATGGGAGAGAGCTTATTCATCTGGGGGTTAGCAGCTCTCAGCCTGAGCATACACAGCACTCACAGAAATGAGCAAAGCACCACAGACGTGTTTCTGATCTGTGGTGTAAATTACAAGGATGTGTCTTTGTCTCTGCTGCATGTCTCCTCACTCTCTGCACAGATGTCAGCCTTGGCCTACTGAATGATCCCCGGTATCAAGTAGGCCAGAGGACAGGCAGACACAGGGCAGCAGCTGACCTCTGCACTGCTCTGATAAAGCCCAGCGAGTCCCTGAAGGTGACATAGCTTCCTGCTATCCCTGATCATTCCTCACGCTCACTGGTGATGCTTGTTTTTCCTGCTAAATCTGAATCCAGCGGACGATTATAGCCATGGTGAAATTTCCTAAACCCTCAACCTTGGGTCATATCACGCATGTGTTGTCTACATCTGTTACTGTTCCTGAAAAATAAGAAAGCAGCATGGATTACCAACTGGAGGCAAACATATACAGTTACCAAACATGTGACAGCTGCAAGCTGCTGTTACTGCTGATGATCATTTCCCCACTGTTTTTGTTTGCAACATGCAGTATGGGCTGTTTACAGAGTCACAGCAGATTGAGGAAGGGGGGGGGCAGTTAAAATGGTGAATGTCCACACACCTCCCCTGCCTTGGACAACAAATTGTCCTTTTCATACTGCAGTGGATCACGGCAGTGAGTGGCAGGAAAGGGAAACTAGTTGCAGCGCCTGGTGGCTGCTCTCAGCTGTTGATCAGTGTCTGTGTGGGCCTGAGCAGACCAGAAGTGCGCATACAGTAAAGCTGCTTTAGCTACACAGCGCCACTGCCGGCTCCAAAGCCTGCTAATCCCAGCCACCTGGTGTGCACTGCGCCCACTGATCGGCGGTCTCCGGGCGACACCCAGTGGTCACATCCCCGCAGCTGCACCACAGCCGCCGGGGAGACTCATCAGCAGAGGGGGCGTCAGGGTCCGCTGTCAGCAGAAAAAAAAGATGAGCCAGAAGTAAAAACACCTCCTCCTAAACCTGAAGATAAATCAATGATTTTGACTTAAAAAATGCTCAAAACAAAAAATGATTGAAATGTGTTTATAATGATGGTAAATGACACATTAGCTGAAGCATTGTGTGAACAGAGCAGTCTCAGTCCACTGTTTGCATTTTAACATTTAGTAGGATGTTACACCACTTTTTCTTTTATCTTATGTTTTGGTATTTATCAGGACAAATAAACACAAGAATAATTCATTAGCATCATCACTGTCTGCACTTAAGATATTCTACTTAAGTATAAGTGGAAAAACTACACTGTGGATGTACTCAAGTAAAAGTATTATTAGGCAGAATGGCTCCTGTCAAAGAGATATATAATATTATGTGTAATTGGCATTTTAATGTTTTAACAGGTGGAGGTGGGACTTTCTGTTTGATCTATTATGCTGTTGAGTATTTGCATCATATTTATAAGATTATCAAATGTTTTGAATGTAAAACCTACAGCAGATGAGTTGAACTATAAAGTACTGCACAATGTAAATTACTCAAGTAAAGAATATGTAAGTCAAAACTGTAATTAAATACAATACTTGAGTAAATGTACTTAATTACTTTCCACAGCTGCGATCTGTTAGATAATTTATAAATGTGCACAAAAGTGAGAATACTAATTATGTCTCTAAATGCTCTGTAAAATCTATTGATATTTTTTTATGAACCTGATTTGATGTGAGAGTGACATAAGGATGTTCAGGTCTGAACGCTTGATCAAAATAAAAACAAACATGGACATAAATCACTCTTCCTCCACAAAATGTAACACTTAAGATAAGATGTTAAACTTGTAAAAAAAAAATGTGTGTGTGTGTGTTTGTACTTGGAAACAGGATTTTAGCATTAATAATGAATGAGTGAATGATGTCCCATCAGGATTTTACCACCACCTAGAGGTAAAGGTGAACTTAACAGTTTATGCAAAGCAGAAACTTTCTTTATCCTGACACATTAAAAATAATGTTTTTGTATTGTGTCTGTATTGTGTCTGTATTTTGTTAGAGGGCGTTATTTGCAAATGTGATATTATTGCAAATTTTTTTCTTCAATCTCCTCATAACCCAATCTCACCTCCTCCATCACTGGCAACATCTGTCAAAGCCTGGAAAACAGGATTTTTATAGTAAACATCAGATTTTATGTCTTTTATATCTAACTTCTGCTTGTTCTGACAATACGTATTTGCTTCATTCCTATTCTACCATGTTTTCAACCCTTTCGTTAACATTACTGTTGTACCTCTCCATAACATTGAAAGTTGAGAGCACTCTCTGGGGAACTTTTACCTTTTTGTTTTAAGTTTCTTTCTCTTTCCTTTTTTTTAATGTTTCTTCTATTTGTCTTTACTTTAGTTTTGTCTGTCTTGTTGTCTTAGCATGATTATAGTTTGGCTTGTTTTCTTCTCTGTATATTAATTTACTCTGTATTGCTGTATATTTATTTATTTTTCAAAATCTTTTTACCTTGATGTTTTTATTGTCAAATCTGTTTCCAATGATACAATACTTTTAAAATACACCTTTCTTACCATATAGACCACCATTTGTCCTGTTTGATTCCCAAGTTCAATAGAGTCACAATATGTCGGTCATGAACCTGCATCGTATTCACAATTTGAAACAATCATGTCTTTATACTAGATTCACAGACACACTGCTTTGCCTTTTTCTAAGGTTGTGCAGATATTTACAGTTTTTGTACAGAACTAAAAATTACACATTGCATTACCCGCCATTTCTTTTTTCTATTATGATTTTAATTCTATGGAATTTGATATATTGTTTGTCTCATTGTGAGAATAAGTTTTATCAGTAAGTTATATAGTAATTGCCTGATGTCTTTAAGATTTGGTTTCCATTTTGATTACTTGTTGTAGCTCTATTATAAAGATGTTGATCTGATGTCTGAAGAGGATCCGTGGCTGGCAGTGTACGGGAATTCAACCTCTTCTTTCGCATGGTTCCACTTTCCTACCTTCGTGTTCACCAGGTGTGCAGTAAGCATCACTCGCTTTGATTCCCAAGCTGAGAAATGAAAAACTACTTGTCATCCTGGAGCCTGCATTCGGCATGAGAAGCACAACACAACCCTGTAGCTATCGAGTTTGTGTCCACTGAAGTGAGCATATCACGGCTCTGCAGGAGACTGGCAGAATGGTCTGATTAATTGCTTTTTCTGGATAAGAGAGACACGTTCAATAGGATTGTGATTCAGCAAGTCTTTGTCTCTCCTTTTTTTATTGTCTATGGCTAGTGTTTTTTTTTTTGTTTTTTTTTAAAGTATGTCATAATACTTGAATGTATATATGACCAATGTAAAACTAAATCCATATTTTTACTGTGTGAAATGTGTTGAAAATCTGTGTTTCATGTAAACAAAAGACCTGCACACTGACAAAGAACTAGAAGAGGCTTTGATTAAAAAAAAGTCAATCACAAAACAATTAATTTCATAATTGAAAGGTCACAAAGTGTGAAATATGTATATGTTTTACCAAATATGACAGAATACTACATACTACTACAGAATAATAATATATTCTTAACTAGTTTTTGTGTACTGATTGATAAATATTAATTTAATGTCAGTGTAAATTAAAAAGTGGACTTGCATGTTTGTCAGTCATGAATGTAACCTGGTCATAATCTTCTGTATTTGAGGAGAAATTAATAGATTGGACAGAAGAGCGTAAAACGTTGCACAGCACAGGATGTGACTCAGTGGATTCACCACAGGAGTGTACATGCATGCACACAGATGCAGGTAAGGTGTTTGTGTGTGTGTGTGTGTGTGTGTGTGTGAATCTGAAGGACCAATCAGGTGATTTTTCTCAGGACCAGCCCACCTCTGCACCAATTATGTGAGGGCTGGTTCCCTCAGCATGAGGGCCCACACTCTGTGTGACTTTGCAGAGAAACATCAGTTTTCATTTGATAAGGATGTGCATGAGGGAATTATTTCATTGGACACACAGTCTGAGCTGCTCTGAATGAAGCAGTGTATTAAAGATGCTTCTCCAGTGTCCTTTGACACAAACTGTTTCTCCCATAATAAACCTCCTCGTCCACTGGGTGATGCTATTGCAAAGGATAAAGTTATCCTGTGCATCTTACCCACAGTCACAGTCCTTTGCAAGTCTGAGCAACATCACTTGTAGTTTCACGTTTTCCTCCTACAGAAGGTGGAACATGTCAGCTTCTTTATTTCGATTCACTGGCTCCACAAAGAGACAGAAATCAAACTCAGAGGCAAGAAGCAGCTCTCATTAATGCCACAGTTCACATAAAAGTATTTGAAATGTGCTGACGGTATAAAGGCAGCAAATTGCAGCAGGATATTGAATGAAAATACAGAAGAGGCGTGTGGTCCAAGCTTGAGTTAGAGCCAGAGTTTTAACAGTATTTCCAATACAACTCACTTTGTATTCTTTTTTTGTTTGTTTTGTTTGATTGTAGATTGTAGAATTTATGAAATTTGAGTTTTCAGAGAGAGAGAGAGAGAGAGAGAGAGAGAGAGAGAGAGAGAGAGAGAGAGAGTGTCTGTGTGTGTTTGTGTTTGTGTTTGTGTTTGTGTTTGTGTTTGTGTTTGTGTTTGTGTTTGTGTTTGTGTAAGGCAGCAGTGGAGCGTGTGTTTGCATGTTCTTGTGTTTTCTGTGAACAAAGTTGTTGCCAGTGAGTGAGTGGGCGTCGAGTTCTTGTGAAATTGCATTTGTCATCCTTCACTTGTGGTTGTATCTCATGAGTCAGCTTCTGTTTCTTTTCTCTGTGTGTGTGTGTGTGTGTGTTTGTGTGTGTGTGTGTGTGTGTGCGCGCGCGCACTTGTCTGTACTTTATGTGTAAGGGGCAGTATTGGTGTTTTTGCAGTGGATTTTGCAGTGCATGTGCTTGTGTTTTCTGTGCTTATGTGACCAACTGTGTGATGACTTGTAGCTGGTGCACAGGACAAAGAAGTGTATATTGTACTAGTGTAGAGAGGGAGAAAGACACACATAGGCAGAACAACAAAGAGAGTGACTAACACCATGTGGAGCAACAATATTTATGAAGTATCTTCTGCCGAAGTACACTCAGACAAAATACAGGGAATTGTGTTTAAGTAAATCCACCACAAAACTTTTATGACATACAGATGAGTCAGAAATTTTTTGGAGAAAAAACAAAAGCACCATTCTTATCAAAGATATTCCCTTTGATGAGGATGCTGGAGAGCGCTGGTAATAATCTGTTACAGGTATTAAGTTAGTCTGAGATCTGGTGACTCATTTTCATTTGAATCAAACCACCCGGTGAAGAGATCAATCCCATCAGGTTTTAAAACAGAATAAAGGTGATAATTCACAATAACCTTGTATTGATTTGCTGTAGCCCTTCTCTTTAAGCAGATAAATTGATCCCACTTTGCAAGAAAAAGACTTTCATGATTCCCAGATGATGTGTCCCAACGAGAGCCCTTCACTTTCCCCCTGCTGCCAGCAGCAGGCTGACATCTGTTGTGTTGAGTGAAATTTCACAACAACTACTGAATGTGTTGACATCAAGTTGTGTACAGACATTCAAGTACCTTTCAGCATGACTCAACTGTAGACCCTCATAATCTCGTTAAAATATTTTAAATAGAAAAAAAGTCTCTTCCATCCAGCCAAACAACAGAAAAATAGCCTCAACGATAATCTGGTAGTTTTAACTCTACAAGGCACAGCTGTGGCAGGTAATCAGAGGGTCGGTGGTTGGATCCCCGCCTCCATCAGCTTACATGTCATCGCCGTGTTCATGGGAAAGATACTGAATCCCATATTGCCACCTAATGTATTACCAGTGTGTGACTGTGTTTGTGATTGAAAAGCGCTGAAGGCGAAGCAAAAGTGTTGCATGTGTGCAAGAATGAACATTGTGAATATGACGAGAAAAGTGCTAAATGACTGCGGCCCATTTACAAACAGTGATCTTAAACAGGTGTAGAAGCTCAGTCTTGAGGAATAAATACATTTACTGTGTGGCTCTGTCTTAGGAACAAGATATTTCTAAAACAAATTTTTGAATCAAGTAACCAGACCTGACCTGACTTCCTAGTTGACCAATAGTCATGGGATTTCTTTCATTACTTAATTTGTCAGTTCTTTCTCTATATTGACATAGAGTGACTTTATTTTTTTAATTTAATCTCTCATTTAAAAAGCACTAGGTACTAGGTTCTAGGTATTTTGTAGAAGCCCCTTTAACAGCAATTGCAGCTTCATGTCTTGTGTGGATTATTGAATGCATATTGATGAGCAAAAAATGGGCAAAAAGTGAATACTCCCTGAAGCCAGTGTAGGAGAACAGACTGGAAACAAATGACGGGACGCATCACAGAAATAAGAAATGCGCTTTTAACAGCAGTGTTAAAAATCCATTCATTAACCTGTAATCAATACCTTTGGCAGTTCGATTCTCCACTGAGTCCCTCCATCAGTGTATAACTGTGTGCTGTTGTCCCATTATTCAGACAAACAAATCAAGTTTGGGATGAAACTCAAATGTCAGAGGGTTTGCTGAGTATTGTCTTAATTTAATATTGAGAGAAGAACCATAGATGATTAAATCAACAGAAAGATGTGGAAGGAGAAAAAGAGGTGGGGAGGAATGGAGGGATGTGAACAGGATGTGAATAAATGTGATTGGTATTGATATGGTAAAAGTTGAAGATAATTTAGAAAAAAAAGGATGAGTGGAATTAACTTTGGTATACTGCTGCTTCTGCTGCTGCAGTCTGTGGAGCATGTTTAGACTGAACAGACTCAATAAGGTGATAAGATCTTTACATCAACACATTATAGCTTTAATTCACACTGATTACACAGTAAGTAAAGATATATGGTAATATTTACAAGGCTACATTAATTAGAGGACTGGTCTGACTGTGGGGCTTTAAGCATCTAACAGACTGAACAAACATGCTATCATGGTTAGCAGTGATAATGTTTTAATCTTTATGTATCCTTACCCTGTCTCTGTAAGACAGCTGGGAGTGTTTGCATAGAGAGATAAACAGAAAAGTCAAAGTTTAATGTGAAATTCCTTAATACAGAAAGTGTAGAAGATATGTACATTTATACCAGGCAGTTAAACAATTTACTGTGTCACTGTACTGGTTGAATAGCAACAATACAAATGAAATATTGCAGATTTTAAACCTGCTTTGATTTAAATTTTGATACTAACACTGAATTACAACATACAGTAAGAAAGGGGTCGCTCATTGCAACAGTCACCCAGCTTTGCAGCTCTACATGGCTTTTAAGCCCTTTTTAGTGACATATTTTGGCTCCACATTTGGTACAATACAATGCAACATCATCTGGCAAATTGCTACACTGGCCAATCAAATATGTGCAAGCATGAATTCCTGATTACTTTGGACCAGGGCAACCCCAGAGGTCATTTGTGCAGGCACCTTATTACAACCCATTTATGTTTTATTGTTGAGTGACCTCTAGTGGTCGTGTTAGACAACATCAGTCATTTCAGCTGAGGCCTAAAACAATATTTTCATGTTCGTGTGACAAAGCCCTCTATTGGCTGTAATAATCATGACAGCATCATAGGAGGAAGTCAGCTGACACTGATATAGAGACACAAAGTCAGTGTGGGGAGGTGGTCTGGGTGTATGGATGGGTCAACAAAACACTGAGCTTTAACATGAGTCAGCGTTGTTTCTTTTAATCACAATCGCTCCATAACGTCAACCTTATGTTTAGAATTGTAACCAAGATGACAAAGGTCCAAACCATGACCTCTGGGGTTTTTACATAACCAAACCTTTACCATAGCATTGTCACATGAAAGGGTTAGTTAGAGGGTAGGGACAAAGGCCCTATATGATGGTTTAGGTTGGAGGACTAATTGTTTGTAAAGTGAGCAGTTTTTTCTACTGTTAACCACATGACTGATGCAATTAAAGATAAAATGATTTACAGAGTTGTAAAATCCTCTCTCATAATACTCATAATCTCTGATAAGCATAAGATAAGATCTATTTCTCAAACCAACCGTGCTTATATTTAATTGTTTTACCACTTCATGGAAAACAACCTCCCATCAACACAGCCCATAACACATGGTTAGACCTTAAGTTTTGAATGAGGACTAAAAAAATCTTAGTTTTCGCTCTGAACACTTACTTAATTCATACCAGGCATGAACACTGTCTCACTTTCCTCTCTGGTTGAAAGTTTCAAGTTGGTTGTACCTCTGAGCACATTCAGCATCTGTAAAGTTTCTCTTTAAAGATGCAGTGTAGTCTTAAAAGCTCCAAAGTGACCTGGGAGGAACGTTGAGGATTTAGAACCACTCACAAAATCACTACTTGTACTTTGAAACAGTTATTATGAGTAAATATGGGCCAGTGGTTTATATTATCAGACTCTCGTAAATTAATGTCTTCTATGTAGAATTAGGACGCTGATTTGGCACTTTCATTAATGGACTGGTTCTCAGCTAAAATCATTATACTGATTAATGGTATTAGGATGCGAGTCAAAAATCATTATTGTTACATTGCACCCACATTTAAGACCCACCACCAATGTAGTGTCACTATAGGGGGTGAATACAATATCATTAACACCTCTATGTCAATAAAATTCAACCATGCCAATTAAATATAGATCTTACAAATTTTGTGAACCTTATATAAACCTTTATACAGATTGTAAAAGAAAATAATTTAGCTGATTTTTTCAGTTCAGCTTTTTGAGGAAGATTTTGATTGAACTCCGCATATTTCTGAGTCTGTAGTTTGAGTCGTTGTTTCATGGGCCTGTGTTATATTGGAGAAGAGATATGATTGCGTAATATCAAATAGTGTGCGCACCTTGCTGACTAATTTTCCAGGTTGTTCTGGGAATTGATTTACAGCTGCTTGACCGTTTGGATGATTTCCTGCACTTTTTTTTCCCCCTCTTGTATCATGAGGAAGAGATCATTTAATTTGGGATCTCCTTCAGTGGGAGTAATTTAATTAGGTCAAAAACCCTAAATCACTCACATAATTTTAAGCCATTGGTGCCTAATCAACTTTGAGTGTTTGCGTGTTTGAGCGTGTTAGAGTACATGCAGGCACGTCCTCTCTTGACTTTAAGCCAGTGCATTTCAGCTGATCGAAACCCAAGCAGGAAGTGAGGCACAGACAGCAGAGGGAACACACACAACCACACCCGATAGACAAGCTGTCTTATTTAGAGACTTAACACTACTTATCATAAAAATAATGTTTGTATCTATGTGTTTAACTGATTTCATGATACTGACTGAGACAGAGGATAAAAAATCAAGGATTACGTGCATCATATGCCAGAAACCGCTCCCTAAATCACAGGTTCATGTGTTGTTGAAGCAAGTGTATGAGTGTGTTGTCCACTAAAGTTTTTCAAAGTGGGAAATCAAACCAGAAGTTTGTGTTGACTTACTAGACTTACCGTGTCTACTGCTGCAGATTATCTTGTTGTCACTGTTGGGGAGTCTGGCTTGAATTTGTTTAGCCTTCTCATTTTCTCTGCCTGTGTTTTTCTTTTGAGTCCTGCAAACAGTTGGTGTTGATGAATCTGCCGTGTTCTGTCCGTACAAAAACAAAACCCAACACAGCACTCACCCAAGATGACTCAGAGCGGCATCCTGGAACAAACAGCGATCAACTGACCACCTGAACAACAAAGAGCCGTGCAAAAATAACATGTAATCCCATTATGTACTCTTTGTAGATTGACACATGCCCATTGAATGAAGACCGAATGAAGCAGAGAACATGAACAGAGTCTACTTTTCTATTGTATCACGAAGTGACTAAAGGATAACCATGGAAGGGAAACAGCAACAATCAGTTCTAACCCACAGTGTTTTTGTTTTGAGCTCTACGGGGTGGGGGGGCAGAGCTCATCTAATCACAGCTATTCTGAGCCATAATAACTGCCTGACATCCACATGGCGGCCGTAATGCCAGTCGTTTACTGCTGATAACCCCGCCTCAGCCTGCGCTCTACACCTGCCTAGTCACCATGAGAGAGGGATGAATGGAAAGAAGAAGGGCAAAAGAGGGGGAGGTGAAGAAGGAAGTGGAGGCTGACTCAGGTAGTTGGAGGTTGGCACTGCCTGTGGCTTGCTCTGAAAACACAGCTGCGCGTCCACACCCTTGTGGAGCGTTACTGTGACTGTGCCTACTGTGCCTACTGTATGTGTGTGTTTGTCTGCAGTTGGCTGTGTGTGCGGCAACAATGTCTCACTGCAACTGTAGCAGTGAAAAGGTTGCAGAGAAGAAAATCACAAGAATAGACATGTGACATGATTATGTCAACTGCAGGCTCAGGCAGGTGAGGTGATTCACAAGGAGAACGTGCGCGCGTAGAAAGGCCGCAGCTTTGAACCCAAAACCTTTTGCTGTGAGGCAACAGTGCAGACCACCCCAATATGATAGATATATACCTATTGAGATAGACACACACACACACACACACACACACACTCAAAACACACACACAAATACACACAGAAACTTGTTGAACGGCTGCATTCCTTGGCATACTCTGATCAGACATAACCTGATAAGCCTGTACATTCACAGCACAGAGACACAGCCACTGGTAGTGTTACGTGTTATGCACAAGCCCTTGTGTGAATGTGAGCTTGTCAGCTGAACAGGTCGAACAGGTAAGAGGATGTAAGAAGCTAGTTAACGTAGAACGAACACAACCTCTGGGACATATTGTACTCATACAAACCGAGACTGACTTAAAGTGCTGAATGTCTCCTACAGACAGGTAAACAGAAAAACAACAGATAAGCATCTGGGCTCCCAGAGGCAGGCATGAGTGATACAAAATACAAGCACAGAGCATGTACTATATTCCCCTTCTTTGGCAGACAGATGGCAAAAACAGGGAGGAGGTTTCTAACTGTAGGAGTGTGTGAGTGCTGCCTTTCTCCTTGTGTACAGCCTAAGAAACCACTGGTTCAAAACACAAAAACTTGGAATCACAGATACAACCTGTATCTCAGATTTAGCCTCAAGCAAACTGTTTATCAGAGGGCTCTCAGGACAAATCCCTGTATATATATTTACCACTGAGTGCATTAGACAGGTGGGCAGATTAGAGAAGCACCCACCTCCTCCTGATCCCCTCAACAACAGTTCGTTGTAGATAAGCTCAGGCTTAGGTTGTCTCCTGGTAAATCTGAGCCAAATCCAACTGAGGTTTAGACTATTGCCAATGAGAGGGACTTGATCCTGAGTAATAAAGGCAGCTCTTTGAGGACAGGTGACACTGTTACAGAATTGTCAGCCACAGAAAAGAATGGTTTATGTCGCTGTTGATAACAATGAGAGGATTTCAAATGCAGGTGACAGAGAAATCTGGGGATTTACGTCTTGCACCCTGGAGCACAACAACCATTACTGTAAAATCCAGTTGGAGGGTTGGACTAATGACATTTGTCAATTTCCCACTAATAGATGAACATTAGGAATATTATTCAGTCCTTATTTATAACAGATTTAAGAGAAGGTGTTAGATTGATATTTTTTATCACAGGATGGACATGAAAATGCTGTGTACAAGTGCTAGCTCTCTTAGCATTCAGACCTAATTTGTCAGCATATCAGTGTAATTATAAAACATAAATGGTTTTGGCCATTTTACTCCGTTACTCAGCAAAAAAGCGAAACCATCCCCATACACCATAACATTATTAAATGTGTAGGCAGGTGAGGTACCGATGCAGTAATAACGGCTTTAGTTATATACAACAGTGCTTTGAGTTACATGCTAATACTAACATGCTAACATGTGCACTTTGACAAAGCTAACATGTTAATGTTTAGCATGCATAATGTTCCCAATCTTAGTTTAGTGCGCTAGCATGCTAACATTTTCTAAGTAGCATTAAGCACAAATTACAGCTGAGGCTCAAAGGGAATGCCATTAGTTTTGCAGGTATTTAGACATTAAAATAATTTTTTACAAACTAAAGTTTTGGTGGAATGATGGCCAGATGAAGCATCAGGGGATGTCCAAAGCTACTACAGGTCATCTCGAGGAGGGCATTCATAATTCACAATTTCATGACAAGCTACCCAATAGTTGTCGAGACGTTTCAATCAAGGTGACAAACATCAACCTCATGGTGTTGCTGGAGGAAAAATCCAGGGATCACTAAAGTCGTTAGTATTTGTCATCTGGGCACCATAGATATTTATACTAGATTTCATAGCAAGACAAGAGAAAAGCGAAAAGAGAAGAAAGAAAGCAATATACTCAATATTTTTTTAATAGAAAAAAAAATGTGCATATAAAAGAAGTTTACAGTGATTTGAGATATTCAGAACTGCTGTGAGTCCTGAAAACAGAATTTCATTGACTTCCATTGCATTGGGCTGGTTACAGAAGACGATATTACACACATAACACCATAGCTATCTAGGTGTATATGACTAAATTAATGTGAGATTCTGTTTTTTACATGGGGGAGATAGCCAGACAGCCAGAGGTTGTGTCAATGATTACTCTCAGTCAGGGACTGATAGGCATGAGGGAGCCTATGGACGGACACTGTGATTATGCTAGGGAAATAATTGCTGACACCTCCTCTGGGAGAGTCAAACTGAATCGTCCTCTCAGTCTGGGGTTGTGAAGCATCGGTGGCTCACAGCATCAACCTTTGCACCATCGTTGAGCTGAAAGTCTGCTTCAGGATCTCAGAATAGCTGAGGACAAATGGCGCACGTTAACTATCTGTGAGAAGCATGGGGAGGCAGCGGAAGCAAAGCAGTGGGATGTTCGAGTGCTATGCTGAGCGTCAGTGTTTATATATGGAGCAGTGGTAACCACCAAGTGTGTTGTGCATGCCGCCCTTCAAAGCCAAAAAGCAGCAACTGTTTTGTAGTGACACTGGAAACAGAAATAGATCAAAGTTAATCTTCTTCACTGACAGTGCGCAAGTAGATACAGAATGCTGGTTAAACTTTAATCATGCCCTTTGACCTTTGAATCACACAGAAAATAACGTTGCGTTAATGTTGTTTCCTAATAATGACTAGTGTTGTACATATGTGTGTGTGTTTCATGTGTACAATATGTCTGTGTGTGGTCTGAGTGGCAGGTGCTCAGATGAAAATCTAAATGGGAACATAGTCAAGAGGCTTAGAGGATTACTGAGTTGTGTTGTCTTTACACAAAATGTAACATTTATATTTGATCAGCAGACCTTAAAGAGAGGAGGTAAGGGACTGTAAAGGTGACCTGTTGGTTCATATTACACAGACCTGCACTGTCGAGCAAATATAAGCAAGTGCTGAGGAGGGAAACACAGGCTGGATACACACACACACACACACACACACACACACACACACACACACACACACACACACACACACACACACACATCAGCCCTTTACTAAACAACTTCTTTTTTCTTTTTGCCTTTTTGGCGTACGGGACATTATGTTGTTATTCTTGTGAACACCATAACTCAAGAACGATACCAAGTAGAAACTTCATACTAAAACCCCCAGTGCCCCAGAGTAGGTGATCTGATTATATTCTGTATATTATACCAATCCCATATTACATATGTTCCTCTCAAGTATGCTGAGTGTGTACTATGGAAGTAACAATTTTTTAAAAATGTCTTGTGTTTATCCATTTATGTGAAGTCTGCGTGATTGTTAACTGATCTGAAATATCTCATTTGTGTGCGTGTGTTTGTGTGTGTGTGTTTGGTATACATATAGTTTGAGAACAAAAGAAAAGGGATGTGTGTGTCTTGGTTTTAAACAAAAAGTTTAATTAGTCAATCAACATAAAATGAATCTACAATTTCAATGACCAATTGGTTGTTTATTTTAGGTGTCGCAGTTTTGGTTTTATATAATCATGTTTTTACAGTCACATTTTATACTTATTATTATATCATACCTTTGCTTTAAGACTGTGGAAATTTTGACTGGACTGGAAATTTTGATGGGCAAGTTTTATTTTCTGCTATGTTGTCATTTTATATATTAGAAAATAATCAAGGGATGAATTAGTAATGACAATAATCATTCATTCCTGCCCTACTTGGCTCACTAGCCGAAAATCATGCACTGACCTTAATTTTAAAAACACAGCCAACAAAAAAAACACATTCACACCTCACTGTGTTTGTGCAGACATGCTTACCCCTTTGTGTGTGTGTGTGTGTGTGTGCACGTGTGTGTGTGTCTGTGTGTGTGTGTCAGACACTCTACCCCCTCTCCACTCTCCCTTTATGATGGGGAGATTAGGTAGTTAATCCTGTAGATCTCAGAGAAAAAGCCACTCCTGATGCCACAATGGATTTCACTCAGGCCACCAGCGAGAGGACAAACCTGCTGCTGATACGCATCTCGACCTCTGACGGAAACAGGGCCCACACACACACACACGCACACACACACACAGACGCACACAGACGCACACACAGACAGGCGCAAACAGAAGGCAGAGCACTTCACCAAGGTCAGGATATTGCATTACATATGTATTGGATGCATGCTATAAATATCCCCACAACCATATTGAACTAATATTATTAAGCTGTCATGTCTTTTTTCAAGTCTTTATTAAGATACTTACTATGTATTGTACGTAATATATATAGTATTCACAGTACATGTTATATATACAGTAAAACCAGCACTTAACATCCAGAAATCTCCTGTACTGCTTAATAAAGGCCATTATTTTATAGTTTTCAGATATGTACGACTCTTCACTCTTCATGACTACACAGGCAATAATGATCATTGATTGACTGAGTCATTAGAGGATCAAGGATGAGCAGCCTTTGTGTTGTTTTCTCTGATCACCAATCACTTCTAAAAGAAGTGATCCCCCAACTGCCCCCATGACTGCAAATGTAACTGTAAACAGTTGTGGTTTGAATACTACAGTGAATCCAAGAAGACTCAGGTTGAAAAAAGAAATACTGAGCTCCAGCAGCACTGCTCTGCAGCTGTTTTCCCAGTGGTGACAGGTACAAAACGTGTCATATTTATGTAATATGTTATGTGTAATTGTATTTGTCAGGATGGTATCTGTGCTATCAGACAAAAAGCCTAGAAATTGCTTGATTAAATTTCCTGTAGCAGCAAAACAAAGACTCCCACGCTTGGATGAGGTTTGAATAAGAACATTAATAGCATGCTGTCAAAGATTAAATGTGATGAATTTCTGTTTTTTCCCCACCACCTCTCACCACTGTGTTTCTTTTCATATGAAACTTGTTAGCAAGCACTATCTCCTGTACTCCTTACATGATAATGCATCAATAATCATTCAATACTGTAACAAAGTAACACTGACAGGGATCGTTCTGCATAATGACTGTTTTAACTTTTAATACATTAAATTCATTTTGTGATCAATATGTTTGTGTATATATACAGTGGTGGAAGATGTAGTACTGTAAAAAATACCATGTTTCAAGTAAAAGTCAAAATCTTAAGTAAAAATTACTTATGTATTTGTATCAAAAATAGACCTAAAGTACCAAAAGCAAATTAGCAAGTAAACTGTGAAGAATTGTCCATTTCAGAAAAAAAAAACATGTCAGAATCGCCGGATTACTGTTTCATATACTACCAGGTAGCTTAATCTACAACACTGGGGAACAATTTGAAAAAAAAAATTCTGTTGAGTTAGAAATTTTATGCTGATTAAAACTAAAATTGGCATGCTGATTCCAAAATTGCAGTCAGTTTTTTTCTAGCACGTCAAGTTTTTTCTTCACAGCTTACCCTCCAGATAAGCAAAGTTCCACTGGTTAGCTGTAGTAAGACTTGCCTTGACTTGGACTCATCAACAGCTACCTGGCGACTTGTTTGTGCAGTCACAATTGAGACAGTGCGGTGAGAGGTGTGTGCAGCTCCCAATAGGTCAGTACCATCAATATCTGCAAACAGAAAGCTGGCATAGTAGGAATTAAGAGGATTTGTGCTGGCTTTTCGCTTAACCTTGTAACCACAGGCATACCGTTGTAAGATCTATTTCGTTTTATGCTGTTTTTTTTAGTTTTCAAAGCTTGTAACTATTCCATCTTAGTGTTTTATTTACATAGGTATATATTTCCTTTGTTCCAGATCATGTCTGCTCCTGCTACTTCTCGTCGTAAATGCCTAAACAACCCTGACTCCTTTTGCTATATTTGTGGTAGTTTCATTGCAGTCATGCCTGTTTCTTTCATATTTCATTGTATGTCAATATTTGTAAATTGACATGATAGAGAAAAACTGAGATCAGTTTTGGATTCCGCACCCAGAAATTAGTTAAAAACAGCTGTCAGGCCTAACTCAACAAAAATTATGTTCCCCAGTGTAATCATATATCACCATTTATTCATTCATTCATCCATACTTCATTCATCCTGGTCGGTGTTTCCATCCCACCACAGGCCACAGCAGATACTGTGTGTGGAGCGGACCAACCCGGACTCCTTAGTTATTGTCCTTGGTGACTTTAACAAAGGTAACCTCAGCCACGAACTGCCCAAATACAGACAGTTTGTTAATTGCCCGACCAGAGAGGGGAACACTCTGGACCACTGTTACACCACAATCAGTGGTGCTTATCCCGCCGTCCCCCGGGCTGCACTGGGCCACTCTGACCATGTCATGGTCCACCTGATTCCCACATACAGGCAGAAACTAAAACTGTGTAAACCTGTTGTTTACAAGAACCTCCAAGAACCTCCAACTGCACCAATCACCAAAACAAATTCCTTGTATGTGGAAACATACAAGGAATTTGCTTTTGGTAGGATGTATTTCCTGAGGCAGTTGAAGAAGTTCAACCTGCCAAGGACTATGATGGTGAACTTCTACACCTCCATCATTGAGTCCATCCTCACCTCCTCCATCACCATCTGGTACGCTGCTGCCATGGAGAGGGACAATAACAGACTGCAGCGTATCATCCACTCTGCGGAGAAGGTGATTGGCTGCAATCTTGCATCTTTCCAGGACCTGTACACCTCAAGGACTTTGAGGCGTGCAAGGAAGATTGTAGCTGACTCCTCCCACCCTGGACACAAACTTTTTGAGACACTCCCCTCTGGCAGGAGGCTGCGGTCCTTCAGGCCCAAAACTTCTCGCCACAAAAATAGCTTCTTCCCATCTGCTATTAGCCTCATCAACAAGGCTAGAGAGCCCCACTGTTGCTGACCCCCCTGATCCTCAATTGCACCAATCACCAGAAAAAATTCCTTGTATGTGGAAACATACTTGGCAATAAAACTGATTCTGATTCTGATTCTGATTCTGATTCTGATTCTGATTCTGATACTTGGCAATAAAACTGATTCTGATTCTGATTCTGATTCTGATACTTGGCAATAAAACTGATTCTGATTCTGATTCTGATTCTGATACTTGGCAATAAAACTGATTCTGATTCTGATTCTGATTCTGATACTTGGCAATAAAACTGATTCTGGTTCTGATTCTGATTCTGATTTATTAGTGCCTTTGTATTTCGTTCTAATAACCTGAATGACAAAGTAACTCACTTATGAAAAAAAACAAACAAAAAAAAAAACAAAAAAACACTTGCATATAAATAAAATGACAAAAGAAAAGAAAAATAAATGAACACTGCGCCATAAACGTTAAAGAGGTTTTATTTTGAAAAAAAAACCCCGGAAGTCCACCGTCGCTTTACGTCAGCAGCTTGCCGTTAGGTCTGCGGGCAGGGTGACAGCTGAGCGGCCGTGAAGTCCGGAACGTTAACGACAGTCGCTACAAACTCCCGTCGTAAAGAGAAGCAGCGACAGATTTCACCGGTTGACGCCTTTTCTCTTGAGTTTATCAGAGGACGATAACCGTTAAACCTTGCGGATATTTTTTTTTATTATTGTTTTTTTTGTTCTTTTTCCACCGAGAGAGAGAGAGAGAGAGAGAGAGAAAAGGTCGGTGTCCGGATGTGCCAGTAGTGCTGTTTTTTTTTTTTTTTTTTTTTTTCGCATGGCGTAGGCACCTTTTTCTAAAGCGGGATATTCTTGATGTTTGGTGGGGTCGGAGGAGGCCCTCGGGTCGACAGTTTATCCCACTAACGTCCGCATTTACCGATTTTGCGAAGGAAAACGGACCCACGACATGATTGTGCAATAAGAGAGGAAGAAAGCGCTGTACGTCTCGACTACCTCGGTGTTTCCTCCTCTAAAAAAAAACCCACAACAACGACGTGTTTTTCAGAGCTTGTGAGAGCTTTTACAAGGGAAGACGAAAAGAGGGAATATTTGTGTTGTTGCCTTGTGTGTGTGTGAGTGTGAGTGAGTCCGAAACCCCTCCGAGGACCGGGTATACCTTCACCATGACGGGCAGCACCCCAGGAGACATGGTGAGAGGATCTACTGTCACTTTTTTTTTAAATATACTTTTACTATTAACATCCATTTAATCCTTAAGGTTTGTCTAAAAATGCTGAACAGCAGATCATGTTCCTCATTCAGTGACCATACTTCCTCTGAACTTTAAATCCTGCTGATTCCCAAAGTTGCGTTTGCGGACCTCCAGGCTCTCTTACACTATTTCCCCTCACTTCCAGACTGCCATTGACTTCCATTGATTTTTCTACAACATGAAAGTCTATTAGCACCCCCTTGATCATCAAGTCTGCCTTTATGTGCGGTGTGAATCACATTGTAGTTGTGTGCTCAGGCATTTTACGTCCAAAAAGATGTGAAAAATGTGAATTCCCTCATGATGATAATATAAATTTGACAAAAATGGATTTTGGATTTATGCTCACTTAAGGTGAAATGATGAAACCGCATCGAGGAAATGTATAGTCAGCTTCAGAGAGTCTATGATGCGTTTTTTTTTTGGTGTTATCTCACATTTTATAGACAGCTAATTGTTTTGTTGCAGCCCTAATGCTCACTGCGATGGACAACACAACTCAAGGAAGCACACTAATTGATTTTCATATGTAAATCAGCAGAGGCCAGCAGACAAAATGCATCCACATTTCAAAGGCAACGTGATTTACAAAACCATTAGCTGGGATGTCTGGTATAAGTGATTTGTAACACCACTATGGGAACAGGTACATTTAATTGTCGGGTTTATACCTGAATTATACCTGAACACCCAGTTCAAGGCTCTGTCCCCTCACTGGTGTCTTCTGTGTATTGCATGTTTGACGTTCTGTGAACCTGTAGCATCTCAGAGAGCAAGGCTGTGAAGAGACTGGTGTTTAGGAGAAGACTAGGTGCCTCTGTGCTGGTTTTTGCGTGTGCAGTAACTGGTAATTGCATTACTGCTACATCCCCATTATGTCATAACTACTGGTGTGGTGGCACCTTAAAGAGGAGGCTAAACTGCGACCTTTAGTCTGTGGTCATCATCAGGTGATGTTACCAGTTTATATCCCCCAAGATGTTATCCTCATATGATTTATTTACTTGTTTTACACCAGCTTACTGACTGTTCTGTTATTACGAACCCTCATCATTAAGGTTTATGTCAGCCTCTGGTGGGTAAGCTATTCCACAAATTAAAAGGCGCATAAAATGTGTTTACCCAGTCTTAGACATAATATTCCCCCTCTGTCTGGCAGTTTTACGTCTGTCATCCTTGCTGCTAGTGTGTGGTGGCTCTAAGAATACCTCCAGGTCTATGTATAGAAAGGATAAACCACGTAATATGCCCCTCCACGCAGAGATCAGCTATCCCAGCTGTGCCTGTAGTCCTGCCCGTCCGAGTTCAGCTGATCCTCTGAACAGCGGGTCCATTATGTTGTCAGGATGTCGAGATAATGCTGTGAGGAAGTAAGAGGTGAGCCGGCCTCTACGTATGGTCCAGTCTAAGCTAAAGCATCTAAGAATAGCACGTCGCAAGACATTTCCATGGATTAGGGACATAATCGTGAGCAGAATCTTTCATGTTCTGATCTGTTATGACTGATATTTAAATCCTCATGAATCCTAAAGAACCTTCATAGAAGGTCTTGAATTATGTCACCATCTGTATGGATGTGTGGGGGCTTCATATGAAACGCAGGCACAGTGTTATGGCTCAGTTTACACTTATGTTGACTAGAGATGGGCGCCGATAGGCGGCTCAGTTGGACGTGGAAGTCAACGAGACAACCACAAAATGAAATATCTGCAGGAGGGTTACTCGCGACAAAGAGGGGAACAACAAGACCTTTGTTTAAATATGTTCTGTCCAACATGCTGAAATAAGAACTTGTGGCATTTTTGATAACTTGAAAAGGACAAGTTTTGCAGAACAAAAAAAATACATATATGTGGTGAAAGCCCAGCAATCCTTTAACACAGGAGAATGACCAAGGTTTATGTTTGGCAGTGAATTACCACAGTATCTATCAGCGTCAGTGTCATGCTGGTCTGCTAATTGGTCCCTAAATCACAATGAAAATGACCAGTTGCGTTATTAATGTGGTTCTAAGATATCTTGAATATCAAGTTATGTCCTCTGTTATACAAAGTAAATGCAATTAATTTTGTCCCCAACAAACAAACTACTTAAAAAGATTCAGTAAGTGGATTTGGATTTAGATTCAGATTCAGTAAAATGCTCTCAAACCCCGTCTCTAGTATTGACTGTAAAATTCTTCCTAACAGTATTTTTTTGTGTATTAGAGCTGCACCATAAGATAATCACTCAGCCAGGGAAGTGCTGCTGAAGTTTCCTTAAGCAAAACACTGAATCCCTGCCAGCTGGTTTATTCCTCACCCTGATCTGTATTTCCCTGTGGGGGAAGTATCACATTATTATTGCATCATTTTATGCTTGTGGCATGAAGTTCATTCCTCTGACGGTGAAGTAAAAATATATATTTTTTTAAACTGCCATCTCTAAGACATTGTTTTGAATGGGTTTTATTCAAGCCAGAGCTGCTGTCTTCAGGCTCATGTTATTAACATGCCTGCAGCAGAAATGTAAAGGTCAAACTCTGCACATAAGTAAGACATTTCAGGATTTCTGCCAGGGTAAATCTTCAGAGCAATTGCCTCTCTTTGTGGCTTAGCTCAGTCTATACATCAGTCTACCTCATTATGTTCCCCAAGGAAATCTGGAGAAATATAAGCTATCTGCATTTAACTCATCCAGTGTGGTTGGAATCAGCAGCAGATGCACATAACCCTCCCACCCCCCACCAATCCCCAGTTCCTCTCGAGGTCTGTGGAAAGAGTAAGTGTATGCACACACTTATAAAGGCTGTATAGAGTGGGAGTGAGAGTAGGAGGCGAGGAGATGGCTGGTGCCAAACATTGTGGCTGAATGAATCTGAGAGAAAGAAAAGGAGAAGGAATAGTTGTGCCCCTTGAGAATGGAGGATGGGATTTTTTTTTTTTTTTTTTGGAAGGAGAAAAAGAGGAGGGATAGGAAGAGTGAAGCATGGGGAGGAGGCAAATTACCTCGCCCCAGGCAGATCTCAGAAGTGCTGACAAGGTCGAAATGGTCCCCATGGCAACAGCGAGACGCTCGGATCTAAAGTCTGGATGCCTGTGTGAGTGCGTGGAGGGACTGGGGAGAGGTGCACTGCAGGTATGTGTGTGTGTGTGTGTGTGTGTGTGTGTGTGTGTTTTCAACAAGGAACAGATGAGAGAGAGAGAGGTGCAGGAGCAGGAGAAGAATAAAGCACCTCAGTTCAGATAAGCTACGCTGAATGAATATACTCCAGACATGACTGAGAGTCCCACAGAGCTGAGAGTGAATTTCAAACATCACTGCTTTCAGTATCTCCCAGCACAGCAGACAGGACAGGGAGATCCAGGTACACACACACACACACACACATATATATATATATATATATCTACAGGGAGAAGTACTTGATGGTGTCACTTTCTAATAAGGGTTTAGCACTTTGGTTTAATGTGCAACATAATAATACTGAATAAAAATATATAAATTGGAAAGATGTGATGTATAAAATGATAAAAAGCTAGTGGCCTGTTTCCCATCATTGAGTGAAAAGGCAGACGGGAGCGACCGCTCCTGGGGTTTGAACTAAAGAGGCTTGTTTGCGAGCTCGGCTGTTGGTGCTATAGTGCTGTCAGTTCGGGAGCGCACACTTTGTCTTTCTGTGCACTCGTGGGATTGTACCTTTTCAAAAGGTGGAGAGGCTTTGTTGTCTTTGCTGTCTTCGTCAGCACCGGTCGCTCTGCTGTTCATCTAGCTTTAGAAATTCAAACCATTTCCAAATCACCAATGCTGTTAAAGCTCTTTTCACCACAATTTCCTCATCTTGTGCAGGCGTCACAGTGTTCCCACAGTCGCTCACCGCCACTCTTTTGGGTTAGCAGCTATCTGATCAGAGCAGCTATACAAGGTTTAAGTAAAGAAATAGTCATTCATAAATCAGCATATTTCTGATATTCCAGAAGTTAAGTGTTGATATACCTGGACACAACCTGGCATCTATAAGCCAATAGTTACATCTTGCCCTATTAGAAAGTGGTAGCAACATGATTGTGTGGCTTCTACCCCTGGTCAGAAGTGGCTACTAACGGCCTACAGGCGCATATTTGATCCTGACATGATACGGAGAATCAAACACTGTCAAACACCACATGTGCACACTTATGCACACTCATGCAGTGGGTAGTATTCAAACACCCCATCATTTGTGCAGTGGTGACTATGTGTTAATTTGCGTTGGAGGTGGCAATCACAGCCCTGACTCAACCAGAGCAGGAGGTACGACAGAATGTATTAACCCTGTGGGTGAAATTGTTCATCTGTAATATTACGGAGGTTTGCGGTAATTGCAATTTTGAAATTTGGTAAGAACTTTTGTCGTCTTACACACCAAAGGTTCTTACTGACAGGTGCTTAGGATCATAAACTGTTGACTGAGACAGAACCAAAGCATCTGAAACACCTGATCACTTGACTTCACTTTATTTACAATATTTCAGTCTTTAGGCTGAAATTCAGTCCTTATACTGAAATATTGATCATTCATTCATTCATTTAGACAGACAGCGCCTGCACTTTAGGAGCCTGGAAGTGCTGCTGTTGTCCTTTGATGAAAGCAGTGTTAATAAAGTTAGTACAAGTGGCTGCCACGATGGGTGGGCTTCTTTGATTCCTTCCCTTTTTTACAATAAACCTTAACCACAGATCATTTTTATTTTCCATTAATCTGCTGATAATTTTCTCGATTAATCACGTCTTTCAAATGTTGGAAAATAATAACAATGAATTCCTGAAGCCCAAGGTGATATCTTTAAATGTCTAGTTTTGTCCAATGAACAGTCTGAAACCTGAAGATATTCAGTTTGCTATTGCAGAAGAAAAGAAACTAGCAAAAATTCACTTTAAGAAGCTAGAACAAGTGAATCTTTGGCTTAAAAAAGACTTAACAATGAATCGATTATCAATCAGTTTATGTCAATTAACTAACTGATTAATCAAGTAGTCGTTTCAGCTTCATGGTTATTTATAGCTTTCTGCTTGTGAATGTATCAGTGTATCTATTAGTAAACTCTATTCAGAATAGTGTTTTTTTGGTTTTACTGCAACAGCGGGGCACTAAAAACGAGTTATCGCTGCTATTCTGTGTGTGGCTAATTATAATTTTGGTGCTTTCAAAGCAGTTTATAGTTCATCCCCACATTGTCAAGAGTCCCCCTTTGGGCACACATAAACACAGACACACACCCACACCCGCAAAGACACACACAGAGAAGTCAAAGGTTAGGGTCAGAGGTCAGCGGTGTGTTGGCCACGGATGAAAGAACAATGGGTGGGGAATCCTTGCTGCTGAAAACAGCACTCTGTGTTCCTCTACCCACTCGAGCTTAGCTCAGCATGTATGACACCGAGTAGCTGGAGGCCGAGAGAGGTCTGCAGGCGTTCTTCAGCCTCAGGCAGGAGGCACTAACAGGGCTCTGATTGGCACATTCAGAGGGAGAGGGAGAGAACACCGCTGAGTCCTGACAGCCAGAGTCGGATGAGGCACGTCAGTGAATACGTGTGTGTGTTACCGATGCCATGTGTTGTGACTCTGAGCCACAGATCAGGATTACATCATCCCGCCTGGGTGCTGGAGTTGATATATTGACCCTGACATTGTCACATGTAGGCCTTGGAGCGCCACGGATACTTCCCACAGGAGTTCTGAAGGTGCAGCAGTTGGGCTCAATTCATGTTACCCTTTTTTTTTCAAGCATTTCAGGAAACTGATGAGTCAAAGTTGGAAACGCAGATTCTGCAATGCAGCAGCTAAAATATCTGTTCTGCCTAAGATGAATGATGTGAATACTTCATTGTATTAATAATCTGTATTAATAGTCTGTGGTTTTATTATTCTTATTTATGTTCTTATTTATTTGTATAAATGTAAAAGAACTGGATACAGCTGTGAACATTTGCAAACTGTGCTGTGGTATTTCTGTTATCTGTGAGACTCTGCTGTGTCTCACTAAGACCGATTGTACATTTCCTGTTTGTATTGACAGCTCCTGGTATTAGCAAACCTTTTGTCAATGTGTATGTCCAGCTGTCCTCTGTGACTGTGTAGAGTTGATTCAGTTGTATCGATGCATGTCTGCACCAACACCAACAGGAAGTCCTATTGAGAGCCTCTCATCCATTGATCACTTATGTAACTGTTGGTTTGCTTGTGTTTGGCTTTGTGTTCTTCAATGTGGCATGTGTCTGTGCATGTGCGTCCCCGTGTGTTGCTATGAGTATCTGCTGCACAGATCTAGTTGTACATACCTGTCAACATTCCTGCTTTCCACTTTCCATCCTCGAGGTCTGCTCCACCTAACAATATATTCATAATATGCTCTTATGTTTCCTCTGTGGGAGTCATACAGTATAATGAGGTTATGGAATATATATTGCAGTTGTTGGGGAAAAACATCCAATATATCACATTTCCAGGAGCTAATAAACTTTACCTTTCTTGAAGCCGTGTGTTTGTGTACAGTTTAACCTGGTTTCTTTTGTTTGCGTGCATGTGCCACAAAGCTAACACGGTGAAACTAAGGAAAATGGTGTGGGTGAAGAATGTGTGGCACTGGTAGCAGTTGCGGGGGCTGAAAAACCTTCACTTCATAGCTGGCATGTTATCCTGATGTTCAAAATAGATGAACACACCGGCTGATTTGAGGTCAGCTGAAAGCAAAAACAATAAACATTGACAAAGTCACAGAATCTTTCCACAAAAATCATGTTTTCCTGTCAATCCGCTTAACAGCTCATTTAAACTTCGGTTATTGGACGTGTGTAGAATCGAACCGTTACCTTAACTTGGATGTTTGCTGTGGGTAATCAAGTTAAGACCTGAGTTAGGAGGGTTTTTGATGGTGGTAGCACTCGTGATGATTCAGGCAAGAGACATATTTCACAAAGCAATCTTTAGATTCCATCTTCAGGATGAAGCTAGCTATTAGATTTCCTCACACGTCGGGCTTCAAAGTGAGACCCCATCGCTTTTGTCGTCAGTTTGCATTTCTGATCAGCCCAGTCAGAAGTGTGAACGGTTCTGTGAGTAATCTGGAGGGTCTCTATGAAAAAGTGGCTGTGTGTGTAAATTGGGATAAGGGCTCATTCTGCGGGAAATTCCCCCTCTTTTCAGTTCAGCAGTCATTGTTGGCAGGTATGGCTTCGCTCAGGCTGAGAAATGTGTTGAACTACTTCACCGTTTCAGGGGCTCCCATGGTCCCAGTTCAAGGGGAAACTTTCTGGTCCTCGCTATTGATTCTGGTCCTTATCTCTCTCCTGACAGGGAATAGGCACTTGTTGTCTGTATGTCTCTGTTTATCAGTTGCAGTAGCAGTGATAGTGACGTAATGTACCCCACGTTCACACCAGCAGTCTCTGCAGTACATGCTGGACACTGAACACCCCAGGACAGAAGTAAAGTAAGGATACACTTCAGCTTTTATGCCAAGTGTTACAGTCAGTGCATGACATAAATGAGTGGGTGTGAATGTGAGTAACATGTGAGCTCTCAGATGGCGCTAACACGACTAAGTAATCCTAACTAGACTCTGTGTGCCTGCAGCCACTTTTGAGATACGTGTGTGGATTTTGTTCCCGTATTTATGCATGCACAGATTTGCACAGAGGAACCAGCGAGAGCACAACCTGTTCTTCCTGTTAAGAGTGACGTGTTTGCTGTCGGCTTCGCCAGTGGAGCAACACCCACTCCAGTTCACTTTTGCTCCAGATACCAGCACAAACTAAGCTGCATCTAAAGGCCATTGTTTGCATGTTTGCTCATTGTGCTTCTACGCTTTGGCACTCTGCCATTTGGTTCCTGGAGTTCTGTTAAGCCTGACCGGCCAGCAGAGAGTCAGCAGTTCTTTGACTTTTTATTTATTTTGTCAAATGTTATTTATTAATTTTATATTTCCTGGAAAATGACTCCTTGACACGAGGAAGAATATAATTATGGTGGTGAAATATAAAATCCAAATTAAGTGTTGTTTTTACCCCTAAACACATTATGTTTGTGTGACTGTAGAATGTGAAGTCCTCCGCAGGTCATTAGATACAGTATCAGACTTATGACCCTGGTGTCCATTGCAGCTACGGTCCTGACTCCAAGTTTTTTGGTTTGGGAAAAAAAAAAAAAAAAAAAAGAGAAGAAGATGAGTTACAGCCTCCCGATACAAGATATTCATAGGATGCTGTGGTCTTGAGAAACTAAAAGGAGGAAGTGAAACTGGAGTTGTGAAAGCAGAGACATGGAATGTAGACAACAAGATGAAGATGAGCCAAACAAAAGCTCGTCTTGCTGCACTTTACTCAGAGAAGAAAAGTCTATTTTTCTAAGTCTAAAAAAAAAATTGTTAATTTGTTTAATTTCTATATCAGCTGTTGTCAGCTTTATCAAATATTCTACCCGCAGTCATTTTTTTGCCAATCTGTAATGTGAACTAATGTGAATTTTAATTGCAAACGTGGACTAATTTAGCAGCTTATATGTTCCTTTCAGATAATAAGTTATAATGTGCTCAATCAATGCAATCAGTGCATGTGCAGTATTGATTTCAGTTTTACAACAGCGCATTAATTGCATTGACAAACTCAGCCATCTTAATATAGTCTCCTGTTTTTTCATGTTATTGGCATTCGAGGGACGTTAGAGGAAGACAGCTTCCCATAAAGCTGCACTTTTCCTGTCTGTGTTTCTGTTTAAATAGATGTAAAACAAAAGCACTTAATTAAAAAAAAAAAAACACACTGTATTTCTTTGTAAGTCTAAATGTTGAGTAGCAAGAGAGTGAGTGTGCATGTGTGCGCGCATGTGCACGTGTGTTGGAGAAGTAGGGGATGGTGGTGGTGTTTGACTAGCTCAATAAAAGGAGCCTTTCAGCTGCACTGGAAACAATTTCCAGCTGAGGGGACATTTATATTAAAGCTTTGCCTTGCCAGCACAGACTGTATGTGTGTGTGTGTGTGTCTGTGTGTGTGAGTGAGTGAGTGAGTGCGTCAGAGCAGCTAGCTAGCAAGAGTCAACTGTCCCTCTTCCTGATACATTTTGGGACAGGCTGCCATTTCTAAATCAGTGCTTAAATCTGTCCTGATATTCGAACGTCCTGTGCCAGCGCAGTCAGACAGACAATACTTACTGAGGGAATTAGAGGGTCAGTGTTGAGACTCTTCAGGTCCCAGACAGAGCAGGCATGAGCCATAGAGCAGTCATCCAAAGGTCAAGCCTCATCGACTGGATGTTCCAGCAGGATCAGCTGGCCTCCGCTCCTCGCTGTCATGCCTTTAACCCAGACTTTTGCTCTGCTGTGGCTGTCAATTAACTGTTTTTTCTGCTTTCAAAATGTAAATGATCCGACAGGCTTTTGCACTTGAACCAAACTCGGTGTGGATGCGGAGCAACATGCCAAGCTCGTCGATTTGTTGCTAGGAGGGGCCACAGCTAATGATTGTTTTCATGATCAATGAAACTGTTCACTTTTGTGGTTAGTTGATTAATTGTTTAATCCGTCCAATGTCAGATAAATATTAGACAAATTCAGACCACACAGCAAGCTCCTCAGTCTGCCTCTTTTTTCTCTGTTCAAAACTGAGAGAGATTCAATCTTTTTGTGAGATGAAACAAACAAAAAGCAGCAAATCATCACATTTGAAGAGCTGGAAAAAATCTTTTGGCTTTTTTGCTTGAGAAATGACTCAAATGATGACTCAAATGTTGAATCTGTTGGAGACAAATTTTTTTTCCGCTCCATAATCTATAAAATGGCAAAGTATGAGCTATTTTAGTTTTCAAATGTAAAAGTTACATCCGTTTTCCAAAGACAGTGGTAGCTTGTGTTCTGTTACAGCTTAGATGGGCGTGAAACTCGAATCATCATCACCATGAACCATCAGTACAAAAATAGTTGAAAGCTGAAATTTGCGAGTCAGTTTTTGATGCAGAAAATTGTGGTGCTGTGTTTTCTCCACACGGTCAACAACAGCCTCTAACTGGCTTAACTGACTGGACCTCATGGGTATTGTAGTCTTCAGACCTGTCCGCCATGCCAAGCTGATGGACAGAACCCGACCTCTCAGAAAGTGAGTTGACAACATTAAAACTCGTGGCCGTAACACAAACCTACAGGCTCGTCACATTCTCCATGACGGCTCTGTGTCTCTGTGTAAAGTCATACTGCGGATATTTTGTTTAAGGAGGAATTCCAAATCGGAATAAAGAATGCGGAACCAGCGGCTCCTTAGCAACGCTATCAACTGACTTGTAGCGGAGCAACGGTTGCTAGGTAACCACCATCTAAACTAAAGCCTTAATCCTCAGCTGGTAGCTCGAGCCAGCTTCAATACTGAGCCCTTCAGTGGTCACTGTGTGAAGAGTAACGACAGCAGAGGTCCTGCTCATTTTCTTCATATCTTAACTGCTCTGGAAGCGTGTACTTTTTTGCAGGAAATGCTTCTCGCTTGTTGCTGGAAGCTTGTCAGGATATCAGAGGAAACGGTCAGAGGGAGATGGATGGATGGATGGATGGATGGTAAAGAAGCCAATTTGCGGTTTTTTGGCTTCTTCTCTGTTTTTAAGATATTCAGACAGATGCACAGAGAGCAATATGAGGCTGAGGTCACTGAAGAGTTAAAGATAGTGTGTGTGTATGAAGCGTGGATAGAGGGTATATTCGGCCTTCACGCTGTCTTGCACAAATTGTGTCATTGCATGTTGGATGCTATGGAGCGCTCTGACTATGAATATCTCTAATGATCCCAGCAGGGGTTGTGTGTGTCTTGTGTGTGTGTGTGTGTGTGTGTGTGTGTGTGTGTGTGTGTGTGTGTGTGTTCTTATCTGAGCAGGCTAGCAGTAATGAAGCATTGGACCTTGGACTAGAATGACTGAGGGCTTTTCATCTATTTTTTTTCTCAGTTTCTTGTAATGAGGAAGCTTTGGTTTGTCTTGGGGGAAGCAGCAGAACTTCGACTTTCGCAGAGGACATCAGATATTCACTTAAAGCTTAGTTTAAGCACACGCTTTGGTGAAGTGGCCTTCCTGAGCTAGAGACTGTTTGACTTTATATACAGCTCAGAGAAAAACAGCAGCGCACAGTAATCTGGGCTAGTGGGTTTGAAAGCTCAGGTGATAGTGGGTGAGTAAGGCATGTTTTAGCTAAGTTTAGCTGACTTCCATTTAGCATGGCACAGAATAGCTCAGTCAGCTGATCTTAGCACAGTTGCAGTTCATAGTACAGCGTGGTTTAAGGCTCACAACAACATTAAGGCTCAGAGATGGCAGTTAGAGTAATCCTGCCCCATTTTTAATCCAGAGGTCACAGTGTTGAATGAACAGGGCCACATCTATGAAGCCAATGGGGCTCCATTTTCAAAGTGGTCTTAACCTTTAAGCTACTTTGCCATCCCAGGTGGATGTATGAGAAGCAAATCCTTCATTATACTGCATGGCTGTAAACATCTTCATTATAGTCACGTAACAGGCAGCACAACATCCACTAACCAGCTCGCCTTGCCTGATTATATCATCTGTATCGTATTTTTTTTTTTCTGCCTCCGTGTGGAACAATATTTGTCATAGATCTTGATTGGGTCCCCAGCCGCTCCCCTCCTCCTGCTTGTGTAACCGGTTGCCTCCACTGTCTCCCCACTGAGGCTGCCTTTTTCCTGTTGTGCGCAACACAAACATAAGCAGTGGTGAGATCAGATCTCTAACCACGCTGCAATGTAAAAAAAAAAAAAAAAACAACAGCAAAACAAAAGGAAACCACTATAGATGCATGTTACATAATGGAAACACAGACAGTCTAAGTTTGTGTGATAATTTAATAATCTTTGGTACTTTAATCTTTTCTTAAATGTGAATGGAGATGACTTTGCCTAATGTCCATACAGATTACAGGAACTAGGGCATCCTGTTGGCTTAGTAGTCCAAGGTGCATTCTCTGTTGAATCAACTCTGATAATTATTGAGGCCACAGTGTTGCAATACAATAAATGCACTGTATTGTAAAGTTTAGACAAAATAGTAATTATAATTAACTACAATGAAACACCACTAACTGCCTCAAAACAGCCATAGAGCTGAATACACACCTTTCCAACAGTGTCTGAACATAAGGTGAAGATTGCAGGCAGGACATCATTTTGCGGGGATGTTGCATTGTATTGTATTATACAGGATTGTATGGTGTCATGTCTGTCTGTTTGTAATCTCTAATGTGTCTGCTCTTTGCACTAAATCTTGCAAACTTCAGTGTCTATTGCTTTTTTCTACAGGGTGTGCTGGTTTTATAACGTGTGTGATTTCTTTGTGTGTTTTTGGGTGTAAACTGCCAGAGGACTCGTTTATGTTTAGTGTTGAACATGCATGTAGACCTGCATCCATCCCTGTCACCGCGTGCCGCTTCTTTCCCAAACAGGCCTAGAAAATGCGGTGTGTGTATGTGTGTGTGCATGCGTGTGTGTGGTAATAATACCCCTGGTTGTTTCTGTCCTGTGCCATCTGGTAAATTCCAGCACAGAGGGCGTTTTAGCTTGCCAGCCGTCTCTATCTGTATGCCTTTCTCTCGCTCGCTCTCTCGCTCTCTCTCTCGCGCACACACACACACACATACATGTAGACACATTTTGTTTTTCTACACACACATGGCATCACGTGAGTTATGACTGGAGGGCAGTGCTCTTTTCTGGAGGAGAAAAGGAAATGCAGTGTGGTGAATGTAACTGCTATCTTGCAGCCATTCCTTCTCCTTTTCTCTCTCTGTATGATCCATCAGTTTTTCCTTTAAATTGCTGCTAAGACTTTATAGCACCTGAGGAAAGGGACAGAGACAGTAATGGTTTTTGGAACCTCATTATCTGCAGCATTGTGCTGTTCTTCCTCTGTGGGGTGAAAACATGTACAAAACAACAACATCTTGTCAGGGACTGAGGAACAGAATCAGATATACAAGGCAACCATGTTCTCCCACATAATGGATTTAAAAGGTTTTCTCAACTCACAGAAACATGTACCGTTAATTTTTCTTACCCCGGACCCACACCACAAATAAAACTGCACTTTCCCCTGGCAGCAGTGGCATTAAACACAGGATAGATATGCTAATGGCATGTTGGGCTGAGGTTCATTTACCCGTCTCAATCAAAACCTTTACCTGCATAGGTAGGAAAAGAAAATGATTTAAGGGCTGCAATTCATAATTATTTCCATTATTGATTACCTGATTTTTTTATTATTATTATTATTTAGTATAGACTTGTAAGAAAATAATAAAAACTTTCATCACAGTTTCCCTACCTCCTTCGTCCTACCAAAATGTGGCAAAATTTCTGCCCAAAGATATTCAATATAAAATAATATAAAGCTGAATGAAGCAACAAATACTTACACTGGAGAAGCTGGAACCAATGAGGGATCAGCATTTGGGTTAGTAAATGTCTTAAATGGTTAATCAACTATCAAAATTACTGCCTTTGATTAATTGACTAATCATTTCAGCATTACTTCACTTTGCCACAAGGCTTATTTTTAATTATCTGTGTCCAGCTGTGAATGTAAAAATACATGGAATCTATTTACCTGTTAAGAAGAAACAGGTTTCAGTGTCCTAGACCTTGATTTTAGATGCACAGATAAAAAACAAACAGGAAAAGCTAGTGCTTGGAGATGACAACCTGAAAGGTTACAAATCAAGCTAATCCTGACTGCGGGGCATCAACTATGCACTGCTGGGGGGACCACCTAGGAAAGAGGATGGGGGTGGGTGTGTGGAGACAAGGCAAGGCAGAGGTCACTGCAAAGTAGGTTGTTCTCTTGGGAGGGAGGGGGAGAACAGCATGGGGATGCTTTATTTGACTGCAGGGTTTTCACATAGCGGGGGTCAGGAAAACACGGGGGGAGGAAGCCACATTGGTGAAACACCCTGTGATGGAAGTGAAGGAGAGGAGGAGGAGGAGGAGGAGGCGTGAACAGACAGGGCTGCTTCAGACCAAATGGCGGGACGAAGGAGGTAAAGGACAGGAGGTCCTTTCATCAAAGCCTTCATCGGGGATCATCAACCCTCTGTGTGGTCCCCTCACACCAGCAGCATGCCGACATGTGGCATGTTGGCCTTTGGGTTTGTGTGTTTGCTGGTGGCTGAACAGCAACTCAGCAAATGATGTCCATTTCTGGAAACTTAACTGCACAGAAAGAAAACTCAGCTCAGATTAATACAGAATTAAAACTCAAACACTACAGCTCTCGTGTTTTCTTTCAGTTTCACTTTCTGTTCAACAGTAGTTTGTTGCATTTTAATGTAAAACAAAAATGAAAGTCAAATTCTGTAGTTTGGTTTCCGTTTTTGTTTCTGCCTCCCAGCCAGCAGTCAATTTTCCCTCCATTGAGAAGACACAAAGGACCAGATGTAACCATCATTGCGCTCATAAATTAGGGTAGGGTACATTTTGAACACAGAGAACATCATGCAACTCTGCACTGTGCTGTGAAAAGAGAGAGAGTTGCAAAGTGAAAAACAGGCTTGGACTTCAGAAGGAAGGTTGCGTTAAAGAACTAGTCCATAATATGATGTGTTGTTCATTACGTAGTTGTTTAGAAAGGCCACACTCGAAGGCGGAGTGAAAAGGGGAAGATACAATATTAATATGTTGCAGTCAATTGGACACATGAAAAGTGAAGTTCAAGCTTACTCGTCTACACTGCTGGCCAGTCGCTGTGTGAAGGGGAAGTGAATGACAGACTGTCCATTTCAGGAAGTCACAGAAATTCTGACTGTAGGAAAGAAGAGTCAGGAAGGTTTTTTGATGCTATTCAACCACTCGACAGATCTTTAGCACCGTCCATATTGTCCCTTTCCAGAGCCAGAACTATCTTGAGAACAGTTTCAAACAGCTTGTTCAAACAGTTTGTATTTGGAGAAGAAGGCGGATCAATTCTTATCAAGTCTTTTCAGCTCCAGAGGTGCTTTCTCTAGCTAACCTTCTGACTCCCAGGTGAATCAGGGAAAGCATAATCTCGCATTATTTCTTTTCATTGTTTTCAGTCAACCGTGACAACCCCCGTTACATATTTATTTCACTGTTCAGCACCTTGTCGCTCTCCTGCCTTGTGTTTCACTGGGAGAGAGGGACAGACAGTCTAGACGCTGACAGAAAGATTAGAGGAGAATCGATTGAAGCACACAAGAGCAATTTCACGTCCCGGCCCACAGCTTCAGTAGAGCCTCAGCGGCCCCACTGGCAGGCATCTTGAGTGTGTCCGCAAATATTTGTGTGTTAATGCATGTGCACACGTGTGTGGATGTAAAGCGCCAATTAGTTGGTGGATAATCGAAAAGAACTAAGTGGATTTCACCTCCTTATTCACATTCATGGTTCTTCTTCACGCCGTTTCTCTCTCTCTGACCTTCATTGTTCCCTCTCTGAATCCTCTTTGAGTCTGTCTCCGTTCCCTCTCGTGCTCTCTCATTTCCTCCCTGGGTCCCTTGGGCTTGCCTGCAGAAGCGTCAGCGTTTCCTCTGTCGTCCTTTAACATCAGACCTCGCCGTCACTGTCATGGCGTCTGTACAGCATCAGCACTTTGGTGGCGATGTGTAATACAGGGCTCTGCAGATCTTCGTAGTCTTTTTCCCCTCCTCTAACTGTTAAATGTTATGTTGTTTTTGTGTTTTCATGTCACACAGTCCGTGTCTGTTTCATTTCTCGCTGTCTGAATGTGTTTATTGGGGTTTTGTTCTCCCTGATGAGATGAGGACAGCGGAGCCTGATGGTGGGATATCTTCAGCCCAAAACTGCTACAGATGCTTATAGACACTTGGAAGTAAAGCAGTGGAGATGAAACCGTCACCTTTCTCTTAGACTTTTATAACGTCTCCTTACTACTACTTGTGTTGACTGTCAGTAGGTTTTTATCCGACAGACAAATGAGCGGGAAGAGTCGAGGCGCTGCCATTCACTGGGATCCAAGAACAGGTCAATTTGAATGATATGTCCCACGCTTGCAGCAGCACGTCGGGGTGATGACGTGTCATTAATCACAGCAGCTAATTAATCATCAGAGAGTAATTTTAGTTTGGGCAGAGCTGAGCACGGCAGTTGCATTCTTTATAATGAACAATAACTGACAGCGTGTGTATATGTTTGTGTATGTTTTGTTAAACGGTTGCTAGTGGCGTGCAGCTTCATACCTGTGGCTGTGCTTTAGCACACGGGCACACTGTAATGTCAACCACTGTGTGGTGGGAAGTGGGATGTGTTTTCATTGATGCTGTCATGCAACTTGGTTCTGAGTGCAGAGAGTGTGTTTATATTTGTCTCAGTGATGTGCGTAGATTTGCAGTGAGACAGCGGCTTTATTTCCATTTGCACAGAGAAACAAGATGCACGCTCGCTGTCTTCTCTGGTGTCCAAGCCTATAAAACACGTAAGAATGAAAAACAGGAATACATGCGAAGGATAAAAACTGAAGAAAGAATAAGAAGAATAGTAAACAGTTCAGTTTAGATGCATATGAAAATTAAAACAGTGGAATCACAACAAGTGTTTGTGTCATACAGTCATGCAATCAGTTCCCAACATGAGAGTATTAGATTTGTGCAAGTGCAGCAGCTGGCATCTTTATGTCTCACAGATAATGTCAAAATGAGAACTTGTGGTGAGTGTTTCAACACAACAAAGTTAACCAGCTGTTCATCTCTTGAAACATCTTAACGTCATACCTGTTTTGTCAGTCACACAACAGGATGTAACGCTGAGACACAGGTTGTCAGGTTGATCCACGGGCACTGTTTTAGATGCTTAATCCACCTACATCTTACGAGACCTGGATGAAATGATTGATGCCAACTAAATTTCAAGCAGCAGGTTAGCTTAGCTTAGCATATAGACTGGAAACATGTAGACTGGCTCTGTCCAAAAATACACATTTTCAGCATCTCTAAAGGTCTAGGTTAGGCTAAGCTAACCGCTATCAGGCTCACCCAAAATATCAAACTCCTCTTTCTGCTGTCATTGAGTCCTTCAGTTAGTTCAGTTTTTCAGTGTCTGAGCTTTTCTCCACTCTTTATTTCCCCTTTAATACCTACACACTGTAACTATGGTTTTCCCATTGCTCAGGTTGTCTCTGTGGTAAAAGGGAAGAAGCATCAAAATGAGGGCAGCCAAAGATGTGAAAGCCAAAACAAGAGCCTTTGTGTAAATATTTAGGTGTGCTTGAACCTCTTCATCAGGCTAGCTAACACTGAATTGTGTAATACCATTGTCATCACACTGTTCTTGCTCTGTAACGTAGCACAGTAATGTTGGACAAAGCCAGCTTTGATCCGCTTGCTTCCACACACAGCATCCCATCAGTGTGCAGGGCGCCAGTGGGTAATGCAGGATAGTTTACTTCAGGTTTGGCTTGGCTCCTGTTTGTATAGCATGTTACTTCAGTTTGGCCCTGGGATGTTGAACAGCCATTTGGAAGTGTGAAGAAGAGAGACGTAGAGTGGAGGCAGTGGCAGGAGGCCGCCATGCGAGACAAACCTGAACCCAACCCTTTGTGACAGCTCTGATCACAGAGAGGAAGCGATAGGAGGAACGAGTGATCAAACGCACCTACCTGACGTCTGTCAGGAGAGAGGAATGTAGCCCTGGGCGGATGCGTGCGAGTTAAGCGAGGTGAGTTTTCAAAGAGACTGGGAGGGGGGATGACAGCATGAAAGGGAGCTCTACCTGTTTCTGGAGAGAGGAGAAGCAGCTGATGGATTAAAGGGTTATCTGCATGTTAACGTGGAGAAGGGAGTGATGAAGAGGGAGGACAGGAAGCAGAGAGCTGTCAGGTACAGTGCCGGCTGGAGCGCTGTTGTAACAGCTGATCATGCTCATGACAGGAAGGAGAGGGAGCGAAAAGAGGAGCAGAGTGGATTTGGCTATGATGAGGACGTCAGCATATCAAAGGACGGGTCTTTCTGAATGACAGTACAAAAGGACAAGGGCTTGGAGAGATATGAGCTACGATGAGGCACCTGAGTAATGAAACATACAGTGTGACTGATAGTAGTGAGTGCAGATAAAAGGAGAAGGGAGCACTTTCTCCTGGATCCAAAACTGCGGCAGGGAAATAGTGACAGCAAACCCAATACTTTAATGACACTAAAGGGTCAGAGTTAAACTTTGAGAAAAGAAGACATTAAAATGCAAAACTATTCAATATCAAATAATGAGTTTTCTGTAATAATTAAAGCGCACATTTTTAGGCCTTGCAGAAGAGCTATGGATGGAGGGCATCTTTACTTTACTGTGCAATTAATCTGCCACAGAATGTTTGATGCTATTGTGAAGAAAAGAAACCTTAATTTACAAACGCTATTAGACATTTAATGCGGCCATTAGCTGCCTTTGCCACAGGAAGTTAGCAAGCGGAACCAGAAAAGTGCAGAAAAGGTCTGTGGTGTTGGCTCTCACAACCTCTCTTACAGAAGATACTCTCTTTAATGATTAATGGCTGTAAAGAGTCCAACAGGAAGGAGCTCTGTGTTTTATGTCCACTCAACAGGCTACTCTGTTTGTACAGAGACAGGGAACCACAGGAAGGAAAACGCTTCTGGGTTTTAATTCCAGGCAAACAGGGTCACACATGTGGCTAGTTAGAGAGTTAGCCACTAAATATTAAAGCCTCATGATGCATTTCTGCTTTACAGACAATAAACCTACAATAACCGACTTTTTCGGCCACTTGTGGGCAGTGGAAACAAGTTGTGAACAAAACAGTGGCATCTAATCACCAGTGCAGAACATGTTAGCAAACAGTTGCTTCAACAGTCACAGAATAACAGTATAATTCCTTTAGAGTCGTGTTTCTGTCCACCTTTTAGCTCTGTTTTTGGTCTCAACAATCTCCGGAGGAAACATCTGGCTCTTTTGCTGCTAACTGAGAAACTGCTGTTTTACTTTGTTCGCCAGATAGTGGGCTAGTTCATCACTATCACTGAATGATCATGTCTGTGAAAACAGGAAGTCTGAATGCTGTTGATGGCGTTTGTTTGTTTTTTCTGAAACTGAGGCATGTACTGCAGTGAACTGACAATGGACTAACAATCAGCTAACAGTCATGGTTTGAGAGAGAGGTTCAGTTAGTGAACCTGGAACACAGGTACAAAAGTATGTCAACTCTCATTTTCCAACTACTTAAAAAAAAACTATTTTCTGATGTTTGCTCAATGTGGTTTTTGTCTATTGAATTCCTAAAATCGTTTAAATTTGAAACGTCCCTCATGTTTTGGAGGACAAGAAGAGCAGGAAAAAATCAGCTTTGACTGGACTCATTGTTAAATCATCTCAGGGCTGAGGTAGACTGATGCACCAAGAACTTTAGATGAATGGACTTTTGATTTAAAAGGCAGAAGAAAAGGACACTAAGTTCTATGCATGTGTCACATTTAACCTCCAGCTTAGAGTCTGCAAGAATATACATATTTCTACCTGATGAATGATAAAATAAATGTTCCTCACTAAGTTGTTGAAGGTGTTGAACCCACGTGTTCACTGTTGGTGCCAAGTTACTGAAGCTGATCAATGAAATGAAATGTGAAATTTGTAAAGCACTGTAGCATGTTAAAAAAAAAAATCTACCACGAATGCACTATACCCAGATGCCAGATGCCAGATCTTAATTGTGCTCCAGCAGACCTCTGACCTGTGGTCAGTTTAAAGGTGACATATTGCTTGTATTGGGATGGTAAGAGTGCAATAACACAAGATGTTCTCAGTTTTGGTTTGCTTAATAATTCATTTGACCATTTTTCTTGACAATTTCCAAACAGCAGCACTACACTGCAACGTATTTCTAAATATATACCATAAACCAAATGTATCCATCAGCAAGCTCGTGGCTCCCATACCATATCACCACATACTGAGAGTTCTGAGACAATTTTACGCAAACATAAGAAACAACGCATAGCTCTGTCTTCACTTTATCACTCCTGGTTTGTCTACAACAACCCCAGATCCCTAACGCATTATCCACAATCAGGCATTAGGGTAAAACCTAAATACAAAAAACTGAATATGAAATACAGCTTTCACGGCTTAATGAAGATTTCCATCAATGCCACATTTCATTAGTGTAATTTAAACTATCTGAAGCCGCCTGGCACAGACAACTTACAGAAAGAGATACTTCTTCAGTGTGACCAAAGGTACCAAAGCACATGTAATCCCATTAAAGACCTGTCTGTCTTGTTATGATATTATGGTGCGTTATTATTTTGTGCACCGAATGCATTATCACAGTCTGAGATGGCTTCCACTTAGTGTATATGCATAAAAACAGGACAAAACAGCACAGATGACTAACTAGCTCCCTGGTTACCACAAGTGTTGGCATGGTAACCAGCAGAGCATGACTGTAGGCATAATCAGGAGAGTTTCAATAAATCTTGAACAGTCAGGTTGCTTGGCTGCAGCTTTCTCTTTGTTTGCTTAAGAGCAAAAAAAAAAAAAAAAAAAAAAAGTGTCTCGATATGAAAGTTTGGAGAACGTGACCTGGCATGTGGTCGATGTACAGAATATACAAGTGGAACCTACAGGTAGCCAATGTTTTGCATGTGGTGCGAGCTGTGTGTTACCCGCTGTGGGTAAAGTAGGTCAAAACAAGGCATGACGCATTGGCCACCATAGATAAGTGCCCTATAAAGATTGTTAAGTTAATAATACACAAATTTCAGCTAGGTCAAGGTCCTACTGTTTATTCCTAGATCTTTACTGCACTGGAAAGGTCTGTTGCGTCCCTCAGCACTAGCAGATTGTAGATAGGCAGATTTTCGTGCTAAGCACATTTGGTTATGTGTTTTAACATCAAAGCTCTATTTAGGTAGCCTAGTAACCTTGTTTTGATTCCTAATGTGTTTTTTTTTTTTTTTTAATCAAATCAAATTTTTAATCCTAAATGGCACAAAAGCATGAGCGTAGTGTAACCCACAAGTTGCTGAAATGAAATTTTGAAGTTTGTATTTTCTGAAACATAACTAAGTGTAGTGAATTTCTTTGTAAAGAAATTCTGAAGCTGAACCTTTGCTGCTTTTATTTTGAAGACCCTCATCCCTCCCAGAATGAAAATAGCCAGCTGGTAGTCTCAGCTGGTACGTTTATCTTAAGTTAGTCATGTGTTAGGTTTTAAAATAAATATTACAGAGACCAAATTTTGAGGACAGAAAATGAAATCATCCAAAATAAGTTTGAGAAAGTGCCTAAAAACTGCAATAAAGTACTCCCCTCAACTCTTAGACACACACACCCACAGAGACTTTGAGATTACAAATCCTTGCCTTAGGCTTTGTTTCTCGTATCACACTATTATCAGTCAGCCACTGTTATGTAACCGCTCTTTCTGTGTGTATGTGTGCATACAAAGGAAGGAATGCGCACAAACAAACAAAAACAACTCTATTTATAAAATTCAATATGTCAAACTCAGAATTAGGCTATTTGACAAATCAAAAGAGTTTGTTTTCCTTGCAATTTTAACATCTGAGGAGTTGAGGCTGCAGCTCCTGAAACATGCATTCAGCCTTTTGTTACCTCATGTGCAGTGATTCTCCAAAAACACCCTTTTCAGTGTTTTTTAATTAAAGAACACAGTGGCTCTTTTATAGAATTTGTAAACTAATTGGAGCTAATAATTGCAGTATAATTTGCAATATCACAAAGAGCTTGCAAAGCTGTTTTATTTACTCAGTTTTGACTAATTAAAAATGGGAGAAGTGGCGTCGAGGCTGCTCTTTTACTTCTTTTTCTTAAGGCACAGTTTGTTTACATTTGGTCCAACAAGCCACAAATAGCCTGTTATAGTATGTCTGCTCTTTTGTAGCTGTTAATATTCATTGAAATTCAGAGCAGTGCCAGAAAGAAAAGTGCCTACAAGTAATTATCAATAAAATCAGCGACTGATAATTCATGTGGGATTTGTGTAGTCAAAGTGCTGTGTAGCTACATTCTTGAGTTTACAGTCAAATTTTCTCCAGATTTAATGGCCGAGTCAAAGCGGTCGGCCCCTGGATCCAGCTGGCTTACTTTAAACAGACCACAGTGGGGCTAATCACCCACCTTCTCTCTTAAATTCATTCATACAGTTAGGAATCCACTCTGACAGCAGTGGCTAACCTTACTGCGCAGACAACATATAAAGTTGCTCTAATATATTCCCACAGGAAGACTTCCCACTCTGTAATTTGTTGACTGCTGCAGTGGGTCTAAGGAGCAGCAGTGCTCTTTAATGCTGTTATAAACACAAGCATAAACATACACATACACATGCGCACACACACACACACACACTATCGCCATGAGAACGAGTAGAGAGCGGTACTCAAGGAGGAATAATTATAGATGCCATTGAATTTCCTGCTCTCCATCGTGTACAAACAGTGTTTAGCCAAGAGGGTTTGCTTACTTCACATGTTTGCACCATAGCACTGCTTGGCTGGCAGCAGGGTCACATTATTGTAGTGTGTCTGAATGTCTGGTCTGAAGAGGAGGCTTGACAAGCAGGGAGCTGTGTCACCAGTTCTGTGTACAAGTAGCCTGTTTTGTTTTTTGATTATTTTCAGAGGTAGCCAGGAATAGAAGCTGCTGCACCAGGATGTCTCAGCATTTTGATACTAGAAGTCACAAATGCTTTCACATCCTCACACTTGGGGAAGTGAAACGCTCGGTATGTTGCTTTTTGCACATTTCCACCTGCTCTGCAAACTGGCAATGACTTCATACAGCTGATTCTTTGAGAGGAAATGCTTTGCGTATGCATGAGTGACTGACAGTTTGTCTGCAGATGTGTGTACGTCCTGTACTGTATATGTATGTTTATGTTTACCTGGAGCTATTGTGTTTGTTGCAGAGAACAGATTGTAATTGAATATACTTCCCTGAGCTGGCTGTGAAACCACATTACTAGTCCCCTTTGCGGAAGAGAGTCCAGGGAGATGGCTCAGTGACCCTCAGGGAGGGGGGGTGGGGTTAAGCAGCAAGAGCTTGATTCAGTTAAAATCAGAACCATAATAAAGGGGGATGCATGGAAAGAGAAGAAAAATTGACAGCAAAAGCTCTCCCTAAATTAATGGAAAATCCAACCTTGACGTGTCGTGGTAAGGTGCTGTTCTAACACGAGCTGCCAGGACACTTTTAAAGTCTCTGGACTGCGCTGCAGGGATGAACACCATCCTTTTAAAAGATATTCCCTCATTTGGTTTGTTAATGATGATGGAGGATGGTGTCTCCATTAGGTTTTTCCTTTGATTTGTCACATGTCACTAGGGAGAAAATGGAGCGAGAGAGGGAAAGCAAAGATGGGTGGAAAAGGGGGCGAGAAGCAAATACAGAGAATGAAAGTCATGGGGGTTAACGATAGGCGGAGAAAGGCTGAGTTTACCCTGTTTAACTGATGCTAGCTCAGTGCCTGTTGTTGTTCTGTCCTTGCACATTCCTCCACTGTATATATTGTGCAGCAAGAGAGATTGACAGAGTGGGGGAGAGAGAGACAGAGTGAAACAGACAGAGCGAAGGAGGGGATGCAGAGATTGCTGCAAGGAGAGGAAGACAATATGATGTGACACAATGGAAAATGGGCAGGAAGGAGGAGGAGGAGGAGGGGTGGGGGGTGGGGGTGTAAAGCTATCTTGTAGGTGTTATCAGGTTAAGCCACCCACCACTGGCTGTCGCCATGGAGACACCATGGTAACGACCAGGTGTTCAACCAGGAAGGAGAAAAGACCTTGCTTGTGTAAAGGTGCTTCCTCTGCGTGGCTCTTCATCATCATCTGCCTCAGTCACAGTGTCAGTCTCAGGTATTGTCTCAGGGTGCATGTACGTGAAAAACACACAGCAGATATAATAACATACATTTTCCACTCAGTGAATATCACTCATCATATTCTGTCTGTGTAGTTAAAAGTGTCCCTGGTGGTTAAACCCGTCCCTTCATAAATGCAATGTAAGAAGTGCAAACACACACACACACACACACACACACACACACACACAAACACACACATATACATTTATACATATAAATATTCTGTGTGTGAATGTGTTTGCCTAGTTTTGTACATATGTCTGTGTGTGTATATGTGTCTGTATGGCTCCTCCACGCCTAAACCTATAAGCTGATTTGATAACGTGCTTACAGAGATCTCTGTTTCAATCCGTTGGTGTTAGCTCTGTTACATCACTGCAGCAGGCTCTGAGTGTGAGTATGTGTGTATACGTATACGTGTGTGTGTGTGTGTGTGTGTGTGTGTGTGTGTGTGTGTGTGTGTGTGTGTGTGTGTGTGTGTGTGTGTGTGTTGCTCAGCTGAGTAGGTTTGGTGGTGGGGGGTTGTAGACGCTCGGCACATGGAAACACACTGGCAACAATGACACACACGTGCTTGTGCCATGCGCAAGCACTGCAGGCCAGACACACAAATACAGTAAGCAAAGGCAAACACACACACACACACACACACACACACCACGGACCTTTGCTCTGGCTCTTAAAGGCACACTATACCACTGCTCAACACACGTCATGCCAGCTGAGCGATAACGCCTGATCTGCCTCCTAATGCCACACATTTTAATAGACATTCAAATTAATGGTTGCAAATGCAAAACATCTCACTGACTTCAGTTTACTTCTGTATTTGGCTGATTCAAGGCGAGAGACGAGCAACGAGACGTTGTACTTAGCAACACATATCTGTGTCTCTCCACTTTTGTGTATTTATTCCCAGCGAAGTCACACCAACGAAATGTAACAATAACATTTTTCTCTCTGTCTTAATTGATTGTTGGCAATGTTTAAAGTGATATTAAAACAGTGAGGAAAAGCAACACACATTCTGATTGTTGGGTTGATGATAGTTATGTTTTGGGCATTGGAAATAACTTGAATTATTTAGACGGAGTTGGATACTGTTGATGCTCATATACTTTGTGGTGTGTAATGATTGTAAGTCTTTGACCTTTGATCAAATCACTGCTCGTCGTTCATTCACAGTATTTTAAAAATGTTTGATTTTCATCGCTGGGAAATAATGATAATGGAACAGCCAGAAAACAGTGAAGTATCCGGAAAATAGCTGCGCCCTGTGAGAGAGAATGATCCAGTTCGATAGGTGTCAGTACAGAGACGCTGCTCAGCTGAAGTTCACTCACCTCCACCTCTCACTGAAGAGTTTACTCCAGTCTGCGATGCCCTCATCTTTCCACCCATCTCCTCATTTAAAATGAGCATTTTTCCCAAATTTTTTGTATAAAACGGCAACATAATTTAGCAAGATAAATGGGGTGTAATTCTGTTTGCGGTCCAGAAATGTGTAAGAATTTGTGTTTTTATCAGGATTTGGGGGGTTTTGCCTCTTACTGTAGTTTGTTGTCCTCTAAATGTTCTCTGAACTTTGATATTTGTTCTTTTCTGGCTGTCAGTATTCGTGGAAATACTCATTATGTGCGGGGTATCTCATGTCTGTAGGTTTCAGTAATGTTAATCTTAAGGAGACACCATAATGACCTGCTGAAGTGTCCTTGAGTGAGACACTGGTTCCCTACCAGCTCCAGAGGTGCTGTTCAGTAGCTGACTCTGACCCCTGACCTCTGTGTAAAGGGGACAAAGGAAAGAGGACTGGCCTACTGGGAACAAGAGTCTCACAGCATTGGTCATTTATTGTTATACTTGGCTGTCACCACTGACTACTGGGGTGAGCTGTTTGGGGCAGGGTGCACACTTTACCAGCCTTCAGTATTTCACCAGCTAATTGTACATGTTTTGTGGGCTGTTTTACACAGTGACAGTCAAGTTTGGTTGTGTTGAAATTACAAAGATACTCAGTCTCATTCAGAAATAATACCAAGCCAAGCCTGCAGACGGTTTTATTATAGTAGTCCTATCCAGGAAATTAAAAAAGAAAATAAAAAAAGAATGGCAGTGAAAATGTTATTTGGAAAATGCAGTTATCCCTCTGAGTATAAATGAAGAAAACCAGATGACCAGATGACAAAATGTGCACACGGCCTTTAATTTGTGTTGCACCGAGGAAACATTTTAGTCACACGATGAATATAACATGATGAAGTTTAAAGAGTTGTACAGGCAGGAGAGTGAGGCAAAGCAAATTGCTGGCTGGTGAGTGGTTTTAGGTGAGAAGGTGGCAGACTGCCGGTCAGTGACAGACTTAGGAACCAGAGAAGAGAAAACAGAGTTAGAGGGAGAGAAAAAGTGAAGAGGAAGTTGAGGAGACAGATGGGAGCTGATCCTGCGGAAAGACGCTCCTCAGGGTCCTCATATCCTTCTCCGGTTGCCTGTGAAATAACTTTTGTGTGCTTCCTGATTCCACTGTGTTTAATGTGATATGTGTGGACAGTTGTTTTTGTTATATTCCATTTAACATTTCCAAGTGTTTCTCATATACAGTTTTAACATACCTTCCTTTTTTTTTTTTTTTGTCTGTGTTGCAGATAAACCTGCGGCTTATCTTAGTCAGTGGGAAGACGAAAGAGTTCCTCTTCTCTCCCAATGACTCGGCTGCAGACATTGCCAAACACGTCTATGACAACTGGCCGATGGGTAAGCGTTCAGATACTGCAGTGACTGGCAACGCTAGCTGATAAAGAAGTGGCAGCAGTTACAGAAGCATGTGCAGTCACATGGTGAAGATAATGAAAAAGTTCCTCTGTGCTGAATAAAATCATCCTGGAGTGATGGAGCCATTTCTTTTTTCTTCATTATAACTGTGAAATAATGTAGTAGTGGAGTAAAATGGACAATATTTCCCTTTGTTATGCTGTGGAGTCAAAGTAGCATGAAATAGAAATTACACAGTCAAGTGCATGTACCTTTAAATTGTGTTTACATACAGCACTTCCTTGAGTTATTGTGCTTAGTTACGGTCCACCACTGATAGTGGGCAAAAAACATTACTGCAGCTTTAATGCGACAGCAGGAAGTCAACAGAGATATGTATAGGGTTGACAGTTTGTTGGCCAAAGGCAGCAGTGATTACTCAATAATTACCAAGCATTTCTCTTGATATCATTATGCTGTGATTTTCACTGAAACATTCAGATTTACACAGTAACAAAATCTGTTGTTTATCGCATTGAATCAGATGGTCAAACCAAATCTCAAATTTCTACATCCTGCTTTGACAGATATCAACAAGATTCAACTTATCAATTATTTAGGTACGCTGCTATGAAAACTGTTCAGATGCAGTTACATGCTAAAAGTAATAGTGGTGAGTTCATGTTGTGTCCATGTGAAATGTTGCTTGGTTCCTTTCTAGTTTTTATTGAGTACCTTTTTTCCAACATGGTTATTAAATATATACATTTCCCAAAGAAAGTATATAAGATTTATCGTGGCTGTGGGGCTGATTTCATTTTATTACCATAGTGGTCTCTGTCCTTGTGTATTAAGATGCACAAAGCATACCTGTCTCCAAGCTGCATGATTTATTATTTTATTTATTTTTTATGCGCTTGTGTGACTAGCATGTCTGCTTCACATTAACTGCAAAATGTAAACTACCAGATTTTGGTATGCAGTCTTTGACATGCTTAATGAAGCATTTACTGTTTCCCCACATTCTGAACATTGATAACTTAGACCCATATCGTGTTGTTTTGTAATTAATCACATTATTACATAAGCACAGCTGCAGTATGTTTGCACAAGTGCTAATTGCTAATTTAGCTGCTAATGCACTTGGAAACCAGATGATCTAACTTATCTTGGCTGTGTTGTTCTATAACGAAGATAAAGGCAGTGGAGGAGCTGTACTCTGTTTCCAAACCCACCGCTAATTACTTACATGTAGGTCTGTATAGCAGTATGAGAATGTGCAAATCTTTGGTGAAGGGTAATTAGATCGCTCTCCTCCTTTCAGCCTGATTATCACTGCATACAGGAATGTTGGATTGCAGTGCAGCCACCTCCTTTCTATAATACAACCACTCCCTAAGTGCTGCTACACCAGTGTTAGAATTCATTTGATACCGCCGACCTTATACCACCTTAAGATCTGAACAGAGTGCAGCCTTTTCCCACGGTGCTGTGAGTGTAGAGCGGTTCGGGAGAAGCCCACCCTGCGTGAAAATCTATAAATTATACTGAAGGAATCCGATTCTTCTCCACAAGAGGAGTTTTCCTTTCTGTCCTGTCAGTTTCAGAGGTGTTCCTCCCAGACAACAGATCCGAGCCCTGTGAGACCCAGAGCAGGCGTTCAGTCAGCACCAACACCCTCTTGTTTAGCTGGAGACAAACATCTGGCGGCCAGACTCTGCTGCTGTGCACCCCCCAACCCCCACCCCACCCCCCTTCCTGCTGTTTTCTCTCTCATTTAATGCCGTCACTTTTGTCTCCAGCTCTTCCCCAGCCACACCTTTTCTTCTCTCGCTCCGACTCTTTCTCACATTCTGTAGTGAATCCCGCAAAGCCCACATATTATACATTCTGCATGTAATAATCTAAAATAAAGGCCATGAATGTCTTAAAATATCTTGACTGCGGTTGCTGGTGGTCATTCTTTCCACGATGCAATGACAGATTTCTTTTCATTATACTGAATGTCTGAGATTGACGCAGAACGTAGTAGCTTTTCATCATATCTGCTCCGCTGAACTGAGGTTGGAGCTCCTTAACAACTACATTCCTTGTGTCCTTTTCTAAAGTGGTCGTCCAGAGTGTGGGAACCTTCATTAACTATGTTCAGTCAGAAACTGACTTCATTTATTGTGGTTTTTAAAGCAAATTCAGTCACAGGGAGCAACAAAAAGGTCGTGAAATGTTCTTTAACCTGCATGTTCTCAGTTGGTGTTTTATAGACGATACAATAATAATAATGATGATGGTGGTGCTTTATGGGAAAGAGGTAAAATTAATGTGGAAATTTAGTCTAACTTTCAGTGACATTGAGGAGGAAGACAAAGAAGGATGAGCAGGATATATGAAGATTTCCACTGATATTTCTCCACGTTGACTTTTCTCTTTAACTCCTTCTTTCCATCTCCCTCTGTCCGTTTTTTTCCTTTCAGACTGGGAGGAAGAGCAGGTCAGCAGTCCTAACATCCTGAGGCTGATCTACCAGGGACGCTTTCTACATGGCAACGTAACACTAGGAGGTGAGAAAACACAGAAAGTACACCTCCCCTCCCAAAGAAAAAAAAAAAAAAACACTTATGTGCTCATAGACATACACACAAAATCACAGCAGTGTGTTGCTGGAAAGTTCTTTGCTGTTCTCATCCTTTTCCTGAGCCGCAGAACAGAGGTACCTCAGTGCTCTGGACAAGCCTGCTTTGACGGAGAGAGGGAGGAGAGAGGAAATACAGAAAAAGAGGGGAAAGAGACTGGTCAGGAAAGGGGCAAGGCTGGCGTTGGAGGAGACCTCAGGCAGCACAAAGAAGAGGCAGAAAGGGAGGGGGGTGTGAAAATGAATGCCATAAGTGAACAGAAAAGAGAAGATGTCTTCTTTTACAGCGGCTCTCTTCACTCCCCCCTGGCTTTTAGGCCTTTTCGTCTACTTAACCCAATTTTGATTTGACTGGTGGTTTGTGTGGTTAACGGGGTTATTGCCGTCCCGCTATCACGCTTTCACACCCATCCCATTACTGCCACCTATCTGATGATTCTCTTATCGTTGATTTATCGCAGAGACAGAATCCTCCTAAAGTCCAGCCAAAACTCCCAGTGGTTTTTAAATGCAAACACAGACACCGCACACACACACACACACACACACACGAAGGGGTACATCACATGATTGAGTAAGTATTGCAGCAAAGAGATCATCTACAATTTAATGTGTGATTGTTAAGGTGCACATGCGGGTTTATTTAATCAAATATCACAGCAGGACTAGTGTTACATGATGTATTTCAAAGCATAAAATAGTTAGAGTAGAATGAATTTTACTCACCTACCTGGTAGCCATTGATTTCCTTACATTTTGGTATAAAAATAAATTGATAGACAGGTTTAGACAGGTAATCCATCACAGTGAACATCAGATGTTGTGTTTTTGTCCAAGTTACATTACTGTTATGTGGTAATGGAGATGAAAGTAGGACATGGCAGTGCAGTATGCTTGAAATCAATATTACAATATTGACAAGGATATTTTCTGACATTGATATGGCAAATACATGTGAAAAATTTTCCAATTTTCCAATTCTAATTTTATGTCCTGCATGTGATTAAAACCTTCCTGTGTGTAAAGTGAAAATGCCAATAGGTAATCATTGATTTGGACAAAATAAAAAAAAGCATGATTATGTCATGACAATATATTTTTGATTCTTATTTTCTCTCCTGATTTATCCCACACTGCTGTTCAAACTGAATTCATATGACATTTGTCATTTCTCCCAAGAATTTGCTGAGTGATTTAGTGACATACATTTCATGCAGTGGGAGACATTTTGACTTTCAGGAGCAGCCAGTCAGCCTGTGTGAAACAACTGACATTGTTCAAATGTTTGGTTTACATGAAGGTGCAGTCGTATATTTAGGCACCTTCAGCCACAGCTTATTATCTCATCATGCAGCATAAATGCAGTTAGTAGCTTTGTACCTATGATTCATTACCTTGACTCTTTATTCTCTCCAGTGTAGCATAAAATGTATTCTGCTATCTGAGAGAGTCGGGTGATAATGATGGCGAATGACTTTGTTAAGACACATACACTGTAGCTCACTGAATAACCTCTAACTCTCTGTCTGCCTCTCTCACTTTTCCCCTGCTAGCCCTCAAACTGCCCTTGGGGAGGACCACAGTGATGCATTTAGTTGCCAGAGAGACTTTGCCTGAGCCAAATTCCCAAGGTAACCAGCTCTCCGTCTCCCTTCTCTCCTTTCAGGCGGCCTTTTCACACTCTGAACAACTTTAAACGTTCTGCTCCCAGCCATTATTTATCTCTACACATGGCTTCTGTTTTAGGAAGAGCCACTGGTGCAAATAATTGGCCCCCCGAAGTGTATCCCCAAGATACAGCACATTGTGTAGAATACACAGCTAATATAAATCATATTAGGTGACAAGTCTCTTTTTTTTGTAATTGTGTAGTAAGAGGTGGTTTTATATAGAGACGGGGGGGCTGACTTCAGCTGTGGATTAGACCTAACAAATAGAGGTCAGATCATGGGTGTAGATTTGGGTGAGGACAGTAGGGACGTGTCCGAACCAATTTCAGGTCAGAGGTTTGTTTGTTTTCTGTAAAATGTTAGTTATTATGATAGAGAGTGAAAAATTGGGATATGGTGGATATGCCGCTAAGATCTGGCAACCTGCAACTGTATTACACATTGTTGACCAGCTGCAGCCCAGCAGGGCCAGTAGTGGAGTTAGTAATGAATGATGAAGCAATAAGTATTTATTGTTTGTATGTTTTAAACAGCACAGAGCTGATATTTTATTATACATCAGGAGTTAGTGATTTGTGCTCAGACATTCAGTCATTTTATTAAACAACTTTATCACTCCAGCTCATAATTTATCCCAGGACCTCATAAGGTCCTTTTTAAAGTTTAAATAACAGCTGAGCTAAGCTAATAGGATTCAATCCAAACATTTATCTTATTTGACATTAGTGGGAGAAATATTTACTCTTTAATGCCATCCCTCGCTGTGTCTCTGTCATGAGACACTTGAGTTGTTTTGCCCAAATCAGTGAACTGGAAGAGGGAGAGAGCTGCTGAATGTCAGGTGAGATTTTAAGAAAGGACTCACAGCAGATAGTTGGTTCAAACAGAGAAGCACACTTCCTGCGGGTGTTTATACATGTATCTTCTTGTAATGTTTTGATACAAATCCAGTTCCAGGCAAGTTATATCAACAAACACATATTCAATAAAGTCTTTGCAGATTCAGGCTCTTGATGTGCAAATGTGTGCACACACACACGTGCATATGAATGAGGACAGAAAGATGTGGGGCAAGTGGACATACACAACATCTTACTTTTGCTGTCTCAAAAAAAAAGGTGATGGTTCAGAGACACATCAGAGTTCACTGGTTGCACAAAGTGCGATAGTCGACTGTCTTCAGTGGGACTAATGTGCTAGTATTTCTGGGTAAAATGAGCCAAAGGTAAAGTTAGGTGAAATAAATAATTACCTGATTGCAGAAGAAAACCTGTGGCTTGTGGATGAGCAATTACAAGACAAAGTTAAAAAAAAACACATCGGTGGAGGCGTTTTGCTTCACGCACCAGTGACACATGAAGTACAGTCCAGGAGGTCCTGGTTGAGTAACAGGTCCATGGATGGGAGGCTAATCAGAAGCCAAAATGCTACACTACGGTTTCTAAAACTATGAGACAGGAAGTTATTATGGCGTCACTGATTGCATCTTTTGTCGACCTGATTGTGAGATGAACTGTTGAAATGCAGCGCTCATGTCACAAAGTAATCTATAGGGGACGGTGGGCTTGAACTCTGATTGATTGGCCATCAATCACATCACACTGTGGTTGCAGTAAAAGTTGTGCCTGGTTTAACACAACCCTGTGTTGTTTTGGCGGGAGCCTGTTGTGCTGTAAAAAACTATATGAACCCACATTTAGTGTTTCCAGATCATTTTGCAGAGATCTCTGCCCACAGTGAAACGCCTGAACATCAAAACGGCTAAATCTCTTCTTCTTCACCCTCTTTTCAGTTGGCAAACAACAAAACTGCGTCACAGCCAAACAGTGGAACAGATTTGGATTTGTCTGACAAAATCAACATTAATACAGATGAATGACACGTGTGATTACAAATAAAGTTATGAGTTATCTTCTTAACTTTGCTGCCACACAACCACTGACACCTGCACTTTGTTTTAATGCAGATGATGTCGCAGTGTAGTCGACCTCATTTACATATTTGTCTCCTTTTGTTGTCAGACAACTTCAAAAGTGTGACTTTGTGATTTTCAATTGAGGCCCATTGACAGTCCAAGTTAATCAGCAGTCGTTCTGGAGCTGCTGAGCTGCAATGATAAAATCACATCATCCGAGAAAATCAGCGTCGCTCCAGGTTAATGACAGCAGCTCTGTTACAAATTCAGAGGTTCATATTCAATCAGAGTGGAAACCAGCGGCGACTGAAGGATGCCTTCTTAACTTTACCGACCCACAGCTGCAGATTTCTGTTTACCGCCGCACACACTGAAAACACCAACCTGGTGTTTTTTACACAATCTGGAGGCTCTTCAAGTTTGAGGGAGAAACTTGCCGCTTTAGTCTGAATGCATTACAAATGTATTGGCTTAATGTGGAAGAACTGCATGACTGGCTTAACTCTATGGACCAGTATGTTTGTAAAACTGGCTTCAAATTACATATAAAAGTGAAAACTTTTCAAATGTTTTCTCACCATATATATTTATCTGCTCACCTATCTGACTGTGTAGGATCGGTGTTTGTCTTGATGATGATGTTTGTGTGTGTGTGTGTGTGTTCCCAGGTCAGAGGAATAGAGAGAAGACCGGGGAGAGTAACTGCTGTGTCATTCTGTAAATACACATCTCCGCTGCCGCCCCCCACCCTCCTCATCTGCTCTCACCCTCAACGTTCTGGACCTAATGAGCTTGTCCCCTGTCCTGCAGCCTGTCCACAAAGCGGATATGCATACAAAGACACACACACACACACACACTTTGTTTTTTTCTTCCCTCTCTTATACACTCACACGTACAAGGAAAGACAGCAGGCTCAGGCTGATCCAGGACTCAGAGTCGGGAGCAGGAAATTGATTAACGATAGAGTTGATTCCCTTGTTGTTACTTGATTTGTTGTCATAACTGAAAATTAGAGGAAGGAACTGGAGTTGCATGTTTGTTTGTTTTTTCTTTTTTTCTTAATGCACACCTTTTTAAGCCTTCTGCCATACACATGCACGAATACACAACAGACATACACACATTGTCGTACCACCCTCAGCTGGTCTGTTCAAAGTCAGTCTCTAACTGGCTCCTCATTCTAGCTGGTTGTAATAGTAATGCAGTGCCCGAGTTTGTGTGTGTGGCCTTGTTTTCTCATACAGACCGCTGAGAATTTTAACCACTAACAACTCACCAACATACGAACACACACACACACACACACACACACACACACACACACACACACACACACACACACACACATGCGATGACACCCTGTCTACACATCCAGCCATATGTGCTTGTGTGATCTCCCTCAGTGCAGCAGATGAAGCTTAGACGTGCCTGTTCAGAGAACTCAAACCAGGACACACGCACAAACACACACATACACACACACATACATGCACACACACATGCACACACACATGCACACACCTGTGTCCTTTATACTGCCCTCCTCTGCACGTGTCCTGAAAGGTCACAAGAGAGAAATTATTCCTTTTTATCTGCAAAGCGCTGTAGAGGCCGAACACATCTTCCTCTCGCAGTCGTCGCTTCTCAGCCAAACAAAGCCTAAACAAGCAAACAAATAGACAAACAACCGATGTTGGTGGTCTTGTTTTTGGTTATTTGTTTGTCCATGACATTTGTGACTGTGTTTTGACAGTCCATGCATATTGCTGACCGACCAGTGTTGTGATTATTAAAACATCACGTCAGTTTTCTTCCCTCCCTGATGCATCACCCCCCCCCCACCCCCCCACCCCCCCCCACCCCCCTTCTTAGGGAAAGGCTTGTTGTGCTCCTTTTTTTTTTTTAAACAGTGTTGTTTCGGATCTCTCCCTGACAATTGCTGTTCTAGCGGGGAAATTAACTCTGAATGAAAAAAAGATCCTTATTTGTCTTAATTTGCTTCTTACTCTCTCCTTAATTCTCTCTCTGCATTAATGAATCCATTTTGCACAACTGAAGCATGTGCTCCTTCATCAGATTAATGAAAATGTATAAAAAGTTTTATGGTTTTATTTTATATTTTTCCAATGGAAGTAATGTTCCAAACTAAGGTAACGTGTAGAATATATTTAATATGAATCTTATATAGAACATGATGAATCTAGATCTTGTTGATATACAGTATATTGGTGTTTAGTCTATGATTGTGTGTACGGTTAGCTTCTAGCCAGTTCACAGTCACTCGCTGACAATGTCTCGTGCTTAACAGCAGCAAAACCTCCCTAATCATCGACAGACTGTACTTTCATTTACTTTCTTCTGTGCTCTTTTATTATTTTTTTGTTTTTTTTCATTTGTTTATAATTTAATGTAATCCTTTTTCTTTGTGGTTTTTTGCTTTAAAAAGAATCGCTTTGTAACAGCACTAGGTCTTAAAAAAAGATATTGTTTATATTGATCAGGGTTCAAATCTGTACAGAGATAAACATTTTCAAACCAATTGTAAATAGCACTAATGCTCCCTCTCCCTCCTCCAAACTTCAAAATGGAATACATCTGTAAACTAAATAAAGGTTATTGAAGTGCACGGCCTTTTGTCATGACTCACTGCGATTAAATCATAAAATCGTCAGTGTCACTTGGTTTTGACGGCGTTCACTGTTGACACTCAGCAATTATATTTAACGGGGTTTCAGCAGCCTGCTAAATCAGATGGGTATTTGTTTAGCTGCTTCAACCTAAGTTCACCTTTCTGACAACTATGTAGAAGTGGACAGTGAAGTACTTATGTAGAAACTACTTTGATTGTCTGCGGGGAAACTGTCAGCAGATGAAGGTCAGAGAAACCTTGGTTGGTGTCTCTCCACACATGAGACTACACATGAGACTACTGCTACAGTAAATCAGCTGACTCATTTCTGTTGAAGAAATTAAATAGTTGGATTCTTTTCTTACCTTAAAATACTCCATCACAAGTAAAAGTCCTGCATTTACCTAAATAAAAGTACAGTGTGGTTGAGTGAAATGTACCGGAAGTATCAAGTAAAGTACTCACTATGCAGAATGAATGTTTTTAGAGTGGTATACTACCATATGTATATTTTACATCAATTTTATGGGATGGAGCAAATTTTTTAACCACTTAACGTACTTGTGAGACTCTATACTACAGAACATGTGGTGACTTCATTCCTCTTTTGCAGGAACTAATAGCTGCTGGGTAGCTATCATAGGAAAATGTAAGCGAGTACATGCTCGAGTACAATACTAAGGTTCATTCTAGAGGTGCTTGTCCTTTGCTTGAGTGTTTCTATTTCACGCTCCTTTAGACTTACACTTCACTTACATGTCAGATGGACATTTTGTACTTTTTACTCCACTACATTTAAATGACAGATGTAGTTCCTTCTCAGATTAAGTAGACATACATTAAAAGGTGAACAACCTTTTAAAATACATGTATTTTTAAAGAATAGTGGTTCCCAAACTTTTTGGGTGAGCTCTCATATCAAAACTGTAAGTAGCACTTAGGTAGTTAGGCAGTTATGGGCGCCTTGGTGGCTGACCTGGTGAAGTGTGTACCATTAAGGCTTAGTCCTAACCGCAGCGGCCTGGGGTTCTAAAAAAACAGAAAAAAAGCAGTTATATCCCAGGAATGTGTTTCTAGTGAGTTGACAGTCAACAGATTCTCACCTGATAAATACTTGTGATGCCCCATCAAAGTTAACCCATAGTTAATATGTTAACTCGTCAGTTGAGATAAATGAATCAGCAGTGGACCATCAAAGACTTACTGAGGCTTGCTCACTTCACTCAACATTGAAGTTGACGAAATCTTAATGCAATAAAAAAATAAAAAATAAATTGCATAATTTTTCTGTGGCAACCCTGTGATGCTGTTGAGTCACTTGGCCAGTTTGAATAACAGCCAGTAGGGCAAAGTGCAGCAGGAAAAACAGTCACACAGTGACAGAATACAGTCCAGCCTGCTGATCTGAGAGCATCATGTTATGCATCCTAAACGAGATATTACATTACTGTGGGGACAGTTTAAAGTTAAATGAATAAAATATGGGAGTCTTTGACAGCATAGCATGAGAGGTATTCTTATTTGCTAAAAAAAAAAATATTTGACTACAAGGTGACGACTGTACTTGTGTTGCCTTCACTGAACTCCTGTGTAGTTTTTTCCTCTCCTCCTCCCTGCAGTCATGCTGTGTCCACCACACAGTGACTGTAATGTGGGCCAGATATTCAACATGAATACAACTATTCCTCTGTTATTTAAACACACACACACACACACACACACACACACACACATAGAAAGAGTCTGGGTGCAGGCAGAGAGGATTGTGGTCACAGTAGTACCACTCAGGAGGGAACAGTCTTTTTATTTGTGTGACATTAAACCACTCAGTGCTGCTGCTGCCCGGCCTCTGAACAATACACCAGTCTCTTTATACAGACAAATTATTGTTTCAACACTAGTGTACGTCTGCATGAGCAAACACTTTGGAGCAAAATTTAAATATGTGGCATTTAAAACAGCGACATTTCAATCTACGGCTCAACTACATCTACAAACAAGAATGAAACTGATGCGATCTCCTTTATCTGATGCTAACGTCTGACTACAACAGCAGAGTGTAAAATGGAGAGGACTGGCAGGGTGGGTGTGTAAGGGAAATCTCTTTCATGAAGCTACACATTCATTAGTCATGTCTGAATGGATCACACAGGCAAAAATATAATTATGGGGTAACATTCCCCAGGCTAAACAACAAAGACATGATTCTCTTTGCTCAGTGTGTAACCCATTGCACTAAGATTTGAGGATGTTGCCATCTTCTGGCACATTCCCTGTATAGCATCATTATAAATGCATACAGAGTAGATCTTTTGGATAAAATCTTCCACCTGTCTTTTATTTATATGGGGTTGATTATTTTTTAGTAAACCCCTCATTATCTGATTGATCTGATGATTACAATTGTCCTTTTCCCCAAGAACACGTTTTTTTTTTCTTTTATACTTCATTTAGCTTATAGTTTGGGAGGAAATCTATGATGCTGTTTGTTTTAAAATGTCTGTATGTAATAGATCAATGTATTTTATGATGTCTTGTTTAATTTTGAATTCATCATTTCTTTCTTTGCAGCCTCATTTTCAGATCATGATGTCAGTCAAATCCCCGCACTCCACATAAATATGTATTATTTTTCCTTTAGAAGAAAGAACTTTTTTCTTTTTTTTACAATTTCAATAATAAATGAATTTTTTAAAAAAAGATTTCTAACAAAAAAGTTTCTACTGAAAATGGTAAAATAATAACTAAATAGGAAGACTGGAAATTTTTGGCCCTTTAAAAAAAGCCTGGTAAAAGTCTATGAAAACCTGGATGACTAAGATTTCAGGACTTCCATAAACACAGATTTACAGAGGTTCTGTCATCATGATGTTAAAAAATCTTTACATTGAATTCAGTCTCAGTTTTGTATGTGAGGGCAAAGTGTTATTTCAAGTGTATGGATTAGTTTAAATGTATACCTGTACCTATATAAACACTTCTGCATTAAAAAGGAGAGTCTCTATTAAGTCACTTCTCCTTCCTTTTGCTTTTGTGTCTCTTTCATGCAATAATTCTACATTTTTACTGTCTGGTGTTTGGAATTGAAAGCCCACATCTGATATGTCTGCATCTTCTCTCTATGTTTGTTTTGATTTACAAGCAAATGGAAATATTGCCTTTTTCTTACAGTGTGTTCGCAGCCCAGCACCAAATTGTTCACACAGTATAATGTTTCAAACTACTTTGATGCTATCAGTGTACCCAAACTTCCTGCTTCTTCCTGCTGTGTTATACCAGTGCAACTACAGGAGTTACAGGCACTTTTTACATTGACATTTTAAATGCAGGAAATTCATACTATAAATACAGAATGGCTTTTTTTAAAAATGTATTTTGGAATTAAAGCACTATTGGTTCACATACAGATAAAGTGAAAGCAGGACAAAGAAAGACGGAAGACTTATAAATATGTATTGGTTTCCCACGAAAACAAAACAAAAAAAAGCCTGTTGAACCTCTTTCCATATATATAGCCATATACACACATCAATAATTTCATTTTTATGTTCATCAAAACAACGGTACAAGGTGACTGATCACTTGTCAGTGTGACACAGCGACAGTGACAATTTGGCCGTGCTTCGTAGGCATGACACCCTTTCTTTTCTGCACCCAGCGTCTGAATATTTGCTGGATCTCCTTGGTTCTCAGACAGTAGATGAACGGGTTGATCACTGGAGGGAGAAGACTGTAGAAGAGGGTGGTGGCTATACGCTTGTCAGGGGTCATTGTCAGGTTAGGAAAGAAAGGTGTGGAGTAGACAAAGAAACGTGGTATGTAGTAGATAGAAATGATACAGCCCTGGGTGGCACAGGTAGAGAAGGTCTTCATTCTCCCCTGAGGAGAACAGCAGCTTGGGGTTAAAATGAGTTATGAATAATAAAATAGAAAGATAGAAAATACACAGCAAACTTAGAAAAGCAGTAGCTGCTGTGCAAAACATTAAATGCTATTATCCTGGCAATGTCTGCAACCTGAGAGATTTTAGGATGGAGCGCACTGAAAAAACACACTGTTATGTTGGGATTAAAAGAGCTGAGCCTCACCTGTCCTCTGGCCATGCGCAATACTGAGAAGATGATGCAAATGTAAGAGAAGACGATGAATGCTAAAGGAACATAAAGAATGAACATCGCTGCAGCAAAGGCGGCGCTGAATTGTCGACTGGGGTCCCCACACACTAGAGGTGTGAGCGACATGGTGTCACAGAAGGCATGTATGATCTGGTTGGGCCCACAAAACGGCATCATGGTGAAGTTGACGGTGCTGATGCCAGGGAAGATGTGTGCCACCACCCAGCAGAAGAGAGTCAGGCCTGTCATGGCTTTGTTTGTCATCATCATCGGGTATCTGAGGAGAGGAAGGGAGGCAGAAACAGAAGGAATAGTGGACAGGAGAAGAGTGAGGGGGGAAGAAAAAAGAGAATTAATTCAGGGACTTAAAGGTCAGACTAATCAAGCTGCATTTCTTTTTTCACCTGAGAGGAAAACAGATGGCCAGATATCTGTCCAGAGCCATGGTCAATAGGATCAGGGAATTCAAGGAGCCAAAATAGTGGATCATGTGCTCTTGGAAGAGGCAAGCGTGAAAGCCAAGACTCCCATCATTCCACCAGTAGCGAGCAATTAGTTTGGGTAAAGCCACTGTGGCGAAACCTACAGGAAAAAGAGAAAAGTGAGAGAGGTCAAGGCAAAGCAGGTCACACATTTCACAGTTCATCTGTTCACAAATTAAAAGATACATAAAAAAATAACATGAATTTTTAAACCTATAATGTCATGTCACACTTAGGTGCATTACTTTAAATTAAATGGCAGAGAGACTAATATTGGTCAGTATACACTCCACAGCCTGAAATCCTTAACACCAGTTACTCTAAACAAAACTGGGATGGCAGCTGACTTTTACAGCAGTATTTGGTCCATTCTGGTGTCCTTCAGAAACAGGATCAGAGATCGAAATTTTATTTTTCTATTGTTTCTCTCACAGTTCCCGGTGAAACTGCTGCGCATCAAAAGATCAAGAGGGCAGGTGTTATTGAAATACTGAATCCAGGCTGGCTTCACTATTGCCTCTGCTATACTCAAGGTCAGCAACAGAAATTTGTACAGTTACGAAGAGTATCAATGTTTGTTTCACTGTTTCAAATCACCAACTGATGACTTACATTTTTTCATAAAAGCAATGTTGACACCCAATACACCAGATCCTGAGAGCAGAAGACAGGTGCTGGGTGAGACAAATGATTGAAACCATATTTACCAGTGTCTGAAAGGGCCAGGCTGACCATAATGATGTACATGGGCTTTTGAAGACTCTGCTCCAAAGTAAACACCACCACCAGCAGGAGGTTGCCCACCAGTGTGGTCACATAGAGGAAGAAGAAGAACCACGCCACTAGGACAAAATAGTCGGGCTGGAGACTTGGGAAGCCCACAATAACAAACTCAGACACACGTGTGTAGTTCTCATCCACCTGAAACATACTGGAGACAGAGTCAGGCAGATAATGTTACCAGTACAGTTACAGCACAGAGGGAAGGTAGACTTTGAGATGCATATCAGTGCTTACCTCACTGGACGCCCTCCACAGTGGGACAAACACAAGCAGCAGCCTCTCAGTTTTATAACGATTTTGTGACAGGCAGGAAGATGTTGATACAACTTTGTCCCGGTGGAGGAAAAAAAAGTAGCACACTCAGGTTGCCTGATAATTGTATTGTCAGAGGTTAAAATAAAGCCTTGTAATATCTTATTTTTAAATTGAATCCTATTGGATGCAAAACCTGACCTGGCTAAATGACACAAAGTGGGGAGAAAAAAAGAAATATATGGAAATGCACTGTAGGCTCTCCTCTACCTACTTTAGATTTAGCCTCTGCCAAAATTAAACAGAGGAGCATCTTTGGTGTGGTGTGGTTAGTGGTGAGTAACCGTCAAATAAACGTAGGAGTAAAAAGTACAGTATATCTTATTGTAACCTAAATCTTAACTGTGGGGAATGAGTGTAAAGTGGCACGAATACGAACTCTCCCAACTCTGCCTGTTGTGTTATTCACTCCAGCTGTGAACATTTCACCAACTGATGTAAAAAAAAAAATCTGGAAAGGTCCAGAAACATTCATGTAACTTGAGCGGTTATTGTGTAAAAACTATGAATGGGATTTAAAGTTGAATACAACCAAAAATGAAGGAAAGTTTCTTAACATTTTGACTTTTGAATTGAGTTTCTACCTGAAAGTATGAATAAGTAGAAAGGGTTGAAAAATATATGAAATTTGTGGAAAACTGGAGATTTTCAACATTCTGTCCATTCATCTGAATGTCAGAGAAACAGTGAATATTTTGGAAAGTATGAAATTCTAAAAACTGAATACATCCAATGAAGGGGGGATAATAAAGTACTTTTAAACCTGAGAAAAACATATTGTGGGACTGCGTTTGCAGCGATCCCACCGAAGGAAGCAGACTGAGGCAGATTTGGAGCATGTCTGTAATATACTGTTACAGAACTTTAACACCACCAAGATCAAGAGGAAGCAATAATGACAATATCCACCCATAAAGAACCATCTTTATTTTACAGTTTTATACAAGCATTTCTACAATTTTCCAACAGAAGTGTGTTATGTGACTGGCTCTGTCTTGTGGCATGACGAGTGACATGTAGAATTTCTATTGGAAACATTAAAAATACAAAAAGCACAACTACACTTATATCAACCAACATGGATCATACATTCCAATCATTTCAAGCCTTTTTTAAAACAATATTATAGTATATTATTATTAGTTATTATAGTATATGTAGTTATTATATTATTCTAGTTTCTCTTTGCAAATCCAAACATCAACACATCAATGCTCTTAGTAGGTTATGTCTGGGTTCATTAAAAGATGTCAATCATTTTGTCTGTAAAAATTTAAGAAAATATATAACAACTACATACTACATACTAAAGTAGTGAAAAAAGCCCTTTATAATTTATAATTTCCACAGGTCAAGATGACGTCCTCATATATCTTGTTCTGTCTCAGTCTAATATCCAAAGATTTGCATACCAATTATGCAGGCAGTGGAAACCATAGTTCAACACCTGGTACATTTTATGTGCAAGATCAGGGGGAAAAAAAAATTCAGGATGGTAGAGTGAAAATATTGTGGGAACAATACACAATAAAAACAGCAACTCTAACTTTATAGCTTATGAATATATTAACGATGGAATTACTCTGAAACCACATCAGGTCAAAGGTCAATATCTATTGTAATAAAAAACTGACTCAGCCCACAACTTTGTCGCAAATATTCAACAACCAAATTTAGGGGTTTGTCATGAAATCAAAGTCTGAAATATCAAAACTGTTATTGTCCTCAGAAGTCCAGAACTGGTCAGGGCGACCATGTTTATCATCTACAGTACAGGAGAGGTGTCTGCTGCCACACCTTGTACCTGTGAGCCTCATGTTCACCTTTTTGTAGAAGCAGGAGACTCGGAGGGCTCCATCCACAACACTCAGTGTCAATGCAGTTGATCTTTCCACCAATGAAGACAGGGATCCTGCAGTCGCCTCGCTTACTCCTGTTGGTCAGCAGACAGTCTAATGTGTATTTTTACTGTGTTAAACTTTTGTTCATCTTTTTTTAATTCAACATCAGTCTCTATGTTATTATGTGCTTTATTGTATTTTAATGTTTGTTAAAATTGACATCCAAAAAATAAAGAAACATATTAAAATGAAGACAACAGGTTTGACACATAAGCATCATTTCACTACAGAACTAACTTCTCAGTCTGCAATTTACTGTGCTTCCCTTTGGTTAAATGTTTCAGATAAGGTTAATTCAGTGGGACAAACTTATCTATACAACCAGGACAAAACAACAGCATAATTGCTCTGAATGCCTGTTGTAGGACTCATTCCTGCAGCACTCTATGGGTAGTCAGCCATCAGATCCCAGGATTATCCACAATGCAGAGATGTCAACAAATTAAACTTGACATAATTTGAAGACATTCCCAGAGGGCATTCACAAGGCCAAAGCTGCATTTTGTGAGGTGACCTTGACCTTTCACCACCAATTTCTAATGAGTTCATCCTTGAGTCCAAGTGGACATTTGTGCCAAATTTGGCACAAATCACATTTTGTGACGTCACTGTAACGTTGACCTTCAACCAGCCATCGAGCTGGACGCCTCAGAGGCATCACACAGCACTGCTGCCTCCAGGTGGAACACGGCGGAGTCCCGATGGCACTGCTCATCCTTCTTCATGGAAACACACCATCGCCAGGTGGAGTCAGGTGGTGACTGAGATACATACATACCCACTGACTGAGGCTCTGGCCGTCGGCGGCACGGAAGCATTAAAAAGAGGAAACAAAAGGGGTTAGCTCGCAGCATGAGTTAGCATAGCATTGGCATTAGCATTAGCATGGGGGGGCGAGGCAGGTGGCGGGACCCCCGGGGGGCCATGCCGACAGACGCCTCGCAGTCTGCATGCCTAGGTGCTTGATTTTATACACCTGTGGCCATGGAGGTGATTGGAACACCTGATTTCAAGTATTTGGATGGGTGAGTGAAAATATTTGGCAATATAGTGTATATTACTTAAATGTCACAGTCTGACCAGGTTTAGCAAAAATCAACCAAAAGAACCAAAAAAGGCCATTTCTGACACCTTCACCTGAGGTATAGCACCAACAGTACACGAGAAAACAACCAGACAGAAGAGAGGTCTACAAGGTGTAGTTTTACCTGTTTGACACCTTTAGCCTCCGGTGTCGTGTCTGGCATCTGTGTGGCTAGCATGGCACCTCCTGGGAAGGTTTACTCCCACATGGCACACTGGAAAACCAAAGCCGTTTCTTCAGATGCAAACCACTTGTCTCCACCGAGCCCTGCTTCCTGCTGAAGATGACATTTGACACTCAATGGATAAACAAGTAATGCAAGCTTGTGTGTCCAAGAAGGTCAACACGACACGTGATGATGGAAATTTTTTTTTCTTATTTCTTCCCCACTTCCTGGTAAAAGAATATTTTCCATATTACATTCTCCATCACAAGATTGTATTCTGTGACATCTCTGCGATTTCACGGTTTCAATGTGTAACCGCTTCTAAGTGAGTCATGTGAGGTGCTGATTATAAAGCGTGTGTCTGTGACACTTTACAAACAGGAAGCAGGAAAGAGCTGTTCAGTATAAGCCGTAAAGTAGTGTTGCAATCAATAGACCTGTATTTGGAAAGTGCCTTGAGATAACTTATAATTTATGATTTGGCAAATTGTAAATAAAATTGAGTTGACCAGTTCAGTGGTGGAAATATCATCACTCAGTTAGCATACCAATGCTAGCACAATTAGCATAGCTAGCACAATTAGCCTAGCTAGCAGGGCGCGAGGCTGGACGGGCCTGACCCCCAGGGGGCAAAATCCATAAACTTAAGCTGCAAAGTGAAGGAAATGTTCAGAGTTCATGAGCTGCAGCAGAAAGTGAAGGCCAAAGACCAACAGCAGCTGTTCATGAAGTTCAAATGAAAAAATAATCATCACAACTTTCATAAATATACAATTCATTCATTTGAAAGAAATTATGACTAAATTACAGGCTTAAATGTCACATGTTATTCCTGAGCCCAAGGACATTATATTTAGAATATTATCTGTCCTACATCCTCAAATCAGGCCACTCTTTAGACAATACAAGGGTCACTGACTGTCAAGTATCAGCAGTTGTGTATTCCATTAAAATACCCATGAAATGTCATAAGTCGCTCTTTAAGTGAATCCCCCACATTAGGAGCTATTGAGTGCAAATGATGAACTTATACAGCAGAAAAAACAGACTCTGGAAGTGTAGACTTGCTTGGAAATGTCAGACTAAAAAAGTCAAAGGCTCCTCATCAGTCAGGCTACTGAATTTACTGTATACAGCTGAAGTTACTTTGAGCCACTGGGGGCAATGAGTTCCCTCACTAACCTCATAATCTACAGGAGCTGTGCAGTGCACCACCTCACAGGTCTCATCCAGATTTTAAATTGGATGTACAATTTGAAACACTACTTTTGGTGTCAGAAATTACAAACATTTTATGTCCTCACAGTGTCAGAGCCCCATTTATTATTATACAACATCACACATTTTAAGGTTCTCCCTAACTTCAGAGGAGAGAGCTGCATGTTCACAAATACTGACCAAACTGTTCTGAGGAACAGGAATAAGAAATGTGAAATCTTAAAACAGGGTTGGATTCTCCTTTAAATGCACAATCCAGGAATATCATATAGTGGTTTCATCCTCAAAGACTCTGGTGCAAAGAAATAACAGACTCAAATTAGAGATGTTAAAGTCATTATAGAAGCCTATAAGGGACTTGATTCAAATGATTTTTCACATATGTATGTGTTTGAGGATTACACTGGACATGATTTAATGAATAAGAGCACAGCAGGAGAAGCAGTCAGCAGGTTCCATTTGAAAATCTTTAATCTTCAGCAGTGAGTCAGGTGTGAGCGGTTACAGCTGAGTGGTCAAATGAAAGAAAGCAAACATACAGGTCGGATCATATCATGAATAAAGCAACAGACAATTCTAGATCAAAATCAGTTCATCAATTCATTCTGACTGTGAATATACAGAATAATCATGAGAGGACAAACCAAGGAGATGAGATGAGATTAGATTAGATTACAATACAACAAAATGAATACAATGAAATAAACTCCTCACTCAACACATCAGGAACAAAGGTGAAATGATGGAGGGAAGCAGCTCAGCTGAAGGACAAACAGAGAATGAGCTCAGGACACAGAACAAAGAAAACTCAAGGCACCTGTGTGAGCTGCCCAGTCAGCAACACCTGTGCTGTTCAGGTCAGCAGTCATGTGACACCACCCCAAACAGGATGTGTTCAGTAAAAATTCAAAAGAAAATGCAGTAATCCAGTTAGCATTTTGCTTTTCACATACTCATGTGGGCGCTCTGTGACCATATCAAAATGAAAGTTGAAAATCTGTTTGACAATTAGTTTTCACCTGCTCTACAGTGGCAATATTCAAATACAATAAGCAAACTGCAGCCTCAGTCCATTCATTTACATTTACATATCACTCCACTCTTTAGGGGTCAACATGAAAATGAAAATGCATCTGTCAGTCCTCTCATCAAGGCAGGTGATCAGAGAGGATGTGGCGCTGTCATGTGTCATTTTGTCTGTGTATGAAACTGTGTTTTATATCAGTACAACTCAATGGATCACAAGATGTGGTAAGATGCTGAGAAACATGAGTCTGGTAGTTTTTCTGATCCCAGTTCACAGCAGAGATGCAGCCAGCTGTGTGTACGACTCTCCTCAGCTCAGTCTGCTCCCCCTGCAGCTCCTCCTTGATCCCTGACCTGAATGCATTCTTCTTCTCGGTCAGCAGGGCCTTTGGATCTGGAATCTGTTTCAAATATAAAATGTGTAAAAATGATATCAGGTTGATGTGTATTTGATCACCTCTAATGATGACACCACACACAGTCAGCTCAGAATAACAAATCTGAATAAATGCAGGTGAAACAACATGTATGTCGTCCCTATTTTGCAACACTTGGGGTCACTCAACATTCACTGTGTTATCAGTTATTTGACTGATAAATCGAAGTTTAGGAGCATATGCACACAGAGAGCTCACAGGAGCCAGGCTCCTCTCTGAGGTGCAGGTCTGAGGTGACCTCTAGTGTCAGGACTGAAGTACTGCTTTGTATAGGTTTTTTGGTGTGTGTTTGGGGATTTTTGCTGCGAAAGCTGAATAAATTTACCCCATTTTCATATGATTTTTCAAAAATATTCCAGGTGATCCACAGACTCAGTCCAAACTAACTGAGCCTCCTTCAAAATAAAGTAATATCTCTGCAGCAAATGTTAAAGTCCACCAGGTAAAAAAAAAAAACCTGTTTAGGACGGGTTTAGTTTTACAACAGCCAAAAGGATCACACCATCTATTTATCACCCTGCAGTGTATTCCACTCCTCCTCTGTCCAGAATCAGAATCAGTTTTATTGCCAAGTATGTTTCCACATACAAGGAATTTGTTTTGGTGATTGGTGCAGTTGGAGGTTCTTGGAGGTTCTTGTAAACAACAGGTTTACACAGTTTTAGTTTCTGCCTGTATGTGGGAATCAGGTGGACCATGACATGGTCAGAGTGGCCCAGTGCAGCCCGGGGGACGGCGGGATAAGCACCACTGATTGTGGTGTAACAGTGGTCCAGAGTGTTCCCCTCTCTGGTCGGGCAATTAACAAACTGTCTGTATTTGGGCAGTTCGTGGCTGAGGTTACCTTTGTTAAAGTCACCAAGGACAATAACTAAGGAGTCCGGGTTGGTCCGCTCCACACACAGTATCTGCTGTGGCCTGTGGTGGGATGGAAACACCGACCAGGATGAATGAAGAACTCACGGGGGGAGTAGAAGGGCCTGCAGTTTATGATGAAAGTCTCCAGGTCAGGAGAACAGTGCTGCAGGATCACTGTCACGTCTCTGCACCAGCCACTGTTTGCATAAAAGCAGATTCCTCCACCTTTGGTTTTGCCGGACAGCTCTGTGTCGCGATCCGCTCTGAAGAGCTGGAAGCCGGCCAGCTCCAGCGCAGAGTCCGGATCGATCCACACAGCCACGTCTCCGTGAAGCACAGGACGGCAGATGAAGAAAAGTCTCTGTTTTTCTGCATCAGTAGCTGAAGTTCATCCAGCTTGTTGGGCAGTGAACGCACCTTGGAGAGAAAGATACCTGGGAGCGGTGTGCGGAGTCCGCGCCGGCGGAGACGCGCAAGCGCACCGGCGCGTTTTCCTCTCCTCCGGCGTTTCACTGCGAGAGCAACTGTCAGTGTCCAATAATTCCACAGGTGAGTCGAGAAAGGTGGAAAAAATCCCCTGGAGTTGTTTCTCTGATGTTAATGAGCTCTTCTCTGGTGAAAGAGCTCCGGAAACCAAGGCAGAAAACTGAATTTACAAAGAAAATAAGGCAAAAAAGTGCGCACCAACACACCGAGGCAGCCATCCGCGCCATGGTAACTGCAACCATCTGAGTCCATCTGTAATACTATGTTGAAAACACGCAGACTTTCACGAAAACCTGGGCTGCTGTTGACAAGTCTTTTTTGCTTTGGAAGGTACCTAACAGAGTGAAATGACCTGGAATTATCTAAGTGGCAGCCATGATAAGAGTGGGGTGAATTCTCTAAATCAGGGGGTTTCAAAGTCTGAGGCTGTGGGACCCCTCAGACAAACCTTGGAAAGAGGCGCCTCCTCACCCCACCTTAGTTTAATTGCTTTGTTTCGCTCAATTCCTGGATGCCTAGGGAATCACATTATTTGATCCCATAGACACTCAATAATTGTGCCAAGATACCCTAATACTGCAGTTTGACATAACTTGAGACTAAACCAAATACATAAAAAATGTCTGTCCTGAGGCTTTGACTACTTTCTGACTCTGGGAAAGTAGGAAAATTCCTGAAATTCCTGAAAACCACTATATCTCTGAACTATGTCTCTAATGAAATCACACACGTTTATGCTAATTTACGTAACCTCCTTTTAATAACTACTACAATAATTTGTTTTAATTCCCTACCATTCACTGAGCCTTCCTAGAAACTGTTTGGAGCCCCCTTGTTAAGGCCCGCCTCCTACTTTGAAAACCTCTCCTCTAAGCGATGAGGAAAGGAGCATCAATGCTTCCTATCTTATCTCCTTTAGCATAGGAAACACTGGACCTTCCTTTATGAAAGGAAAGGAGAGAATGCTGTCCCACAATTCTTTGCCACAGCAACATGTAAAGCATCGCACCATTGTAGTTTCATAACAGTAGCCCTCACCAATGTAAAAACAACAGGGCATCTATATGTTTGTGCCGCAGTCCAACACTTTGCGAAATCCTTGCCTGATTGGCTGAGCTCCAGCTCCATGATCAGATTTCTTCTCTCTCAAATCTAGTCAGGAGTCATCATGAAGAACAAGCATATTGAATTTATAGTGAACAATATCATCATCATAACAAAATATTATATACATAAATGTTTCACTGAATGCCCTTCCCATCATGTAAAGCACTAATAAGGAATTTTCTCCACTTAACTAATGTATAAAAATGTCATCTCAGGAAACTCCTATGTTCAAATAATTTATTCTGGCCTCTTGCTCAATTCCTTATTTTGATTTAATTATTATTTTAATGGCTCTACTCATGTATTTGGTTTCAATCCTTTTCGTTTTGTTTTTGTGGTTAGAAAAGGAGTATGTGTCGCCAATGTGTTATAAATAAAGTTAGTTTAAAAAAGTCTAGTGAAAGTGCAGCTGGATTCTCTCTCCTAAGTCTTTTCCTAAGTCCTTATGAACTCTTGTCCACATCTGTTCTCAACCTCATGGCATTGTAGGAAAAATGGTTAGGAGAGGATATTATTTTGACTTTTCGACTGCAGCCCTGCTCTGAACTGTGTATTCTTTGAGTTGTCCTCATGTATTCCTTTGTTTTGTTGCAGGACGTACAGGAACGTTAGCTTGAAGAACTGGAGCAGACAACTATGGCAATCTTTGTCATTCGGGAAGACGATCCTCTCTATCCACCGAAAGACATGGAACAAGGAACAGAGGTCCTGAGCAAGTTGCCCTCAGTTGTAGCAGCTTTTACCATGTTCTTCAGGCTCATATACAGACTCAACCTAGAATGGCAGAAAAAAATGCACTTCTTCTTCGAATTTGTGCAAAAAGTCCTGATGGAGCTTGATGGAAAGAAGATAAGCCCTAGAGTTAATGGATGGAGCACCCAGCCATACAGCCTAGAGCAAGGTTGAATTGCTTGATTGTATCTTCCCATTGGTGCTTAAATTTTAGTTTTTCGACAACCAAGCCTTTTTTCTTTTTACAAGAGGTTGTTGTTTGGACATTGCACTTGATGATTCTTGATTATATGTTTTGTCTCTCAGGTGTTAAGCTGAAGAAAGAGGTATCGATTCAGCCGTGAGATAATTTGGAGGATGCAGTCTGTGCTGCTGTTGAACTGACTGCATTATATTGACAGGTTTTCCTTTTATTTTGTCCCCCACATTCAAATCATTGAGGGTACTGTAAAAAAACATACACACCTCTCTGTAATGCAATTTAGTTCAACAGCAGCCCATAAAATAATAAGTCGAATCAACACTAACAGTTTCAACAAAAAATTATAACCTTCATGAATGAGGATTTATTGCTGGACTGTTATATTAAACTGACTTAGTTTAGGTGTTCCTAATAAATTGACAACCACACCACATGTCATTTGAAAATGTTGAATAAAGATAAAAAAAAAATACATATATTTTATGTAATGTCTCTCTCTTCTATCTATCACGATTCTGATTAACTGAAGATAAAACTTTTTCCTACGCCTCATAGATCACAGACGGAAGAGGATTAGGGCCAATTCTTACTTTTTTTTCTCAGAATTTTGAATTCTTAAATCAGAATTAAAAAAAAAAAAAATCAATTGTGACCCTGATCCTCTTCTGTAATCATAAACCCTTAAAATCGGCGGAGAAATGTAAAAACCTCAGCTCTCCCGTTTACTCCTTATTTTGTACAGGCCGGTCTTGCCAGATCCAATATGGCGGCGACATTGACGTCCGATTCAGCGGTGAATGTGGCGTCTGTTGTTGAAAATGACCAATCAATGTAGCGGAGACACCGGCCATTGTACTCGCCTCCTAAGTCTCAATAGTCAACTTGACTAGAGAGTGCGTAGCGGTGGCATGGGTTGGGGTCGACTGAGAGAGTGTTAAAACACTGCGAGTGCACAGAAAAGGTGAACAGACACTCTCCGCAGCGAATTTCCGGTCGTGTATCTGTTTTGTGCGCATGCGTCACGCGTGCGCACAAGTTTTTTTTTTTTTTAAGTGCGCGGCTTTTGAGACGCCATTGAAAATTAACGGTCAACGGTTAGATAACTATTTCGACCGCTTGACAGGAGAACAGTGAACAATAAAAAAACCAAAAACCTTACCAGCAACGTTGGAGAATGTACTCTTAAAAGCCACAAAGGTGAGGTTTTTCTTAATTTTCAGTATTTTTTTTAAGATAAATTATGTTTAACTTCTACAGAAGAACCAGCGAACATTACTGTCCGACATGAACACCGAAGCTAGCTAGCTGAACTTGCAGATTAGATGACATGGGGAAATTAAATGACAACATTGATCCACCTATTGTGAAAGGGTATCAGGCATCTCTGTTAATGCCTTCACACTGAAACCTATAGCAAAGCAAGGCCAAAAAAGTCTATTTAAATACTTTTCCTTCCATCTAGACATCAGAGCAGATCCAAAGCCGCTATCAAATCTGGACTATTTTAACCAGGAGAATAATCATATTGTTTAAAACACAGTTTTAGATAAATTAAACCTTTATTCTTTTGGTGAAAACACAATTAATTTCCCCCATCTAGACCACATTGGACCAGATCTAGATAAAAAACCACTAGATGTGTCAAATCAGCACTAGATTAACCAGGAGAACAGTTACAGACTTGTAAAACCTTTGTTCTCTTTGTGAAAACAGAAAAATTGCAATAGCATTGCTTTTGAATTTTCAATTTCTTTGTGTTTTTTCTCCATTTTTACACCACTTAAAGTTAAGAAACAGAAGCAAGACATGATGGTAACAGCATTAACACTGTTTGAGAAGAATGGTGATTTCACTGCTTTTTCTCAATCAAGAGAGCATCTGACTGGGGCCTTATCTAACTGTTAGAACTGCAATGCTAAATTGATTAATTGATTCGCCATCAAATCAGCAACTGTTTAAATAATTATTAGATTTTGTCATTTTAAACCAAGAAAGCCAAAAATGTATTTGCCAATTGTTTTCAGTTCTGAGGATTTGGTGTTTTCCATTGTCAGTACATGATTGTAAACTGTTTTGTTGGTTGGACAAAACAAGACATTTGAAGACACAAAGACAATTGGATTATGTAAACTATAGCAGTCATATGTCACTATATTTTCTTCCGTTTTATAAATAAAATGTTTATCTGATTAATCTAGAAAATAATCAACCAATTGACCAATACTGAAAATAATCCCTAAATAATCCCTAACTTTGCTAAAAGGAGACTATTGAGTAGATGCCCTGCTGCATTAGGAAGCCATGGCATCTCAGCTCTGCAACAGGTCTGTGCTGGGTCGACATGTTATGCTACTGGAGGATTTTCGTATTATTGCAGTCTTTGCTGAGTCTTTGCCAGTAAATTGTGTGATTCACTCTGGGATTCTCCTTGAAAGCAAATATTTTCTTATGGAGTGAAAAGAGCTGAGTGGTTTGGTGTCGTCATTTTTTTTTTTAATTTGACAAAACTATTTACTCAAAATCCATGGCAAATGAGTCCTACGATAGCAAAGAACTAGACAGCTTTGTTTGATGAGTGATGATTGGAATTTATGGCGACTACAAATGCTCTTGCTCTTTGGAGGGTCCTTTATTTTGTTATTGTGCAGGTTCAATAAAGTATCTGTTTCATTTCCTCTGCCTCTGAGAGCAAGTTTTGAAATTTCACTCTTCCCTCTTTGGCCACTTGAACACTTTATTCTGAAAGACATAAGCAAATGTGTTTCCAGTTAAAGTGATTTGAAGTCTAACTGTTAATTTAATCTAAGTCAAATAGAAAACTATAGAAAAATATTCAATAAATTCCTGCAATGTAATATTTTGAGCAAAAATACCAATCATTCACTGGTTTCGGCTTCTCAGTTGTAAGAATGTGCCACTTTTCTTCATATTATTTGATAGTAAAATTTAATATGTTTGGGTTTTGGGCTGTTGGTAAGACAAAACAAACAATCTGATGATGTCACCCTTGGCTTTGCTTGCAATGAACCTTTTGTCATCCAAGGTGGATTAAATTTTGGCCACCAGAGGGCAGAAACACATCACAACATCTTTCATATACACATTCACCATGAAGTTTATCACCAGTTTATGTGTTGGCAAACATTTGTCTACTTTTGTATCCACAGCAACTGTCTGAGATTATTCCACTGTGACCCCTTTCATCTATAAAAATAATAATAATAAAAAAAATCATATTCCATTCAAATGGAATGATTAACTTTATCTGTAGTTGCAGCCCTAAATGTCACAAAGTATTCTTTCCTATTGCCTTGACAAGCCAAAATGTCTGTGGAAGCTGTGCCGATAATTGACTTAGTTATTACATTAAATATGGTTACAGTCCAGTGAGGTATTGTTGTTAAGATTGGGACAAACCTGAAGATAAGTTACTAGCAACCAATGGGATCTTTCACGTAAATTAACTTGGAATATGACAACACTACACGAGGAAGTATTTAAAGAGACTGTATGTTTTTTGAATAAATGCATTAAATTGATTGTCATATTTTAGTATAGATGATTACTGAAGTTACAGGTACCTCATACTGACAAGCATTGAGAAATGTTTGTCAACATTAGCTGGTATGCTTAATGGCTACTGTGTGTACACTGTTCTGTATTTCTGTCCCCTGGTGGCCAAAGTTTAATCCACCTTGGATGATTCAGGGCAATTTGTAAAAGAAATGTTTTGACTAATGTGAACTGAACATATTATGTTATTTATTTAACATAACTTATTGTTATTCCTATAGGAGTCACACAACACAACACACTGAAGATACTAAGGGCTAAGTTGTTTTGTCAAGCATCCAGTTAGGGTGAGTTGTGATCTCCAACATCTGTGTATCATATTGTGTTGCTGTGTTGTGGTCATAAAATAAAAACAAGGAATTTCATAGTAAAAACTGCAACTCTGGATAATATTCACTTAAATTGGCTCACTCAAACTGCAAACATTGTCTTTGGCTGAAATGTAAAATAGATTTTGTCCCCATTTCTCACAGTGGGCTCAGCTAAGTCTTGCAGGACCAGAATGGAGAAGTGGATCAATCACTCTGACCTAAGACCCTCTTGAAACACATATCAGCAGTAAGTATAAAACCTAGACAGGCTTCAGAAACTGAAGTCCAAACTAAGCTTTGAGACAACTTAAATGGGATTTTGCAAAAGCATCAGGTCACTTTCATTCATCATGCTAAGAAGCAAGGGTTTGGTTTTCCAAATTAATAATTAATTCACCAGTTTAAGTCAAAACTTTAGCTCCGAATTCAACACTACCAAGAATACACAAAGGCCACTACAGTAATGCTGGGCTGATGCTGTGCACATTTCATTCAAACATCTGCCGGGCAAATCAGGTGTCTGATGTTCAGATTGAGGGGGGTTGAGGTGCCTGCTTAGTTCACTCGGGGGTCAACAATCTGACTACTGGGCAACTGCGTGAATTTCAGGCAGGTCAGAAATTTTGGTTGGCTGTTGTGCAGTTTGAGAGCTTCAGGGTTCTGATATCCGAAAGGGCTGCTGTCAAAAAACTGTAGTGAGCTTGTTTTGATATCATTGGAGTATTTTACATGTTACAGCTAAGTAGTCGGGACTGAGACTGTGCTGTCATATTCAGTATTAAAATCTTTGCTGCAGATCAGAGAGACCATATTGTCTGAATCTTTTAAGCCAATGGCAGATCCATATTTTTATTTCTCCTCAGATAACACTAACTCTGCATTTCTCCTTTCTTGCCAACATTTTTGAGGACATGGTCATTTGTTTGAATAAAACTTTAATAGAATTGTCTCAGGACAAACCTCTGTGAGCACCCACATTGTGACTGGCCAACTGATCTGTACAGTGTGAGTACAGAAGTTGTATGTTTGGGTGTGCAGAAAGACAAATTAAAACATATAGTGTGAGTTCACGAATGAATAAGAATACCACCAGTTTAGATCACCAGCTTCAGGCTAAGGACCAAAGAAGTTAGATTAACCAATAAAATACAATTAAACATTACTGCATCCTAGAGTCACACCAGAGCATACAGTTGATTTTAAAAATTCAAAATGAAATATTGTGCTGCTTTAGGGCTCAATACATGCTATAGTATGAAGTGACCACAGATGCTGAAAGTTCGGCAGTAATAATGCCTGTGTCCTTTATCTGTTTCCCTCATTTTCCTTTTGTGGGAGGGTTGTTTTTTCTTTTATTTATGTTTCACACTGTGATAAGTGATGGTATGAACTCATGGCAACAACAAATGCTCTTGCTCTTAGGAAGGTCCTTTATTTTGTTATTGTGTAGGTTTAAGAAAGTATCTGTTGCATTTTCTTCTACCTCTGTGGGCAAGTTTTAAACTTCACTCTTTCCTAATTGGCCACTTGAACACTTTATTCTGAAAGTCATAAGCAAGTCAGGGTTCCTTCAGGTAAAGCGTTTTTTTTAATTATTATTTATTGAAGAGTGTAATAGGACTGCTTTGATGCACAGAGGGCACACGCCTGCCAACATGTGATAAATAGTTTCTTTTTAAGTTTTCTGTGCTGTTTGAAGGTAATTGATGTCCTTTTCCAAACAGTGTTGAGGGTCATGTGCCAAGATGCCAGGGCTTTCATGTAAATGCTAACCACAGTGCCACAGTGCCACCCATTTAATTACCCTTTAGAATTTACTATAAGTATTCCTTTGCAAAAATGGACGTGAGCTGCCATATTATGGCAAATTAAGATTATCAGTATATTTTCTGTATTCCACTTCATCATGGTTCAACAGCCTGAACCAAAATAATAAATAATATACATCTTATTTGATGACCAGAAATGTCTGAGAGAACACATAGTGTAAGAAAAATCCCTATGGTGGAAACTCTTAAATGAGACTTACATAAACAAAAGTACTTGAACAATAATAAGCTGCAACATCTGTGTGATAAACATTTGTGTTTCTGTTACGGGTGGGTGAAGCACACACCCTCTCAGGACCAATTAGACAGTTTGGTCACAACATGTTTAAACAAGACTGTTGTCTTCCGGGAAACAGCCTGTTATGAAGAGGAAAACAGCTCAGGTGTCTCTTGAGGGCAGATGTACATTGTTATTGTGGTTGGATTCCCCTGGGTCTGCCTGCAAGGGGGTTGACAGACCTGTTTGTAACTGAGGAGAGTAGGTCATGTTAACTCTTTAATCCACAATGATCATTTTAGGCTTTCTATACTTCTCAACTTTACTTAACTAGTCTAATCAATGCAATTTTAAGTCAAGAGATGGTGTTTGCATCTCATAGAATGTTATGTGCCAATAACATCTAATACCACTACTTCTTTTACTGTCAACAGTGTTAGTACTACTACTACTACTATAACAACTGACAACATAACTACTACTTATATTTCTGCTATTATTACTATTACTGTCACTGAAACTACTACAACTCTTATTGTAACTTTGATTGCTACTAGATGCATAACTGCTTCATATGTATACTACATCTAAAGCTAGTAATAATACTGTACTTACACTGACTAAGACAACAAGTAATGCTAATGCATATTTGACATAAGTGCTAAAGTGATTAAGTTGATGATCGATACAAAATCAGAAAACGGATCAACAGCAATTTTAATGATTAATTATTTGAAGTAATTTCCAAAATAAAAAAAACCAAGCACTTGTAAATTCCAGTTTGAGGAGTATGGATTCGCAACTTTCCTTTACCTTATCTATTTATAAAAGAAACAAGGAGTTTTCAGACATCTTGTAAAAGATTTGTTGAACAAATTAACTTAAAAATACATTGATAAGGGTGGAAAATATTTTGAAGCCCTGTGTATGTTAGAAACATAGTGTTGTTGCAAGTGTCTTGGACATCATATAAGAAATTATAATGTTGTCAAATTAACAGGTGGTTAATTCCCTCAAGACTTTTTTTGTGCAGGACATACATATAATGAACTGTTCCCTGCAGGCCTGAGGCAATTGATCCCATGCTTTTTTATTTTCAGAGATGTCTCTCTGTGGGAGAATCTTAACGCCTGCAATATACCCAGGGAGCTAATTTCATTAATTTAGCCACAATACCTTAATAGTAAATCCCTACAGATACTATTGTGTAATAGTTTGAGATGTTTTGTGTGGTGTGGTTTGTCCCTGGAGCTAAAATAATCTCTTGAGCAGGTACTGATACTGTTGTAATCACAGCAAATGAAATTAATAAGAAATAAGAATGTATGCATCTCAGGAATTTGCAATGCACTTTCTTTAAAGCAGGAGGTATGGTTTAGTTCATTTCTCTCTTGCTTTCACCTAACCTAATAGATTGTAGTTTTATAGTGTATAAAAATATGTCAGCATTTTCTATCCAGTTTTCATTTTTAAGTGGTTAAAGGATCATTGGCGCACACAAACAGTACTTACAAACAGTACAGTACAAAAAGTACTTATTTTGGAGTTGAGATAAAATGCATTTGAGGATTTATTTTTCTTTTCACTTCATTTATTGTTTTATATATCCAATAGAATTACACAAAAAATTAAAGACAAATAAAAACACTAATTTACTTGCAAATTAAATTAGTTAAATATTTTTGTATCTTGTGTAAAGCAAAATAGACTACCCACTCGCTCTAAATGCTCTGCTAGTTAATTAGGTCTCTAATGAGACCCGTAGATGACAAAGTCCTAGTAAAGATTTTTTTGACAACGAAGCAGGGCCACACAGTAAGACAAAAAATTCAGTTTTTTTTTCACAGTCATAATTATGACCCACACATACATCTTTAGGTATGTGCACTTAACTAAAAGGAATAGTTCTACATTTTGAGACCCATGCTTATAGATTGATACCACTGTCATGTCTGCTATCCTAGCTCAGTCTAAAGGAAAAAAAAAAAAAAAAAAATGCCGACCAGCACCTCTAAAGCTAACACCTAAATTCAAAAAGTTTATTTCCCCGAGCCCTTAACATTTCTTTTCAGAAAAAATTTTTAAAACTCCTGATCAGCGGGGAGAATTTTGCAGGGGAATGTGGATATATAACATTTCTTTCCTTGCATAACTCTAATTAAACTGTCCTTTAACAAGACACTGAACCCTCCACCACCAGCACAGTGAATGCTTTAGGGTGTATAAATATTTGGCATGGCAAACTCTCTTACTCTTACTTCATTGTACTTGTTGCCTTAGTCCACTGAAATGCAACATGAACCATAAATAAATTGAGCTCAACAGTCTTGATATAAAACAAGACTAGGTCAAAACCTAGTATATGGCCGGATCACCTATGGTCAAATACTGATTTTATAATCATGTCATCAAACAAAATCACCCAAAACATACATTAAAGACAAAGTCTCTGCTGTGGTTTCAGCTATATTTACTTATAAAATGATCACTCAGTGAGTGGTTAGAAGCAACTAAATTTCTTTCCTTATTTGTCTCTCACACAGCAGTCTTCGTGTGGGATCCACAATAGTTTAGCCTTTATTTACCTCAGCTCCAGAATGTAACACACTTTCATTTGAAGCAGGTCTTTATGTCTAACTCTCTCTGTTTGATATGTAGAATTGGTCATAGTGGTATTTTAGTACAAAGCCTTGTTTTCAGTCATTTCCATTTGGCGAGTTAAAGTTACTACATTACAAGTTAATAGAAACATAGAATCACTTCCTGTAACTTTTTCAAATTTAAAGCCCTCTAGCGTTTCAATGGGCAGAAACCCTTTATCTCTTAACAGGACTTTTATTGCTTTGCTGCAGGAAGCCTATTGTCTCATTTTTGGTTGCTGGCGTTTCTGTTGTTTACATTCTTTTCAGCTCTGCTAATTTCTTTAGCAGTTACCAATAACTCCTCTCTCTCCATCTCACGTTCCTGCTTGTTTGGCTCAGTATGTCTTATGTTTAGTTATTTAAGGTTTTTTGTCAATAAATCTGGACCCAAAAAGCAGAACACTATTGTAGAAGTGCAATGTATGTTGGTCAGTCAGTCTTGTTTGCTAGTGCTGGAGTTCAGTGCTCAACTGCTCAACATTAGCAAAGGAAGTATTCACAAAATATTGGTGCTGCACTGTGCCTGTGCATTTGAGGTCCATGTTTTCAATTACGTCAACATGTTATTAACTAAAATTGTTATAAAAAAGTGGTGTTTGGTATTTGAGAACATGAAAAATTGCAATAGATATGTGAATCCCTCCTTCACTCATTATGTACAGTCCCAGTTCATGGCATAGACTGTAGAGTTCATGGACAGGATACAGCTGAGTTGTTGATACCTGGGGAATAGAATATAATTTCTTTACTAATTGGCTACACTGATGAAGATTTAATGCAGAACTGTCCTCTGATGATTCAGATTAGTTTCACTAACAAGTAACTCAACCAATATGAATAATTCCACGAGTCATGGAAAGTTTCTAACTTCATGAGGCAATGTCTTCCAACTTACCTAACATAACCCCACCGCTCTCTCTTGACTGTCCCCTGCAGTCTGGGACAGTGTGTTTACCTAGCTTTTCTGGATGTGTCATCATCCTGCCAGAGCAGTGTCAACAAACAACTCATTAACAGCCTCATTAGGAAGAGATGCTCCAGCTTTCGACAAGGGAGTAAAGTATAGTTCAGTTGTGAACCTCTTATTCATGAGGACTGCAAAAAGCAAACAATCAGAGAGAAGTAGTCAGAAGTCAGAAGTATGAAGCAACAAAAAAAGTTTGATCCTTCTCAATTTTTGATTTATGGACATTCAGTATTTATTCTGTAAAAAGCACATTAGATGCATTCGCAATCTATTTTTCGGTCGCATTGGGCATATTCTAAAATACCCTTACACATCAAAAGAAGGTCCTCAGCAGGATCTTATCCATCTGGTTAATGCTGAAAGGTCATGACAACAAGTGAGGGAAAAATGAATGATCGTGGTTTACCATGAGGGTCTGGAGCAACATCTTTATGACTCTAAACACTTCCAGCTTGCCTGTCAATCGCACACTGTGCTAATCTCATTTATGAATGATACTGAGATGCTTTGTAGCTTCGTCACTTTGGTCAGGGACACTCATTCCATGTTGCTTTTGTGGGTAACGTGAGGTGAGGATTCTGGATGCCCTCTGCTCCCTCGTTGTGCCACCAATTTGCTTAATCAGTTGAAGAACAATCATGTTGGCGAATATGAAGAATGCATGGCTCAGAAAAAGAGAGAAACCGATGAACTCCAAAGTAATCATTTATTGATCATAATCAAGGTAAAGCTTTGAAATAATCAATAATTAATATTACCAGAGGGCACTATTTTCAGGCTCTCAATCCAGTGACCTGTGTGCCAAACAACTCACTTAACTCTATAGTCCACTCTACTGTGAAACTGTAAAATATGTAACATAACTGGCACTTAGGCTAATTGATGCAGTTTATGGAGGTTACTGTGTGAAACAAAACAAGAGATCATAGAATTGAGTTCTTTTAAAAGGTTAAAGGCAGTAAGTTGGAAACATGTTATCGCCCTCTGCCTGTATGAGACTAATGAAAATAAATTAAAGCATGATTTACTGACTCATAGCAGTGGTTATATGTTGGTTATGCATGGTTCTTTTGTTGAAAAACAGTAGTTGGTTAGAAGGTTAAAAAAGAGTCTGTCTCTGCTTTGTTGTTTCTAACATTGTGTTACCAGCAGTGTAAGAAATCCTATCTGCTTCAGTGCCAGTACCAGGGAAACCTAATGTCATCCACAATACTGTATGGGTGTATGAGATTAAATAGACGAGGGATTAGTAATTTTCTTTGCTGACACACTCGGCAGATTGGGTGATGGAATTCATAAAAATAAAATTTGTGAATCAATTCAGAATCATAGAAGATAAGAATCAAGATTTTTATGTGAATTGACTGATTACTCACCCCTACAAGATGTGTTTCAGGAGAGCCTTTGGCATACATCACCATTGACCTTTATATAGCAATACCAACCCAAAGGGCCAATTTCAGAAGTAATAAAAATACTTAAAACTGACAGAGCCTTCACCTAGGGCACAGAACCTCCTATGGCCTCCACAAACGTTACGTCTGTCCTAGCTTGAATAGGAAACCCATTAATTATTAATACGGTACACTAAAGCCTCTCTACTACCAATAACTGACCATGTTGTGAGAACAGCTTACTAGTTGTGTTGCTTGTGTGTGCTTCCAGGAGTATTACACATTTAAAGCATTAGGAAAGATGTTCAACCCTGTTTCCAAAAAAGTTGGGATGCTGTGTTAAATGTAAATAAATGCTGAATGTGATCTTATAAACCCATGTTTAATTGAAAATAGAACAAAGACAACATGTCAAATGTTGAAACTGAGAAATTTTATTGTTTTATGAAAAATATATGCTCAATTTGAATTTGATGCCAGCAACACTCGGTAAAAATTTGGGAGCTGAGGAGATCAGTTGCTAGGCTTTTGAAAGTGAAATGTTGTCCTATTCTTGTCTGATATAGGATTTCAACTGCTCAACAGTTCGGGGTATTTTTCATTTTATGATGTGCCAAATGTTTTCAATGGGTGACAGGTCTGGACTGCAGGCAGGTCAGTTTAGTGTCTGGACTCTTCTACTACGGAGCCATGCGGTTGTAATATGTGCAGAATGTGGTTTGGCATTGTCTTGCTGAAATAAGCAAGGCCTTTTCTGAAAAGACGTTGTCTGGATGGCAGCATATGTTGCTCCAAACCTGTATATATCATTCAGCATTAATGGTGCCTTCCCAGATGTGCAAGCTACCCAAGTCATGGGCACTGGTTTTCAGAAGTGTTCCCGAGCCCATGCAGTGATTTCCACTATAGAATCATGTGTGTTTTTAATGCAGTGCCGCCTGAGGACCCAAAGATCAAGGCCATCCAATACTGGTTTTCGGCCTTGTCCCTTACTTACAGAGATTTCTAACCTAATTAGTTGTAAGATATTCAACAAAGTGTTTTCTTTAGCATCACACAACTTTTCCAGTCTTTTTCAAAGCATTGCTTGTGTAGCCTGACATAATTATTCTGACAACAATATTCCTATATTATACAAAATATTGAAAATACATTAATGAGCCACATTATTACACTGGATGACGTTCCTTCATCAGGATGGATATGGCCATTGTGGTTTATTTTCAATCAATCCCATATACATTATCAATAATGGGACAAACAGTCAATAGTACTTCAAATCTGTGCCAATTTAATTCATGGCAGTAAATATTCTCAAGAAATACACATGAATGGGAGATGGACAATTGTCTTCTTGATTTTGGTATTTTTATAGGATTTGTTGACCATAAGAAAAATATGGGACAATACTATTAATTTGAATTTGAAAGTAAGTAATACATATTTGGCTATGTTATGGCTGGTAACCTGTTGGGCAACTTATTAGATCCCTCCAAACACAAGATTGTTACATTCATTTCAAGGCTTTTTGTTTCCTCTGTATTCCGCTATATCCACTTTATTCATTGTATCCTCTCAGGATATATACACTAAGCAAGTAAATTTGTGTTTGGTAGATTATTTCTTTGTTGCAACAATGCTTCTTGGCAATAAATCTTATACCATCGGAAAACCAAGAAAAAAGCTGTTTGTTAATTGAATAAATTGTTAAATTGTCAAAATGTCTTGTTTCTTCAGACTTCAATCATCCAATCCACCAAGCAGCACCAAACAAGAGTCAACAGCAAAAGAAAACTGTTTGGCATTGGCAGAGAAGATTTGGCAAATCTTTCATGGGCGCAACCCACATACTGCTGCTCGTCCCACAAATGCATGTTCCTTACAAATGTGGCACCATTTAAAAGGGAAATAAACAGGCTTTCCAACGGTATAAGTTTTATTGCCAAGAAGCATTGTTACAACAAAGAAATAATCTACCAAACACAAATTTCCTTACTTTTTGTGCTTAGTTTAGAAAACAAATGTATTCAAAACAGGAAACTAACTAAACAATCATGGACTGACATGCAATAAAAACTATTTCAAACTAGATGAGCTATAGGCTTTCAATAGAAAGCTGTATTTGAGAATCCTATAATTAAATTGCATATATGCAATAAATTAACTGGATTGAAAATGTTTGAATCTGATGCTTACAAACAATAGACTCAAGGGATCAGACACTGCACTTATTTGACATAAACAGAGGAGGACTGCAAAGCTTGTTAGAGCTTCATTATCAAAAGAGAGCAAGAGAGAGCTGGATAAGACTTTCACAATGGACCTCTTCAACTCAGCTCTTGGAAAAAACATCACGTTTGTGCGTCCTGCATATTTCATAATAAGTGGATTTATTGGAATACCTAATATTAAGTATTACTATGTCTTTCTCTGTTTTGTTTATTTTGTTTCAGTTCTGGGAAACACAGCTGTGATGACTGTAATAATTTTGGATCATAATCTGAGAACTCCAAAATATATGGCAGTTTTTAACCTAGCATTTGTGGACCTGTTTGGTAGCTCTGCTCTGGTGCCGAAGGTTCTTGACATCTTTCTGTTCAACCACCACTACATCCCCTACAATGACTGCTTGACATTCATGTTTTTCTGCTACACCTGCCTTTCAATGCAGGCTCTTAATCTAGTTGCACTTGCTTATGACAGACTGGTGGCTATCATCTTTCCACTGCACTATCAAGTGAAGGTGACTCACAGGTTCATGTTTAGTTTGATTGCCTCTTTCTGGGTTTTTGTCATTACTGTTACACTTATTGCAGTTGGCCTGCTTACGAGACTTTCCTACTGTCAGTCCGTGGTTGTTAACAGCTATTTCTGTGACCATGGCCAAATATACAAGCTTGCATGCAATGACAGAACTCCAAACATTATTATTGGTAGTTTGTTACCAGTTCTTATTCTTTGGCTTCCACTGGTATTTATCTTTTTCAGTTATACTTGTATTGGCTATGCATTGTCTAAAGTGGCCACAGTTCAGCAAAGAATGAAGGCCTTTAAAACCTGCACAGCTCATCTTTCATTAGTGACAATCTATTTCCTCCCTATATTAATCACATTTGTTATGAGTGCAAAGATACATCCAAATGCCAGGATCATAAACCTGTCTCTGGCCTCTGTCTTTCCTCCCCTGTTGAACCCAATCATTTATGTTCTACAGACACAGGAAATCAAAGTATCGGTGACAACATTATTAAAAATCAGAAAGCAATCTAAAATTACAGTGAAGAAGGTAATCATAAAATGACCATATTTTTGTAAATTTTGGGTTGTCTGTTTAGGACATTATGTATGTGGCACATTAGTATAATAAAATATATTAAAGTTAGCACAACATGGTAACTACAGTCTACACTGTGACTTGTGACATATCTACAAATAGACTAGCTTCTGCTAATTGAATTAATTTGTACTTAAGTGCTTGTCTGATATACTGAGAACAATTTCTTGTGATCAAACATTTTGTGTCTCTGCATATGTTGTCTTAATGGAGTCTGCTATATATCAGAATAGTTATATTATTTTAATTGTTTGGTGAAAAACTTAAGACATACGATGAATGTTGATGATTGTTTGATTTGTGATTAAACAAGAAGGATTTATTACAATACAATTTGATTATTTTTGCTTCATTATGGTCATGGACACTTCACAGTGGCATTTAAAGAGCAATGAGAGCCTTTTTGTTTTCTTTTCTGCTTCACTCATCTGTATTAGTCTGTTTGCTAACAAAACAATACTTCACATTTAACCTCTCCAGCCATGCAGGGACATAATGAATGTTCTTGAAGAATTTTATAGTGAAGCAGCTACAAAAGTGTAGATTATGTGGAGGAGACCTGGTCTTTTTCTGATTATACTATATGTGTGAATCTCAAGATTTTAAAATGAACAAAGCAAAATTGCCCCAATGTTTTCACATGTTTATCTAGAATGAGGCTGTTATCGTCACATATTGAGGTCAGATTCAGGCTATATAGATCACTTATGAGACTCTTCATCTTTTTACTATGTAATTGCATCATGCTTTGATGCATATTACCATGGTTGACTGGGAGGCAGTTCTGAAGAAAATAGAGTTTATGTGTTTATTAGTTGACAGGATAGTGGAGAGTGACAGGAAATGGGACAGACAGAAGGGGCAAAAAAGTTTGGCCGGTCAGGAGAGCATTCATGCCCATGAGGTATGCACCTTAACCACTTGGCTATCGTGTCGGCACAGAACTGTGTTTTATAGAAGAAAAATTATTTTTCTTGCATCGTCTCCCACTGACTCTAGCTGGGGGACCTGCCCAGTGGGGACTAGAAGCTTGTTCACAGTAGCCTAGCCAGTATCTACTGATAGTCTGCATAAGAGGCATTTAGGGGACATCTCAATTGTAGCTACAGAAAATAACCAGGGTTACCCCCTCCCCTCTAAACTGCATGAGTCTCTGCATGTACATCAGTCACACGCCGTGCCAACTACCACCACAAGTACATTTTCAACCTGTGGGAAACACTGACATTGTGTGTTACCCCTGTTCTGAGTGATCTGAAACTGATTTTCTGAACATTCAGATGATGCTCTGATCTTTTCAGATTGAATTTAAGAATAAACCCATAACAATCAGTTGGCTAATGGTTACTTTCATCACTAAACCATAGAATAGAATAGAATAGAATAAATCTTTAATGTCCACCAGAATGGAAAATTATTATACAAACCATATTTGTATAATTTAGTTAACTGTGTAGAAAGTTAACTCTCCAGGCTGTTAGCATATGGACAAACTACGTGCTAGGCAGTCAAAAAGTGTAAGATTCTCTGTCTCTATGTGATGGACTTTCACTAGCTGTTCCAAGAGATATCTCGAATTTCCACCCTTACATGCAAAAGGTGTAGCCACACACTAGAATTTTTGTTCTCTCCATCATCATCATGAAGAGCAGGGTCTCTGTGTGTTTGTGTGTGTATGCTGCACTACACTTTTGTGTAGCAATAATGAATAGGAAATCTATTTTCCTAATTTCTCCAGTACCGAGAGCAGAGCTGATAAAATTGGAGCTTATCAATATTATGGTCTTTAAAAATTCAGCCCTGGGGCCCATTTAATATTGGGTTTTGGTACCCATCCCTAACACTGAGAACACTGTGAACCATGCCTCATAAGGAAGAGCTCAGAAGATGATCAACAATTGTTTTTATTAAGCTGAAAGGGTAACAAAATCATCTCAGAGTTAAGATATTTATCGGTGGACAGTAAGACAAACTGTCAATAAATGGAAATGATTTAGTTCTGAGGCATCCAGCTAAGATTATTATAAAGACACAATGCAGAATCATCAGTAATGTAATAAAGAACCTCAGAGTAACAGCTTAAGACTTAAAGGAATCATTTGAACATCTCTGTTATTGAGTCTACCATATGCCAATCATGGTCTATGGTTGCATGGTGCATAGTGTCATCAATGGACACCACAGAGGAAGCCATTGCTCTCCAAAAAAATGTCACTACTTACCTGAAGTTTGCCAAAGAGCAACTTGACACTCCATAACACTACTTTAAAAATATTTTGTGGACTGATGAAACACAGTTTGAATTGATTGGGAAGAACATGCAGCACGATGGTGTGAAAAGGCCACCACATACCAACATGAAAACATAATGCCCAAGATGAAGTACGGTGGAGGAAGCATCATAATTTTGGACTGCTTTACTGCCTCTGAGCCTGGACAGCTGGACATCATCGAGGGGAAGATAAACTCTGAAGTTCATCAAGGCATCATACAGGATAATGTCAGGCTGGCTGTCCCCCTGCTGAAGTTCAGTAGAAGCTGGGTAATGCAGTACCCCTGAGTAATGATTGTAAACATCAAAGTAAATCTTCAACAGAATGTCTTCACCTGTTGGAGTAGCCCAGTCAGATCCCAACTCTTGATCCACGAGAGATGCAGTGGAATGACCTGAGGAGAGCTACTCACACCAGACATCCTGACAATACGGCTGAGCTGAAGCAGTTCTGTCAGAAACAATGGTCCACGATTCCTCCTGAATATTGTGCAGGTTTAATCAGCAGCTATTGGAAGAGCTTGTTTGAGGTTATTGGTGCCAAAGGAGGTTTGACCAGCTATTAAAACATTTAAGTAATTAAGTCATTAAATCCAAGGGTTCACTTACGTTGTCAACCAGCACAGTGAAAAATATATAGATTTGATTAATACATATGCAAAAGATTATATTTGTTTGTGTAGTGTTAGCTTGTTTGTGTGAAATTTGTCTACATTTGTGACTTACAGGAAGATCAGATCACATTTTATGATCAATCTATGCAAAAAAAACTTGGTAATTCGAAAAGGTTCAGACACTTGCCAGTGTATACGAAACTGTGTTATAGCCTATACTCTTGATACTCCATTGGCTTTTAGTGGAAATGTATGTCTAAGAATCAGTTTGAATGAGAACAGTGAGTTTACTGACCTGAAAAAACATTTGTTAGATGCTGAGTGGCTTACATACAATAGATACAGGGGATCAAACACTGGCCTAATTGCCATGAACTCAGGAGGATTAGCCACTCCTGTCAAAACAGTTAAAGCTTGACTTTCATCATAACAAAGAGAAGAGGCACTGTGGATAGGATAAGCTTGAGAAATTTTTTTACAATGAACTTTTTCAACTCAGCTGTCGGAAAAAATATCACATTTGTGCGTCCTGCATATTTCATAATAAGCGGTCTTATTGGAATACCTAATATTAAGTATTACTATGTCTTCCTCCTTTTTGTTTATATTGTTTCAGTTCTGGGAAACACAGCTGTGATGGCTGTAATATACTTGGATCATAATCTGAGAACTCCAAAATATATAGCAGTTTTTAACCTAGCATTTGTGGACCTGTTTGGTAGCTCTGCTCTGGTGCCGAAGGTTCTTGACATCTTCCTGTTCAACCACCACTACATCCCCTACAATGACTGCTTGACATTCATGTTTTTCTGCTACACCTGCCTTTCAATGCAGGCTCTTAATCTGGTTGCACTTGCTTATGACAGACTGGTGGCTATCATCTTTCCACTGCACTATCAAGTGAAGTTGACTCACAGGTTCATGTTTAGTTTGATTGCCTCTTTCTGGGTTTTTGTCATTACTGTTGTACTTATTGCAGTTGGCCTCCTTACGAGACTTTCCTTTTGTAAATCTGTGGTCATTAATAGCTATTTTTGTGACCATGGCCAGATATTCCGACTGGCCTGCAATGACTATGCACCCAGTTATGTTATTAGTCTTTTGTTACCTGTTCTTATTCTTTGGTTTCCACTGATATTCATATTATGTACTTACCTATATATTGGCTATGCTTTGAGTAAAGTGGCCACATCTCAGGAAAGAGTGAAGGCCTTTAAGACCTGCACAGCTCATCTTTCATTAGTTGCAATCTATTTCCTCCCTATATTAATCACATTTACGTATATGGAAAAAATACATCCAAATGCCAGGATCATAAACCTGTCTCTCACCTCTGTCTTTCCTCCCATGTTAAACCCAATCATTTATGTTCTGCAGACAGAAGAAATCAAAAGATCTGTAAAGAAGTTATTTAGAATCAGAGTCGATTGCAAAATTACAATGAAGAAGTAAATGTATAGTGAGTGTGCAATTTCGGTATATTCCTTTACTTATTGAATAGATATAATACTTATTACTTACACCAAGGTCTCCTACTTCACTGAAGCCTAAGTGATTTCCCTCACTTGTAAGTGGCTTTGAAGAAAATTGTTGGCCAAATGAGTAAATGTAAATGTGTTTGATGTTTTAGGCATAATTTACATTATAGAAAAACAATCATTCCATATACTAGACTTATTTTTTAACAACACAAATGTCTGAAAATTGAGTTTGTCTACATTAATCAAACAATACGTTTTAGAACAATAACTGAAATATCAATAGGTAATTAAAATGTATCTAATTCAATGTTAGGTAGTTAAATCTATCTTTCTCTCTAATGTTTCTTTTTCTCTTCATTCTCTGTCTTACTCTCGCTTTGTCAGAATTAGACAGACAGTTCCTGTATTTGCTGAGCCATGTACTTGCAACTTTGTGACATTGCCCAGACCTGTGCTGCAAAATGTATATTGTGGAAACACTGTGCCCATTTTGTACCTTTATGTTTTAAATGTGTTGTATTAAAATGAACATTTTTTGAACATAACTTCAAAAAATATTTTGATACAGAGTGAGGTTGTTATCAGAAAAGAATTGAAGACACATTTGCTTCACTAAGGCCGAATGTGATGTTCTGTGTCTTTTTAGTATGTAACTGCAGTGTACTTTGACACATATTTTGGTTATATTCAAGGCAAGTTTGGAGATAAACATTTGTATGATTTTTTTCATCAAATTCAATTTTGTCATTGCAGCCATAAAAAGTACAGCGCAATGACTGGTCAGAAATATTTATTCAATGTATCCTCTCAGAATAGCTAAAAATCAATGCATTTAAACCAGCAATAGTTGATTTGTTTAGTCTTTTTTCACCCCTTGGGGTCCTTACAAATAGGTTGTGAATACAGTATAAGCATATCAACATCTTTACACTGATATAGCAAACTTATTAAACAGTTGCTTATTTACACATCCTGTAAATAAGCGCAAGCTGTCTCTGGCTACCCAGTTGGATATATGTAAATCAAATGTTCTCTCTCTTTTAACTCTGTTTTTAGACTCTACCAACTCTTAAGAGCAGTATAAACGTGAAATTTAAGAATTTCACAACTGATATTTTCAGCAGTTTCAAAAAAATATCAGTTTCATGTGTCCTGTACATTTCATAACAAGGGTTTAAATATAAAACATGACTACATAATTTTCTATTTTGTTTACATTGTTGCACTGTTGAGAAACACACTTGTGATGGCTGTAGTATGTTTGGATCTTAATCTGAGAATTATTTAATGATTTGACTGTTTTTGAGGTATCATTTGTGGACCTGTTTGGTAGTTCTGCTTTAGTGCTGATGGTTGCTGACATCTTTCTATGTAACAATCACCACATCCCTTACAATAACGTAACCAAAACTATAAAGTTGTGGCCTTACCCCCTAACAATGAGAATGAATGAGATGAAAACTATAAAGTTCCATAAAGCTGAGGGGAGCTGCAGATTCAGGTGATAACCTTCTGTCCTCATCACTACGAGTGACACCTTCTACATTATTTGATGCATTATAGTTGTAAAAATATTGATCAAAGCTGTTTTTAAACAGAGAGGTCACTCACAGAAATATAATTCTAATAATCAAATAATGTGGTATAGGTGCAGCATAGACTTGTGATAGGTAAATTACAGGATTGCAGTCAGCAAGATGGACTGAAATGGGCTTGTCTGAAGATGAGTGGCTTAGAGACAATAGACACAGGGGAACAGACTTTAATCTTATTTGACTGAAAAGCAGAGGGCCGCCTATTTGGTAACCATCTCTGTCAAAACAGTTGAGGCTTGATAGAGTTCTATCACCAGAAAGAGAGAGAAGGGCTCAACTCCTTCTAGTGCTGACACAGACGAGGATTCTTCTCTGCAGAAACCACTGCACTTTGGACAATTTTTACAATGGACTTATTCAACTCGGCTCTTGGGAAAAATATCACTTTTGTGCATCCTGCATATTTCATAATAAGTGGGTTATCTGGCATCCCAAATATAAAACATTACTATATCTTCTTGTTTTTTGTTTATATTGTTTCAGTTCTGGGAAACACAGCTGTAATGGCTGTAATATACTTGGATCATAATCTGAGAACTCCTAAATATATAGCAGTTTTTAACCTAGCGTTTGCAGACCTGTTTGGTAGCTGTGCTCTGGTGCTGAAGGTTCTTGACATCTTCCTGTTCAACCACCACTACATCCCCTACAATGACTGCTTGACATTCATGTTTTTCTGCTACACCTGCCTTTCAATGCAGGCCCTTAATCTAGTTGCACTTGCTTATGACAGACTGGTGGCTGTCATCTTTCCACTGCACTATCAAGTGAAGGTGACCCACAGGTTCATGTTTAGTTTGATTGCCTCTTTCTGGGTTTTTGTCATTACTATTACACTTATTGCAGTTGGCCTCCTTACGAGACTTTCCTTTTGTAAATCTGTGGTCATTAATAGCTATTTTTGTGACCATGGCCAGATATTCCGACTGGCCTGCAATGACTATGCACCCAGTTATGCTATTGGTTATTTGTCACCATTTCTTATTCTTTGGCTTCCACTGACATTCATCTTATGTACTTACCTATATATTGGCTATGCTTTGAGTAAAGTGGCCACATCTCAGGAAAGAGTGAAGGCCTTTAAGACCTGCACAGCTCATCTTTCATTAGTTGCAATCTATTTCCTCCCTATATTAATCACATTTACATATATGGGAAAAATACATCCAAATGCCAGGATCATAAACCTGTCTCTCACCTCTGTCTTTCCTCCCATGTTAAACCCAATCATTTATGTTCTACAGACAGAAGAAATCAAAAAATCTGTAAAGAAGTTGTTTAGAATCAGAGTCGATTGCAAAATTACAACGATGAAGTAACATATAGTGAGTGTGCAATTTCGGTACACTTTTTTATCTGATCATCTTGCACTTATTGAATAGATATAATACTTATTACTTACACCAAGGTCTCCTACTTCACTGAAGCTTAAGTGATTTCCCTCACTTGTCAGTGGCTTTGGAAAAAATCGTTGGCGAAATGAGTAAATGTAAATGTGTTTGATGTTTTAGGCATAATTTACATTAAAGTAAAACAATCATTCCATATACTAGACTTATTTTCTAATGAAACAAATGTCTGAAAATTGAGTTTGTCTACATAAATCAAATAATACATTTTAGAACAATAACTGCAATATCAATAGGTAATTAAAATGTATCTAATTCAATGTTAGGTAGTTAAATCTATCTTTCTCTCTAATGTTTCTTTTTCTCTTCATTCTCTGTCTTACTCTCGCTTTGTCAGAATTAGACAGACAGTTCCTGTATTTGCTGAGCCATGTACTTGCAACTTTGTGACATTGCCCAGACCTGTACTGCAAAATGTATATTATGGAAACACCGTGCCCATTTTGTACCTTTATGTTTTAAATGTGTTGTATTAAAATGAACATTTTTTGAACATAACTTCAAAAAATATTTTGATGCAGAGTGAGGTTGTTATCAGAAAAGAATTGAAGACACATTTGCTTCACTAAGGCCAAATGTGACGTTCTGTGTCTTTTTAGTATGTAACTGCAGTGTACTTTGACACATATTTTGGTTATATTCAAGGCAAGGCAAGGCAAGGCAAGGCAAGGCAAGGCATCTTTATTTATATAGCACATTTCATACCAAGGCAACTCAATGTGCTTTACATAAAGACAACAAAAGAACAGCATAAAACAGCATAAAAACAAAAGAAAAAATAGAGTTAAAAGCAGGGGCAAAAAAGTAAAATAGAAGAAAATAGAGTTTTAAGTTCTTAAAAAGAGCTCAGCTATAAGCACGTGAAAAGAGAAATGTTTTTAACCTGGATTTAAAAGTGCTTACATTTGGGGCTGATCTCAGTTCTGCTGGTAGTTTGTTCCAGTTGTGTGCAGCATAAAAACTAAATGCTGCTTCACCATGTTTGGTCTGAACTCTGTGCTCCACTATCTGACCTGAGTCAGTAGATCTCAGAGCTCTACTGGGTTTATACTCTACTAACATGTCATTCATGTATTCTGGACCTAAATCATTCAGTGAATTGTAGACCAGTAGCAGAACTTTAAAATCTATTCTGTAGCTGACTGGGAGCCAATGTAAGGTCTAGAAAACTGGGGTGATGTGATCTGATCTCTTTGTTCTGGTTAAAACTCTAGCTGCAGTGTTCTGAATGAGCTGCAGCTGTTTGATACTTTTTTGGGGGAGTCCAGTCAGAAGACCGTTACAGTAATCAAGTCTACTGGAGATAAAAGCATGAATCAGCTTCTCCTGATCAGTTTGGGACATGAAACCTTTAATTCTGGATATGTTCTTAAGTTGATAAAAAGCTGATTTGGTGACTGATTTGATATGGCTGTTGAAGGTCAGATCTGAGTCCATCAGCACGCCAAGGTTTCGGACTTGGTCTTTAGTTTCTATAGACAGTGACTCAAGGTGTTTGCTGACAGCAACCCTCTTCTCTTTATTGCCAAAAACAATGACCTCAGTTTTTTCTTGATTTAACGGCCATTTTGGAGATAAACATTTGTATAATTTTTTTCATCAAATTCAATTTTGTCATTGCAGCCATAAAAAGTACAGCGCAATGACTGGTCAGAAATATTTATTCAATGTATCCTCTCAGAATAGCTAAAAATCAATGCATTTAAACCAGCAATAGTTGATTTGTTTAGTCTTTTCACCCCTTGGGGTCCTCACAAATAGGTTTTGAATATAGTATGAGCATATCAACATCTTTATACTGATATAACAAACTTATTAAACAGTTGCTTATTTACATATCCTGTAAATAAGCGCAAGCTGTCTCTGGCTACCCAGTTGGATATATGTAAATCAAATGTTCTCTCTCTTCTAACTCTTTTTAGACTCTACCAACTCTTAAGAGCAGTATAAACTTGAAATTTAAGAATTTCACGACTGACATTTTCAGCAGTTTCAAAAAAAATATCAGTTTTGTGTATCCTGTACATTTCATAACAAGTGTTTAAATATAAAACATGACTACATAATTTTCTATTTTGTTTACATTGTTTCACTGTTGAGAAACACACTTGTGATGGCTGTAGCATGTTTGGATCCTAATCTGAGAATTATTTAATGATTTGACTGTTTTTAAAGTATCATTTGTGGACCTGTTTGGTAGTTCTGCTTTAGTGCTGATGGTTGCTGACATCTTTCTATGTAACAATCACCACATCCCTTACAATAACGTAACCAAAACTATAAAGTCGTGGCCTTACACCCTAACAATGAGAATGAATGAGATGAAAACTATAAAGTTCCATAAAGCTGAGGGGAGCTGCAGATTCAGGTGATAACCCTCTGTCCTCATCACTACGAGTGACACCTTCTACATTATTTGATGCATTATTGTTGTAAAAATATTGATCAAAGCTGTTTTTAAACAGAGAGGTCACTCACAGAAATATAATTCTAATAATCAAATAATGTGGTATAGGTGCAGCGTAGACTTGTGATAGGTAAATTACAGGATTGCAGTCAGCAAGATGGACTGAAATGGGCTTGTCTGAAGATGAGTAGCTTAGAGACAATAGACACAGGGGAACAGACTTTAATCTTATTTGACTGAAAAGCAGAGGGCTGCCTATTTGGTAACCACCTCTGTCAAAACAGTTGAGGCTTGATAGAGTTCTATCACCAGAAAGAGAGAGAAGAGCTCAACTCCTTCTAGTGCTGACACAGACAAGGATTTTTCTCTGCAGAAACCACTGCACTTTGGACAATTTTTACAATGGATTTATTCAACTCAGCTCTTGGGAAAAATATCACTTTTGTGCATCCTGCATATTTCATAATAAGTGGGTTATCTGGCATCCCAAATATAAAACATTACTATATCTTCCTGTTTTTTGTTTATATTGTTTCAGTTCTGGGAAACACAGCTGTAATGGCTGTAATATACTTGGATCATAATCTGAGAACTCCAAAATATGTTGCAGTTTTTAACCTAGCATTTGCAGACCTGTTTGGTAGCTGTGCTCTGGTGCCGAAGGTTCTTGACATCTTCCTGTTCAACCACCACTACATCCCCTACAATGACTGCTTGACATTCATGTTTTTCTGCTACACCTGCCTTTCAATGCAGGCTCTTAATCTAGTTGCACTTGCTTATGACAGACTGGTGGCTATCATCTTTCCACTGCACTATCAAGTGAAGGTGACCCACAGGTTCATGTTTAGTTTGATTGCCTCTTTCTGGGTTTTTGTCATTACTATTACACTTATTGCAGTTGGCCTCCTTACGAGACTTTCCTTTTGTAAATCTGTGGTCATTAATAGCTATTTTTGTGACCATGGCAAGATATTCCGACTGGCCTGCAATGACTATGCACCCAGTTATGCTATTGGTCATTTGTCAGCAGTTCTTATTCTTTGGCTTCCACTGATATTCATCTTATGTACTTACCTATATATTGGCTATGCTTTGAGTAAAGTGGCCACATCTCAGGAAAGAGTGAAGGCCTTTAAGACCTGCACAGCTCATCTTTCATTAGTTGCAATCTATTTCCTCCCTATATTAATCACATTTACGTATATGGAAAAAATACATCCAAATGCCAGGATCATAAACCTGTCTCTCACCTCTGTCTTTCCTCCCATGTTAAACCCAATCATTTATGTTCTGCAGACAGAAGAAATCAAAAGATCTGTAAAGAAGTTGTTTAGAATCAGAGTCCATTGCAAAATTACAACTAAGAAATAAATGTATAGTGAGTTTGCACTTTCGGTACATTCCTTTACTTATTGAATAGATATAGTACTTTGTACTTACACCAAGGTCTCCTAGTTCACTGAAGCCTAAGTGATTTCCTTCACTTGTAAGTGACTTTGAAGAAAATCGTTGGCCAAATGAGTAAATGTAAATGTGTTTGATGTTTTAGGCATAATTTACATTAAAGTAAATCAGTCATTTCATATACTAGACTTATTTTTTAACAACACAGATCTCTGAAAATTGGGTTTGTCTACATTAATCAAACAATGCGTTTTAGAACAATAACTGAAATATCAATAGGTAATTAAAATGTATCTAATTCAATGTTAGGTAGTTAAATCTATCTTTCTCTCTAATCTTTCTTTTTCTCTTCATTCTCTGTCTTACTCTCGCTTTGTCAGAATTAGACAGACAGTTCCTGTATTTGCTGAGCCATGTACTTACAACTTTGTAACATTGCCCAGACCTGTGCTGCAAAATGTATATTGTGGAAACACTGTGCCCATTTTGTGCCTTTATGTTTTAAATGTGTTGTATTAAAATGAACATTTTTTGAACATAACTTCAAAAAATATTTTGATACAGAGTGAGGTTGTTATCAGAAAAGAATTGAAGTCACATTTGCTTCACTAAGGCCCAATGTGACATTTTGTGTCTTTTTAGTATGTAACTGCAGTGTACTTTGACACATATTTTGGTTATATTCAAGGCAAGTTTGGAGATAAACATTTGTATGATTTTTTTCATCAAATTCAATTTTGTCATTGCAGCCATAAAAAGTACAGCGCAATGACTGGTCAGAAATATTTATTCAATGTATCCTCTCAGAATAGCTAAAAATCAATGCATTTAAACCAGCAATTGTTGAATTGTTGAATTGTTTAGTCTTTTCACCCCAAGGGGTGAAAAGACTTGAATACAGTATAAGCATATCAACATCTTTATACTGATATAGCATCTTTATACTGATATAGCAAACTTATTAAACAGTTGCTTATTTACACATCCTGTAAATAAGCGCAAGCTGTCTCTGGCTACCCAGTTGGATATATGTAAATCAAATGTTCTCTCTCTTTTAACTCTGTTTTTGGACTCTACCAACTCTTTATCTTATCTTTAGCTATAAACTTGAAATTTAAGAATTTCACGACTGACATTTTCAGCAGTTTCAAAAAAAATATCAGTTTCGTGTATCCTGTACATTTCATAACAAGTGTTTAAATATAAAACATGACTACATAATTTTCTTTTATGTTTACATTGTTTCACTGTTGAGAAACACACTTGTGATGGCTGTAGCATGTTTGGATCTTAATCTGAGAATTATTTAATGATTTGACTGTTTTTGAGGTATCATTTGTGGACCTGTTTGGTAGTTCTGCTTTAGTGCTGATGGTTGCTGACATCTGTCTATGTAACAATCACCACATCCCTTACAATAATGTAACCGAAACTCTGATGCATTATTGTTGTAAAAATATTGATCAAAGCTGTTTTTAAACAGAGAGGTCACTCACAGAAATATAATTCTAATAATCAAATAATGTGGTATAGGTGCAGCATAGACTTGTGATAGGTAAATTACAGGATTGCAGTCAGCAAGATGGACTGAAATGGGCTTGTCTGAAGATGAGTGGCTTAGAGACAATAGACACAGGGGAACAGACCTTAATCTTATTTGACTGAAAAGCAGAGGGCCGCCTATTTGGTAACCACCTCTGTCAAAACAGTTGAGGCTTGAGTTCTATCACCAGAAAGAGAGAGAAGAGCTCAACTCCTTCTAGTGCTGACACAGACGAGGATTTTTCTCTGCAGAAACCACTGCACTTTGGACAATTTTTACAATGGACTTATTCAACTCAGCTCTTGGGAAAAATATCACTTTTGTGCATCCTGCATATTTCATAATAAGTGGGTTATCTGGCATCCCAAATATAAAACATTACTATATCTTCCTGTTTTTTGTTTATACTGTTTCAGTTCTGGGAAATTCAACTGTGATGGCTGTAATATACTTGGATCATAATCTGAGAACTCCAAAATATGTTGCAGTTTTTAACCTAGCATTTGTGGACCTGTTTGGTAACTCAGCTCTGGTGCCGAAGGTTCTTGACATCTTCCTGTTCAACCACCACTACATCCCCTACAATGACTGCTTGACATACCTTTTCTTCTGCTACACCTGCCTTTCAATGCAATCATTTAATTTGGTTGCACTTGCTTATGACAGACTGGTGGCTATCATCTTTCCACTGCACTATCAAGTGAAGGTGACTCACAGATTGATGCTGTCTTTGATTGCCTCTTTCTGGGTCTTTGTTATAATTGCTGTACTGATTGCAGTTGGCCTTATTACAAGACTTTCCTTCTGTGAGTCTGTGGTTGTTAATAGCTACTTCTGTGACCATGGTCAGATATACCGGCTTTCATGCAATGACCATTTCCCCAATTATGTCCTTAGCTGTTTATACCCCGTTCTTATTTTCTGGCTTCCACTTGTTTTTATCTTGTTAAGTTACCTATATATTGGCTGTACTTTGACTAAAGTGGCCACATTTCAAGAAGGACTCAAGGCCTTTAAAACCTGTATTGGTCATCTTTCATTGGTGGCCATCTATTTCATTCCACTGTTAATCACATTTACCTTAATGGAAAATATACATCCAAATGCCAGGATCATAAACCTGTCTTTGACCTCCGTCTTCCCTCCCATGTTAAACCCAATCATTTATGTTCTGCAGACACAAGAAATCAAAGAATCTTTGAAAAGGTTATTGAAAATCAGAGGGAAGTCCAAAATAATGAATAAAATAATAATCATGTAAGAAATCAAATTGATGATTTAACCAAAATGCAAATTCATTCAACAATGACTAAATTACATTTTTTAAATTAGTATTGAAATCAAACAACCCTTTAAAAAGATATCAAACAAAAATAACTGCAAACTGAGAATGTCTCCACAATGCTATGCCTGTCCTCTTTGAAGTTCTCAAAACTAAACTTAAAAAGAGAGCCAGATGAAAGTATATATAGAATATCCAGTGAATGCATTTTTTGCTTGTTTTTGTCCTTATGTGTTGCAGAATGTGTGATTCATTGTTCTTTTTTATTTGTCAGAGTTATAGAATAATAAGCAGCGTAAACTTAAGTAATTCCCTACAGAGTAACATAATTTTGTGAGCAAAACCTTAAAAACGCATCTTTTTATTGTTTCAAATCAACAATTGTGCAAACAAGTTATTGTGATCAATCTAATTGTGTCTATATGCATGTTACCTTGATGAAGTATTCAGCCTACTGTCTATCTGGAAGTTTATTATGTATTCATTTTAAGTTATTATGATCAAACAGTTTCTATCTCTCCATATTAAGTCTATATATATATATATGTTTGAATGTCTGAAGTCAATGATGAAACAAATCTTTCATTGCAATAACATTTTCATGATGGAGCATTCTCTTTTAAACAATAATTTTACATTAACTTTATTTTTCAGAATAAAAATAATCATTATTTATACAAACATATTGCTCCTGTCATTGTTACTACAGATGCTGTGGGTTGTAATAAACTGCTTGCACAGATTACCTATCGGCTCATTTTGTAAAGATCAAAAGCCTCAAAAATCTCTGTCAGGTTACGTTGGCTTGCATTAAGTGAAACATAGGCCATTATGCAGCCTTTGTCGTGAGCTGGACTCTTTTAAAATTAGAGCATATCTGTTCCAGCGGGTGCACATGAGACGGATGACTGAAAAACGTGGCTGAAAAGTCAAGAATTTTTTGCTCAAAAGACATGACTATGCTTAGCAGGAGTGTTACAATTCAAACATTATACTGTATTCATGCTGGACTGTAAGAAATCAGTAAGTACGTCACTTAACCCTACAGTAAGAGTCTCTTGAGGAGATTGAAGATTGAAGATGGAAGATTTTCACCCTATAAAAACCTTATTTTGATAGTGATTTTTAAACAAATGTTTTTATTGCTCCTTGTTGGCTCCTCTTTTACTGATCTAGTTTGCATACCCAAACACAATAAATTTACAGGAAATGCTGCTGACATCTACTGGATCAAGACAACAGACCATGGTAGGCATTTTGGAAGAGGAAGTGTAGTTGCTGACTGTTACTGGGTTTTGAGATGTGGGGGTCACAGTCTGACCCATGGTCTGAAAACCGTACAGTGTAGCACTGATTTTGATGTGTATTACTATTGTGCTGGTGGTCAGAGCTATCCAGCCATGAGCAGGTTGGAAGAGCAGGTAGTCCAGTGGAGGTTAAAGTCACTAAAAGCATGTTTATGCCCCTTTGAAAAACTTTCTGTGAGGTTACCTGTGTTTTGGCTGAACTTCTACTATGAGAGGCTCTCCCATCGGGTGTAAATGTTTTTGGGAGGTGCCAATAGCCATTTTGTTTATCATAGTTAAGTTAATTATTGACATAAGTTTATGCACCAGTTGCTCCACCTCCTGTTTAAAATTCTGACTGGAGCAAGGAAATTCACCTTTTTCCAAGTGAGCGCTGCCCACCTCATTTCAGTGAGAAGAGCACTGACTCAACAGCACAAGCAGAAATCTCTCAATTGAAATAAACATAATAGCAAAACTATGGCAGAAAAGCTTTTGTTCATGTATGATCCCAGTGCTCATACAGTAGTAAGAAGCTGATTCAGAAAATATATTTTCAGGGCTTTTAGACTTTAGAACTTTAGGAACAACTAAAATATTGGTGAAAAACTAATAGTAGTTTTAGTCAAACACGTATTGTAATAATGGTCAAAAAATTATGGAACTTCACATAAATAATTCTACTTCAAAAAATATTGCTTAATTGATTAAAAATAGCTGACCTGTCATCCAAATGAATGATGGTAAATTGGTTCTTTAAAGATTAAAACTAGCAACCCCTTCAAATGGCAAATATTTTCCAGGTAGTTGTTGCCCATACAGATTCAGCTTGTGCTGGTGCACTCTGGTGAATGCGATATCTCAATAACTCTTTGATAGAACTTCTTCAAATTTGGCACAAACATTCATTAGGACTCAAGGATGAACTGATTAGATTTTGGTTTTCAAAGGTCGATGGTCAATGTTGCAGTGACCTCACAAAACATGGTCTTGGCCTTGTGAATGCGATATCTCAGTAATGCCTTAAGGGAACTTCTTCAGATTTGGCACAAAAGACCACTATGACTCAAAGATTTTATCCCATTTTAAGGATAAAATGAAGGGATGACCATTTTATCCAAATGGTCAAAGGTGAACTACGTTGTGACATCGTAATGTTCTACAAAAACACCTCTGGCCATTATTGAATAATGTAACTCAGGAAAGGGAGATTGTGAGCATATTTTCTGCAACTTGGCCAGTTGGCAAAGGCACACAATCGTGAGGTGGTAATTCTAGTTTTTAAATTAATTTCAAATAGATTTAATTTCAGAAAAAAAACCTTATTATCATCATATCGGTCTCTACCACTACCACTTACTTGCAGTCTAAGAGCCCAGGGTTGCCAGGTCCATGGTTTTCCAGTGGAACTTGGCTACCTTTGAAGTGTTGCAGTGGGCTGTGTTTGTCTGCTGGTTGGGTAGACCTATTCTCCATGAAAATCATGTGAATGATATCTATAAATAAAAATCCAATTTTGAATTAAATGATTTATTTATAACCAAATCCCACAAACTGACTCCAGATCAGCAACACACACACACACACACACAAAACTTATTTGAGTAACTAAACTAATCTAGTAACTAAATCTTATCAGACAAGACGACAAAAAGGTTGAGAACTACTGCACTGCACCACAGAGCTATATTTTATTTATAATATCTAATTAATGATACCAAATGAAAAAAGGCTTTTTTAGGACCAATGCGAAAGAACTCTTTTCAATGCTGTTGGACATAGAAAGCAGTGTATATGGTTTGGCAGAGGCCTATTTTGACTTCTGGGATTGGGCTGGTTTTTGGGCTGGTTTTTGGGCTGGTTTTGTCACACAGACCTGGCAACCCAGCTTGAACCTGAAGAAACTGCACACGAGGAAAAAAGAGAACTACTTCTCTTACTACTGTTGAAGCTTGACACAGCTCTGTCAGAAAGAGAGAGAGGGTGAGGAGCTTGCTTCTGTCTACATAAGACAACCAGCATTCCAAGTGAAACACAGAGGGAACTGATCTCTACATGAAGTACTGTGCTGCAAACAATATCGAACTGACAGAAAGCCTTCAGATGGAGTTTTTCAATTCAGGTCTTGGGAAAAACATCACATTTGTGCGTCCTGCATATTTTGTAATAAGTGGTTTTATTGGCATACCTAATATAATGTATTACTATGTCTTTCTCTTTATTATTTACCTTGTTTCAGTGCTGGGAAACACAGCTGTGATGACTGTAATTATTTTGGATCATAATCTGAGAACTCCTAAATATGTTGCAGTTTTTAACCTAGCATTTGTGGACCTGTTTGGTAGCTGTGCTCTGGTGCCGAAGGTTCTTGACATCTTTCTGTTTCACCATCGCTACATCCCCTATGTCAACTGCTTGATATTCATGTTTTTCTGCTTCACCTGCTTTTCAATGCAGGCTCTTAATCTGGTTGCTCTTGCTTATGACAGACTGGTGGCTATCATCTTTCCACTGCACTATCAAGTGAAGGTGACCCACAGGTTCATGTTTTGTTTGATTACCTCTTTCTGGCTCTTTGTCATTACTGTTGTACTTATTGCAGTTGGCCTCCTTACAAGACTTTCTTTTTGTAATTCGGTGGTTATTAAGAGCTATTTCTGTGACCATGGCCCAGTATACCGGCTTAGCTGCAATGATGTTACCCCTAGCCGTGCAATTGCTGGTTTGTTACCAGTTCTTATTCTTTGGCTTCCACTAATATTTATCTTGGCAAGCTACTGCTGTATTGCCTATTCATTGTCAAAAATTTCCACAGCTCAGGAAAGAGTGAAGGCCTTTAAAACATGCACAGGTCACCTGTCATTAGTGGCAATCTATTTCCTCCCTATCATATTTGTATATTGCTTTTCGGGAACAATACATCCAAATGCCAGGATCATAAACCTGTCTCTGACTGCTGTCATCCCTCCCATGTTAAATCCAATTATTTATGTTTTTCAGACAAAAGAAATAACAGAATCTTTGAAAAAATTGTTAAAAATGGCCAGAGGCCAATCCAAAATTGCAACAAAACACATGTAGGCTTCAACTTTTGTCCTTAATGGTAACATATGCTGTAAAAGTAGATTTTGTGATCAACAGCAATTTTAAATTTTGCACCAGCATCATACAAAAATAAATTGTATAAATTATGTTTGTCATCATTCTTTAATTACATTGATTTCTGCTTTTAAAGAACAAATATAGTTGAAATTAATCATCTATACTACAATGTAGACAATTAACTGTGAGCAGATAGATGATTTTTACATGATGTATGACCACACTGATTAATTGTGACTGAGAGTAATTTGTCATAATAACGGATCATATCCTTAACATCTGAGATTCATTTTACTTTTATTCTCACATCTTATAACCAATGTGTTTCTTTTCCCATAGTAGTTTGTGTGGTCATGCATATCACTGTGATGATAGTACTATAGAATCTTAAACATTTTCTATTCTCAAGACACTACATGTACTGTTACTGTTTGATAACTAGTGTTGTTCAGTGTTTGTAAATTTTGTGTTTTAGAATTTGTAATAGACTACAAAAGCCCTCCTATCTATCTATCTATCTATCTATCTATCTATCTATCTATCTATCTATCTATCTATCTATCTATCTATCTATCTGTCTATCTGTCTGTCTGTCTGTCTGTCTGTCTGTCTGTCTGTCTGTCTGTCTGTTAATGCAGCAAAATTATGATACTGAAAACAAGATGCTCCGTTTAAAGTTTATGAAGATAATGTACAATGAATACATAATAGGTTATATCGTGATTTTCTTTCATTACATCCACACAGTAAAGCAGAGTGTAAATCTGTCCATGTAAAATTACTAATTAAAATTTTTTGACTTATGTTAAGACAGATCAACTCGTGTGAGTATGATTAAGTCACTGTGGCAGGGAGCTTGAAACATAGTAAATTAAAGAATATTTCTCTCTCTCTCAAAACAGCCAGATCCTCCCTTTGGCCACAGGTAATCCCCATAGACTCCCATGTTAAAATGTACAACGTTACAGCAGAAATAAACATGTTTACATCCTGGTACAAAAAATGGTTTTGGTCACTGTAGCTAATTTCCTCCTTCATGACAGCTGTACACGGGGTGAATTTTAATATAACTTACGTTTTTAAATTTTAGTAGTATTTTGAAGCTTTTAATCTGAATTAGGCAAACCTACCTACTATGGCTTAATAAAATACTCACATACCGATAATGTACATTCCTCATCTCTTTTATCAGCAACAAAACAGAAACTGAACTCTAATGCAAAAAATCTATGATAAGATATATATAATGCTTTCATATAATCATTATTTATTGTTTGTAATTTGTGGTTGATATTGTAATTTTGTACCGTTTCTACACTGTGCCCTGAACAGATAATTCAGTATCCTGTTGAGAGTAATTAACTTAATCGATTGCATCAGCACATCAATGACATAGTCACACACTGAGGAAAATTAGTGTCTAATTCATGACCATGTGACACTGCCACCTGCATCTCTTCTTTCCCACAATGAGATGGATAAAATATAAATGACCGTTCTCTCACAGACAACTCACTTTAATGCACTGCACACTGAGGTCTCAAGTGAGTTTGGCTACAGCAGCTGCTATCAAGTAACTGTGTCATCCTCTACTGTCTATATGTTCTGTTATTTTCTCTTTTCATCATTTGGGAAACAGAAACTGATAATGGGCCTGGAAGAGAAAGCTGCTCCCATATTTAATGCCACATTTGTTCGTCCTGCAAATTTCTATCTCAGCGGGTTTTCCAACATCCCTCATGTTACCTATTACTATGTCTTCCTGTGTTTTGTCTATATCATAACTGTTCTTGGGAATGGCCTGCTTCTCTCAGTTATCTACCTGGTCAAGACTCTTCATACGCCTAAATACATGATTGTGTTCAATCTTGCTTTGACAGATTTGTGTGGCAGCACTGCTCTCATCCCAAAACTCTTGGACACATTTTTGTTTGACAGGAGATATATTGTCTATGAGGCTTGCTTAAGTTACATGTTCTTTGTTTTTTTCTTTGGAGGTGTGCAGTCATGGACACTTGTCACTATGGCATATGACAGATTTATAGCAATTTGCTTCCCTTTAAGGTACCACAGTATTGTGACAAAACCAGCTATTGTTGCAATGCTGCTGTTTGCATGGATTTTTTTGTCAAGTCTAGCAGCGTTTGTTGTTGGACTCATTGATCGTCTTTCCTTCTGTGGGTCTGTGGTGATAAAAAGCTTTTTCTGTGATCATGCACCAGTATTTCGTCTGGCCTGTAATGACACGTCTTTAAATAACATAATGGCATATATTGTTTTCATTATACTGATTGTTTGTCCTCTTATATTGATAGGGATCACATATGTTTATATTTCCATAGCACTGAGCAGGATTGCATCAGCAGAGGAACGACTCAAAGCACTGAAAACTTGTACTTCTCACCTGATCCTTGTGGCTATTTTCTTTCTACCACTTGTGGGCACCAACATAGCTGCAGTGGCCTCCTACATCCATCCTAATGCCAGGATCATAAACTCCTCTTTGACACACACCATACCAGCTTTGCTCAATCCCATTATATACTCTTTAAAGACAGAAGAAGTGTTGAACTCTATCAGGAAGCTTTGCAAAAGAAATAGGCTTATCAATATAACCTCATCCAAAAAGGTGAACTCTTCATCACTGCTGCAGTAACACAGTTCAAAGTGTGCATGATTGTTTTTTGTAATTTTTTGCTATTAACCTCTCCCTCTTAAATACTACGATTTTACTTTTAAGTTTTGGCTGTGATATGATTTCTTGTAATTTGTTGTATTTTGCTCCTGCAGTAGACATATAAAGATAAGATGTTTTGTCTATGCAAAGCTGATCATTTTGGAAAAAGAAAGCATAACCATAATTGTTGTACAATACTTCACCACTTCACCAATATATGTATATAAATATATTAAAACATTACATAATATTACATGTAACAGTTTTAAACACAAATACGGTACATATTTTGTTTACATCTGTTTTCAAATCTTTGAAAGTGCACATTGATAATATTAATAGGTCAGAGGTCTCATACAGGGTCACTAAGTTACACTGAATCAACTTAAGAATAATTAGAATAAATGGATCAATATACCATACAATTTTTAGAACATTTAAAAATATCAGTACTCAGCTGCAGGTCTCAGCAAACATCACCCTGATTTATCGAGTAAAACAGAAATCATCATGTCACTCTGAAAGCTACAGTGGCTCAGGCATTGTACATACAAAAGATTTCTGCCTATATCGTTTCAGTTATAATATCATCGGTTAAAACATTAAATCCTGTGTTTCATGTTAGGTATAAACTTAAAAAAAATTTGAATGCAGAACACAAGACACTCATATCACCATGAAGCATTATTCATCCTTCTGTACAGCGTCAGTTACCTTTACCTTACCAAAATAAGATGTTTCAAAAGCCGTACAGGCAATTAACACAATATCATGAAAAAAAGGTGCAGTGTGTTGCAAACCAATACAACAGTGGAGTGAAAAGTAAAAGGCTTAACGCTAGAGAAGTGGATCTTAAACTGGAGTGTTGCCAGTTTGATCTGGCATTAGCAGCGGAATGAATCTGTTTTGAGAGAGGTGTTTATGTACAGTATTTGAGAGCTTGTGTTTCCACTGGTGTTTTAACATGCACCCCTTCTGTTTTTAACTCTGCTTTTTTACTTTTTTGTTTGACAGGAGATACATTGTCTATGAGGCTTGCTTAAGTTACATGTTCTTTGTTTTATTCTTTGTAAGTGTGCAGTCATGGACTCTTGTCACTAGGCATATGACAGATTTATAGCAATTTGCTTCCCTTTAAGGTACCACAGTATTGTGACAAAACCAACTATTGTTGCAATGCTGCTGTTTGCTTTTTTTCTTTTTTATCAAGTCTAGTAGCATTTACTGTTGGACTTACAGTATCAATTGCCTTTCCTTCTGTGGATCTGAGGTGTTAATAAGTTTTTTCTGTGATCATGCACCAATATACAATCTACCGTATTCCAAGCTGCAGTGGACTTGAACTTCCACCCTAATGCCACGATCATAAACTCCTCTTTGACGTACCCCATGCCAACTTTGGTTAGTCCCATTGTATACTCTTTATCATCATCTTCTTCTCAGTTTCCCTCAGCCCCTGTTTACTTCTCCCTGACCATGTTTTGTCCCTTCATTTATCTGCCATATTCTGTTCATCCACCAGATGTCTCTAACTTTCTGTCTGTCCCCATTTCCACTTGCTTACTGGTTCTCCATTTGCTATTACCTGCCTGTTCCCTGTCCACTCACACACCTGAACCCAGTTCCCTCATCACCCTAGCTACTATACTTGCCATTGCCACCAGCTCATTGTCAATTTGTGTAAGTGAAGTTTATCCATCCACCTGCCTATAAGCCAGTTTTTGTTCATATAATAAAGTAAGTTAACTGCAACAGCCTATCTTGTATGTCTGCATTTGGGCCCACATTGCCTGTGCTGCCTTCCATCAGCTTTGACACTTTTCAAAGACATAGATAGTACTGACCTCTATCAGGAACCTTTGCAAAAGAAATAGGTGTAACCACATATTCACAAAATGGTGAACTCTTTTATACTACTATAATTTCACATTAAGGGGTATTACAATAAATGTTATTATCACTTTTTACTATTTACTGCTTATGTATAAGCAGTATAATTATACTTTTTGAAATGGTTACTATGTTGTACCTTGTTTGTCATTGGTATGGGAGAAGACCAGATAAAATGAATACATTATATTTTACTAGTCATTCTACATAATGATCATGAAAAATGAATACACTGTTTAAGGCAGCAATTATTTGTGATAAAGAAACAATATATCATTTTGTTTCCACCCATTTTAAAACAGAAAATTACACATAAATCAACAAGTGTTAGTAGGTTGGAGCTCTGGGACTTAATTAGTTTTGCAGATATTTGGTCAAAAACCAAAATGTTAGAGACAGATTTTGATCTGATGATAGCATTAAATGAAAGGTTAAGATATCGCCAAAGTTATTACAGTTTATCCTGAGGGGAACATGAATGCCTGAAGAGGATTTAATGGAAATCTAGCTAAAAGTTTGTCAAAATGTTTGACTAAAAACCAGGCATGTCACCCCGCTGCTGGCACTAGAGGAAAAGTCATGGGATCACCAAAGTCAGTGGGATCCATCCTTTGGAGACCATGAATGTCTGTATGACATTTCCTGCAAATCTGTCTGATAGTTGAGGAGATATTTTAGTCAGGACCAAAGTGGTGGACTGTGACAGTAACTAATTTTGTCCAGTTTCTACACTTTGCTATTAACAAATAATTCACTATCATGGCAACTGTGCTTAACTTAGTTGAATCCATTAGGACATCAATGACACAAACTATGAGACAGTTACACACTGTAAGTAAATTAGTGAGTAATTCATGACCATGTGACACTGCCACCTGCATTTCTTCTGTCCCACAATGAAAGGGATGAAATATAAATGATCGTTCTCTCACAGACAACTCACTTTAGTGCACTGCACACTGAGGTCTGAGGTGAGTTTGGTTACAGCAGCTGCTATCAAGCAACTATGTTCATCCTTTATTATATATTCTGTTATTTTCTCTTTTCATCATTTAGGAAACAGAAACTGATAATGGGCCTGGAAGAGAAAGCTGCTCCCATATTTAATGCCACATTTGTTCGTCCTGCAAATTTCTATCTGAACGGGTTTTCCAACATCCCTCATGTTACCTATTACTATGTCTTCCTGTGTTTTGTCTATATCATAACTGTTCTTGGGAATGGCCTGCTTCTCTCAGTTATCTACCTGGTCAAGACTCTTCATACGCCTAAATACATGATTGTGTTCAATCTTGCTTTGACAGATTTGTGTGGCAGCACTGCTCTCATCCCAAAACTCTTGGACACATTTTTGTTTGACAGGAGATATATTGTCTATGAGGCTTGCTTAAGTTACATGTTCTTTGTTTTGTTCTTTGTAAGTGTGCAGTCATGGACACTTGTCACTATGGCATATGACAGATTTATAGCAATTTGCTTCCCTTTAAGGTACCACAGTATTGTGACAAAACCAGCTATTGTTGCAATGCTGCTGTTTGCATGGATTTTTTTGTCAAGTCTAGTAGCGTTTATCGTTGGACTCATTGATCGTCTTTCCTTCTGTGGGTCTGTGGTGATAAAAAGCTTTTTCTGTGATCATGCACCAGTATATCGTCTGGCCTGTAATGACACTTCTTTAAATAACATAATGGCATATATTGTTTTCATTATACTGATTGTTTGTCCTCTTATATTGATAGGGATCACATATGTTTATATTTCCATAGCACTGAGCAGGATTGCATCAGCAGAGGAACGACTCAAAGCACTGAAAACTTGTACTTCTCACCTGATCCTTGTGTCTATTTTCTTTCTACCACTTGTGGGCACCAACATAGCTGCAGTGGCCTCCTACATCCATCCTAATGCCAGGATCATAAACTCCTCTTTGACACACACCATACCAGCTTTGCTCAATCCCATTGTATACTCTTTAAAGACAGAAGAAGTGTTGAACTCTATCAGGAAGCTTTGCAAAAGAAATAGGCTTATCAATATAACCTCATCCAAAAAGGTGAACTCTTCCTCACAGCTGTATTGACACATGGTGTGTTATTTGATATATTTTTGCTAAATCTAAATACCAATGGAATTGGTTTAATTGTATTGCATTAGCCATACTATGATCTCCCATGCAATATGAAATTGAAATCTTGATTTTGACTAGAGCTACAATGATTACTCTAATGATTAACAAGTCGACTGCCAAAATATGAATTGGCAGCTATGTTGATAACTGATAGATGGTTTTAGGTATTTTATCAGTAAAACTGCCAAATATTCTCAATGGAGAAATCAGCACTCTAACATGCTCACAGGGATGATGCTAAAATGCTGACGATTAGCTACAATAATGTTTACCATATTCTATTTTATTAGCATACTAACATTTAATAATTAGCACTAATCACAAATTACATATGAGACTGATGGGACCGTAATTAGTTTTGCAGATATATATGGTCAAAAACTAAAATGTTAGAGACAGATTTTTTATTTTATTTTTATTTTAGTCAGGACCAAAGTGGTGGACTGTGACAGAATGACATTTCCATCCATAGAGCCATGTTGCAACATGGTTAAAAACAACCCTGCGATTCATCTCTTGGTGCAGCTTGCAGTAACTAATTTTGTCCAGTTTCTACACTTTGTAAATGTGCAGTCATGGACACTTGTCACTATGGCATATTAGGATTTATAGCAATTTGCTTCCCTTTAAGGTACCACAGTATTGTGACAAAACCAGCTATTGTTGCAATGCTGTTGTTCATGTGGGTTTTTTTTATTGAGCCAAGTAACGATTACTGTTAAACTCATTGATCGTCTTTCCTTCTGTGGATCTGTGGTGATAAAAAGCTTTTTCTGTGATCATGGACCAGTATACCGTCTGGCCTGTAATGACACGTCTTAAAATTACATAATGGCATATATTACTTTATATAATCTGTTGTCCTCTTGTATTGATAGTAATCACATATGTTAGTATTTCCATAGCACTGAGCAGGATTCTTCATCACAGCTGTATTGACACATGAGGCACTGTTACTTCATGTATTTTGCTAAATTTAAATACCAAAGGAATTGGGTTAATTGTACAGCACTAGGATATACTAGGATCTCCAATGCAATATGAAATAAGGGATTTTCAAATATTCCTAATAAACACTGCAGAAGATGGCAAGAATATAAGTACAAAATCTAACCATCTGCAGCTCTTTTCTGAAAAAACTTTATTGCAGATGTGTGAAAGAGCAGGTTTGAAACAATTACCTAATAAAAGTCTCTCAGCAAGTGTCTCCAATAACAATACCTATTTTTGAATATAATCCTAACCCCATCTGGCAGTGAATGGAATATAAATTTTTTAGAATTAAAGCAAACTAAGAGAAAAAATCCATTACATCATCCTCCTTGCGTTGGTTTTCAAATCTTGGAAATCATACTGTTATTCATTGACATATAAATGTCAGAGGATCAAGCATGTAAAGTCAGAGACAATAATACTGAACTTTTTCTTCATTTATCCAATAAAATAGAAATCATCTTAAAATTTAGCTACTGCATCAGCTGCATCAAACTACATCATTGTGTTGTCAGGTAGTAATTATCCATCCCTGACAGTTTCATTCTAAATTTTACTGCACTTATTATGGATGAATATATAACACCGGCTTACAGTTTCAATATGACATATTTAATCATCCTAGGTGCCACGAATAATATCTATTTCACCAAAACAAGATGCTTGAAAGAAAGATGAGCCCAGTATTATGAAACACCATGAAACATTAAGCCAGTGCAACTGTCCAGGTCCTACTGCACCTTTGTGAAGCTTGCACTGTTTTAAGAATTCAGTTGAGTAGCATTTGTGTCCAATTTTTTCAATTCATGTTTCACTATCTTACTCAATTTAATTAACCCATACAGTCTGAAATGTTCCTCTATTATACTTCTGTGCCATAGTGGCACTTTAATCTGTCTGCATATGATCATTTTTTGTTACCTTTACTTTGTTATGACCTAATACTTCTTTTGTGTCTAGTCTTCACTAATATCACTCTGTGCAGCTGTTTTTGGGAGAATGTAAGAGGGCTCACATTATACATTAAACTTTTATATTCCATTCACTTACAGAGGGTGGGAAAAACAAACTTCATCAACACTCACAGAGTTTTTGCAAAGTTTTTGGGTCTCTGTCAATAATATTATAAAGAGTATGGTCTAGAACCTGCTCTATTTGAAAAGTGCCTGTTCTTCTGTTGTGATTTGGCGGTATATAAAAAAAAACGATTGATTGATTGTTTGAAAGTTCAAACTTGGTAAACAAATATATGATAATTTAATTTGATGTAAACAGTTTTGACCAAAAGAGGCACTTGATGGAAGACTCTGGTAGGCTTGCACCATCTAGTGGTTTGTACTTGTACTTAAGTGGGTTACAAAATATCAACTGAGACAGAGATACAGTAGGATGGTTTCCTGTGTCAGAATGTCTTCTATATTTCTACTTGCATCAGCAGTTATTTTAGTAACTATTTAACTTTTAGTCCCTGGTGTATTCTTTAAGTTTTTAAAGTTAAAAGGACTAAAGAATGGCATACCCTGCTTCTTCATTATCTGTTTGTGAGAACAAGATGATGTCGGTTGCATACAATGTGACTGATAAAAATAAAGTCAGGAGTAATGCTTTGATAATGAATCGTTGTGATCTGTGTCATAGTAATGAAGATTTCACATTTGACCACTTTTGTCTTTTCAGTCAACAAAAGCTAATTCCAAATCTCAAATTTCAAACTTTAGATCTCAAAGGTTTTAGGTTGTAGGATGTTTCAAATGCAGAAAACAACTGTGTGGTGAAGAATGTGAGGTTCACTGATGTGGGACAGGATCTCATGATTCAACTCTAAATCTCTGAAGTCAATGGTTCAGTTTAGATCCATTATCTCCTCAGTTTTGATACTTTAAAACTCTCTCAGTTCATTGACAGACATTTTGGGAGGCTGAGTCAATACTGGGGACTAAAAATAAACTGATCGACTGAACTGACTGACATTCACAAGTAAGCGTCTTTTTAGAAAGAAGAAGCTTATTATCTTACGAACAAGTCATTAAGCAGGGACGGTGTTTAATCCAGATGGTGTCATGGTGCAACTTGAAATGTTTTAGTCGGTTTATGGGACAACTGCAACTGCAAAGTGTTGGGCTTTTTTCTTTGGCATCTTAATATCCCAGTGATCCCTCCCCAGGCCAGGGTTTTAGATTGTTTTATATAGAATATTCATACCAGGTATTGACAGTGGGTAAAAAGGCTGTCCTTTCTACAAAAACACATTGTATAGTTAATGTGATGTGCCTTCAGGTAAAGTTATTGAGAATGGGATTAAAGTTGGTCCCTTTATTTATCCTACACCAAGTTTTATCCTACACCAAGTTTCTCACATCAATTTTGTTCATCAAGGCGCCAGAATTTTAGGGATCCATAACTTTCATATCAACTCTGTCAGTCATCATATTGCGTCATGGAAGAAATATTTGGGCAGGGGATGAAAGCAAACGTTTCAACTAGTAATATTAATTCTGCAGCAGAGGCATTGACTGATTTATTGTCCCATTCATATGGCAGTTAGTGTGGACTCAAATGTAGCAGTTGACCATGTGGCGCTTGCATAGAATACGAAATGTCACTCATGGTACAGCTTGCACTATACACATAAACCCACTAGAGGGCAGGCATTCATCATGATACCATTCTGTAACGTATAAGTACAGTGTGTTATACTTTACCCTAATCTTGTAGGGCTACAAGAGCACAGGACAAATGACATATAATTTAACATATTGGTTTTAACAAAATATGACATAGTTATCTACTGTAGTACATTATATCACACTATTCTAAAAAAAAACAAAACTCTTAATGTAATTTGGAAATTGTATTTGGAAAATGTTGGTTACATGTCATCAACACAAATTACATAACATTTTTCTTAACCGGACATCTTCAAGGTACACAACATAACTGGAACCATGTCACATAGTCAAACAAACCAGCAGACACAAAGAAAACAAACAAACAGCTCTCCAGTTACATTGCTCTGCTCACACCATCTTCAGAGGATCATGAGGACCTGCTAAGGCTATTTTCTGAATAGCAAAAGGCCAGTGATAGGCTCAGCACACGCTGGTCTGGGCCAGTAACTCCCACATAAAACCTAATCACGAGAACAACAGGAATAGGAACATAAAATATAGCGACAAGGATGATATGCTCAACACAAGTGGCCAAAGCTTTCACTTGACTTTCCATTGATTGCATCCTTAAGCAGCACAGTGAGATAAGAGGCCACTGACTCTGACTGGCACTGCAAATATTTTTCATTCTTCCAAGGTCTGTAACTTTAGAAATTGCCTCCTTAAAAGTCTTGTACTTTTCCAGTCTGCCTACTTACATCAGTCTTGCGGTTCAGCCGGACACAAAGCCACACTGCGCGTACAGTAAATCCAACTCCTTTCCAATGAGAGATGATTTTACTTTTTCCCCCAACAAAATCAACCATGTTTTTTTTATAGGGGAACCCGATAGCTGGGTGGTTAGGCCGCGTACCACATGAGCTGATGCTCTTAGCAGGCAAAGTGCCGGTTCAACTCCTGACCGGTCTGACTCTATCCTGTAGGTCATTCCCCCTCTCTCTGCTCCTTTCCTGTCACTCTCTGCTGTCCTATCAATTAAAGGCAAAATGCTCAAAAAAATATCTTAAAAAAAAAAACCCATCTTGTTTTATTAGTTTCTCAGACTTCTTTGCTGCTGCTGCTGCTACTGCTGCTATTTCTGTATGACAAGGCAAAAATGTAATCTTTGAAAAGTAAACAAACTTGAAAAGTGCAGACAGTTATTGAGTGATACCTTCCAAAGAAAAAAAACCTGTAAATTGATCATTTGTTTGTTTTAAGTTTGGCCTACTGTGAAAGCCCTTTTTATAGTCGGATCATTTTATTCTTACTGGAAATTAGTAAAACCAAAGAAAGGCAGAGGATAAATTATTGAAATCAAAATTTACAATATTTTGTGTCAGTTTAATTTTTTTTATGACCAGTCCCAGGGCTCTGGCTTTCCTAAAGTGACCATTGTTCACCTTTGTTCTCTCTACACAAACAATTATGGAGTAAATACTTTTTTCTTTTGAACAACTCTCCAAGGTTTGCTGTTGGGTTGATCTGTGGCAATTTTATTTTTTCTTACTAGTGCCAAGGCTCTGGTTTTGATCTCTTTAGTTTTCAAAGAATATACAATAGGATTGACGCAGGGTGGGAGGCAAGAGGCCAGTGACAGGCTCAGCACACGCTGGTCTGGGTCAATGAGTCGCAAATAAAACCCGATGGTAAAAATCGTAATTAGAGGAATATAAAATACAGCAACGAGAATTAAATGCTCAACACAGGTGGCCAAAGCTTTCAGACGACTGTCCAATGATTTCATCCTGAACACTGTCACCAGGATGGTGATATAAGACAGAAGAATGAAAGTGAAGGGTCCAACAAGGAGCAAGAAAGTAAGTAAAGAGGCCAAGGACCACTGCATTGAGTAATCATTACAGGCGAGTCTGAACACAGGTGCATAGTCACAGAAATAACTAAACACTCTGAGAGAATTGCAAAAAGACAGTTGAGTCATTATACTTGTTGAAAAGGCAATGATCCCCAGAGCAAAAGACCAAGTCAGGCCAACAATACAAGACATGCTCCGCAGTGTGTTGATTGAGTTTTGATGCAGAGGGAAACATATTGCGATCAAACGGTCATACGCAAGTATAGCAAGTGCATAAGACTCCAAAGTCCCAAAAACATAGTAAAAAAACATTTGTACGAAACATAAGTTGAATGGAATGAAATTGTCCTTAACAAGAAATATCTTTACCATGCTGGGAATAGTACATGTGTTAAGAAATACGTCAATCACTGCGAGGTTGACCACAGCCAAAAACTTTGGAGTGTGTAAACAATGATTAAAGGCAATTATGCAGATCACCAAACTATTGAATACCACTGTAACCACATACACAAATGCTAGAAAGATGAAGTAGACACTGATGTAGGGAAACGTCTGAAATCCAATGATGTAGAAGCCTGGAGGATGAATGATGACAGAGTCGTTCAAAACAGTCCTGAGAAAAGACATAGTTGAGCTCCACAGACTGTGTGCTGGAGGATGCTCTGAATAAAAGCCCTTCAGTCTGTCAAAAAGGGAAATCATATCATATTATATGCATTTTCTTCATATTTATGGCATTACAATGATTTAATACAAATGGTTAGAATACATTCTCAGTGAATTCAAACATATGTAAATGTGACAAAAATCAGTAAACTAAGCTTACCTGATTGCCAGGTTAACATTAATCCTTAGCGATGCTGACTCCAGTAGCAGCATGGAGATGGCTGCACATCTGACCTCTTGACAGTGGAAGATATACCTTCCTCGTTGATCTCCAGAGATAAAGCTTCCTACTGATACTAAGGGAGTCAAAGTCGTTTCATGATATTGATTTGATCCCTGGAGAGCAGGGCTGTAGCTTATGATGACTAAACTTATAATGACCTCAAAACAAACACCCAATTAGTGTTTACCAACCGACAGGGTTTAAATTGTAGAACTAATAAAGATTGCATCTTTATCTTTCTGTAATGTTGGGTTGAGTGGTCTCTTGTACCCTTGTGCCACCAACATAACCATAACTCATTTGACTTCCTTTAAACGGAATCCACTGACCAGGTTTGATTCCTGAATTTGCCTGAGATACAGATCTTTTTCAAAGTCAGAGATTGTTGGAAACACCTGTGATCCAGTCAACTTTGGCCTTACAAAGTGCTGCATAAATCAGAGTCCAGTCCAAGAGAACTATATTGCTCCAACCTAATAAGCATGAACTCTATGACCTTTGGTGACTAAATAAAGAAACCAGGACCAACAGTTCAGTCACAGATTGATTTGGACACTTCTGCCTGGTGACATGAAACTCAGAGGAGGACGAACTATGTTGCTTATTTAGATATATGTAAATGTACTCTTCCAACATGTTTGCTAGACACTATATAGAACTGTAAGAACTTACCAAACCTTTGAGAACTTGGTTTGCACAAAGTAAACACTGCAGTGTGATGACATACACTCATGTTCCCAGAGGATGCATTATCATTAAACAGGCCATTGTGAGCCAAGACACAATGATTCTAATGAGCTCAAATAGTGATGCCATCACCAGAGAATTTTGGTTAATGACCTTGGCTGTAAGAAATAAGCCTTTTACTGTTTGAACTTCTGACTAATTAATCTCAGTTGCTCCTATTAGGAATAAAAATAATTAAAAACTTGGGGGAAATAGCAAGAGAAAGACCAGTAGCTTGGACTTTCCACTTTGCTAACTACCTTCTTACAATAACTAACTTCCATTCACCATTTAAACTCAACACACCACTGGTTTCCATTGGCATTGTTTGACTAATTTTGCATCAGTGATGAGAACTTGAAAACTAAATGTACAAAATTCTTATTTGTATTTTTTTGTTCAATAGAGTGTGCAAGTGAATTATAGACAGTTGTCAAGAATGTCTCTGATGAGGGTACTAACAACCTCTTCAGGTTTGTGTTTCATGTTCATGGTAAAGCACTGTTTTTTGCATTGCAGCTTACAGACCCTTTATAGTAGTTTGATAAATAAAGCTTCAGAGTTTCTTCATTCTGGTATTCTGAAACATTATAGTTTTAGCAGTTGAGCTGTTAGTTTGACAGATTCTTCAAACGTGTTTGGTGAAATCACTGAGGCATATGGTACGTGCCAGTGCTTATGGGTAACTTTCATTGGGCATTACTGATGCTGAAATGGTTGGTAAATCTTAAATTCAACAACATGGACATTTTTCTTATGTTTGTAGGGATTTATTTGTAGTCTCGCTAACAAGAGGGGAGTTTTCCTTCAGTGTCTGTGACCAGAACCACCTTCAGGTGGGTAAGAGCCTCAAGACTCCTCAGTGGAGCTGCACTATTTTGACATGTTATTTTTTCAGTCAGCTGCATCAAAACTTTTTATGAATGTTTACATAACATTGAGATACCTGACAAAAATGGCCAGAGTACATTAGCCTATGTGTGGTGCAATCAGTGTTTAAAGTATTACTGATGAACAAAATTATTTGGTTTTATCATATAAGGCTTTATTTACAGTTATATCACACTGGCCTACAATGATCAGTATTTTCAGAGTAAATATAATGTCTGTAAAAAGTCAGATAAATAGGAGAACAAATGACACTGACAATTTGAACAATTTTTTTAAACACATTTTGTAAAGGTGGTACAATGAAAGGGTCAAATTATACTTTTATTCATTTTGAATCCTGTAGTTAGCAGTTGACTCACCACAGCCAAAATGATGGGTATGCATTTGTCACATGACCCCAGAATTAAGCCTTTGAGGATGTTCTGACCATGTCTGCTTAGAAATCAAAATAGACAATTCTCTCAAGCAATTTTACAAGCAGCATCTGTAGTGTCAAATGATAAACCATATTATAAATGATCTTACTAAACCTGTTTTAACAAAATATTGGAGCCTGTCTTTTGATGCACTACTGAAATGTTAAAGGCCTGAATTTTTGCAACATTTCTTAGGGTCTGTGCTGATTTTGTTTTTCCTGACCAGTGCCAGGACTCTGATTTTTATCTCTTTAGTTTTCAAAGAATATACAATAGGATTGATGCAGGGTGGGATGCAAGAGGCCAGTGACAGGCTCAGCACACGTTGGTCTGGGTCAATGAGTCCCAGATAAAACCCAATTAAGAAAATGACAAGAAGAGGAATATAAAATACAGCGACAAGGATGATATGCTCAACACAAGTGGCCAAAGCTTTCACCCGACTGTCTAATGATTTCATCCTGAACACTATCACAAGAATGGTGATGTAAGACAGAAGAATGAAAATAAAGGGTCCTCCAAGGATCAAAACAGTGAGAAAAGAAGCTGCAGACCACTGCATTGTGTAATCATTACAGGCGAGTCTGAACACAGGTGCATAGTCACAGAAATAGCTGAACACTCTGAGAGAATTGCAAAAAGACAGTCGAGTCATTATACCTGTTGTAAATGCTGTTACTCCCAGAGCAAAAGACCAAGTCAGGCCGACAATACAAGACATGCTGCACAGTGTGTTGATTGAGTTTTGACGCAGAGGGAAACATATTGCGATCAAACGGTCATACGCAAGTATAGCAAGTGCATAAGACTCCAGTGATACAAAGGTATAATATACATACATTTGCACAAAACATAGGTTGAATGGAATAAAGTTATCAGTTATTAGAAATATCTTTATCATGCTGGGAATAGTACATGTGTTAAGGATTACATCAATCACTGCAAGGTTGACCACAGCCAAAAACTTTGGAGTGTGTAAACAATGATCAAAGGCAATTATGCAGATCACCAAACTATTGAACACCACTGTAACCACATACACAAATGCTAGAAAGATGAAGTAGACACTGATGTAGGGAAACGTCTGAAATCCAATGATGTAGAAGCCTGGAGGATGAATGATGACAGAGTCGTTCAAAACAGTCCTGAGAAAAGACATAGTTGAGCTCCACAGACTGTGTGCTGGAGGACGCTCTGAATAAAAGCCCTTCAGTCTGACAAATAGGGAAATCATATCAAATTACACACATTGACCTCTTAAGGTTGCATTTGCTTCATATTTATGGCATTACAATGATTCCATACAAACGGTGTTTAGAATACATCCTCAGTAAATTCAAACAGTCAGTAAACTAAGCTTACCTGATCACCAGGTTAACATTAATCCTGAGTGATGCTGACCCCAGTAGCAGTATGGAGATGGCTGCACATCTGACCTCTTGACAGTGGAAGATATACCTTCCTCATTGATCTCCAGAGATAAAGCTTCCTACTGATACTAAGGAAGTCAAAGTCTTTTAATGATATTGATTTGATCCCTGGAGAGCAGGGCTGTAGCTTATTATGATTAAATGTATTATGCCCTCAAAACAAACATCTAATTAGTGTTTTGAATTATGATTTAGTGGCTGACACAGTCAAACAGATCTTTTTCAAAGTCCGAGTCTGTTGGAAACACCTGTGATCATCCAAAGTGCTGCATATCTCAGAGTCCAGTCCAAGAGTACTAAGCATGACCTCTATGACCTTTTGTGACTAAATGAAGAAATCAGGAAGATCCACAGTTCAGTCATTGATTGGTTTGGACACATGAAACTCATGGGGAGGAGTTATGTTGCTAATAAAGATATAAATTTACTCTTTCAACATGTTTACGAGACATTACATAAAACTGTAAAAACTTACCAAAGTTGGTTTACACAAAGTAAACAGTGCAGTATGATGACTCTATTGCATAATGTTCCCTAAGGATGTATTTATAATTAAATAGGCTATTTTGTACCAAAACAAGATGATTCTAATGAGCTCAATTTATGATGCCATCACCAGAGAATTTTGGTTAATGACTTTGTTTGTAACAAATAAACCTTTTACTACTTGAACCTCAGACTAATTAATCTCAGTTGCTCCTATTAAAAATAAAAACAATTAAAAACTTAAAGGAAATAGGTGGAAGTTTACAATAACTGCATTTATGAAACTTTCCTTTCATTTAAAATACACTTACTTTTTAAGGACAGCAAGAGAAAAGCCAGAGGCCATGTTCTTTCCACTTTGCCAACTTTCCTCTTAAAGGTCTGACAATAACTAACTTCCATTCACCAGTTAAAGGCAACATATTGGTTACCATATGCAAGTATAGCAAGTGTATATGCCTACAATGATACAAATGTAAAAGATACTTTTGCACAAAACATAGGTTGAATGGAATAAAGTTATCCATGAGAAATGTCTTTATCATGCTGGTAATAGTACATGTGCTCAGGATTACATCCACTACTGTGAGGTTCACCATAGCCACAAATTATGGAGTGACTGAAATCCAAATGATATAGAAGCCTGGAGGATGAATGCTTAGAGTTGACTTTCCACTTTGCCAACTTCCCTCTTAGAGGTTTTATACTAACTTCCATTTGCCAGTTAAACTCAAGACATCAGCGGTTACCATTGGCATTGTTAAACTCATTTTTAATTTGCGTGACTAGAACTTGAAAACTACAGTTAAGTCAAAAAAAAAAATTAACAGTTTAAAAAAAAATGTATTTGTAATATTTTGTTCAACTGGGTGTGCATGGGAGTCATTCAAAGTTATAAAAGATCTGTCTGATGGGGGCACTAACACCTTATTCACCTTTGATTTTCATGTTCATAGTAAAGCACTCTTTTTGCATAGCAGCTTACAGACCCTACTGAAATAGTTCGTGAATTATACATTCAACAGTGTGGTCATTTTTCATTTTTGCATATGTATCTCCTGTTAACACCTAAAATCAAATAAGCCTCCTGCAAGGTCTGATATATGTTTTTGTTGGTCTGAAAACCAGAATTACTGCATTTTTAAATTGTAAACTGAAATCCTGATGCATTGAGGACTGCTGGATATGTAAAGAAAAGTATGTTAAAGGGGAAACTTAAAGCCTCTGTGTCTTAGGGTTATCTCCAGAGCAGGTCATCTGTTTTTATCAGTGATATGTCTCATCAGTTACACATCACCATAGTGAAGAGATTTGACAAACCTGCATACGCAAGTGTCTGTGCCCAAAACCATTTTCAGGTGGGTATGAGGAGCAACAGGGCCTCAAGGGTCCCCAGTGGAGCTGCACTATTTTGCCATGTTATTTTTTTCAGGCAGCTACGTCCAAATTATTTTTGAAAGCCAGAGCACGTAAACCAATGTGTGGTGCCATCATTTTTTAAAGTATTAGAAATGAACAGAATTACTTAGTTTTATAATATATTACTTTATTTACAGTGATATCACATTGCCCCAGAATAATCAGTATATTCAGAATGATTATAATTTCTGTAAAAAGTCAGATATATAGTGAAACAAATGACAGACACTTTGAACAGTTTTTTGCCAATACCTTCATGTATCAGTTTATGTTACATAAAGGTGGTAAAATTTAAGTGACCTAAATCAACTGCCACCTTTCTGTTCATGTACACACTGCACAGTTCAGCCTCTAACATATTGGCCCTAAATTATTGTTGTTTTTAATTTACCTTCCAAAAACAGTTTTTTGTTGGTGTCTTTGTTGTGTGCCAATTTTGTTTTTCCTGACCAGTGCCAGGACTCTGATTTTTATCTCTTTAGTTTTCAAAGAATATACAATAGGATTGACGCAGGGTGGGATGCAAGAGGCCAGTGACAGGCTCAGCACACGTTGGTCTGGGTCAATGAGTCCCAGATAAAACCCAATTAAGAAAATGACAAGAAGAGGAATATAAAATACAGCGACAAGGATGATATGCTCAACACAAGTGGCCAAAGCTTTCACCCGACTGTCTAATGATTTCATCCTGAACACTATCACAAGAATGGTGATGTAAGACAGAAGAATGAAAATAAAGGGTCCTCCAAGGAGTAAAACAGTGAGAAAAGAAGCTGCAGACCACTGCATTGAGTAATCATTACAGGCGAGTCTGAACACAGGTGCATAGTCACAGAAATAGCTGAACACTCTGAGAGAATTGCAAAAAGACAGTCGAGTCATTATACCTGTTGTAAATGCTGTTACTCCCAGAGCAAAAGACCAAGTCAGGCCGACAATACAAGACATGCTCCGCAGTGTGTTGATTGAGTTTTGACGCAGAGGGAAACATATTGCGATCAAACGGTCATACGCAAGTACAGCAAGTGCATAAGACTCCAAAGTCCCAAAAACATAGTAAAAAAACATTTGTACGAAACATAAGTTGAATGGAATAAAATTGTCCTTAACAAGAAATATCTTTACCATGCTGGGAATAGTACATGTGTTAAGAAATACGTCAATCACTGCAAGGTTGACCACAGCCAAAAACTTTGGAGTGTGTAAACAATGATTAAAGGCAATTATGCAGATCACCAAACTATTGAACACCACTGTAACCACATACACAAATGCTAGAAAGATGAAGTAGACACTGATGTAGGGAAACGTCTGAAATCCAATGATGTAGAAGCCTGGAGGATGAATGATGACAGAGTCGTTCAAAACAGTCCTGAGAAAAGACATAGTTGAGCTCCACAGACTGTGTGCTGGAGGACGCTCTCTACAAAAAAGCTCTCCAGTCTAAAGAACAGGTAATCATATCATACTGTACATTAGACCCTTATAAATCCTCTACAAATGCCATGAATCACATGTATAATTTTCATGCCAGTTTGATAAGCACATGCGAACTGTTCCATACCTGATGCTCTGGTAAAGATTATTTCGCAGCAGCTCTATTTAATACTGCATCCAAACGCAGCAGGTCCACCTTTTGATCTCCAGAGATAAAGCTTCCTTCTGATACAAAGAAAGTCATTCTGCAGTACCCTATTAATAACGTTAATTTGATCCACGGAGAGCAGAGTTAGAACTTGCACTGACTGAACATCTCTCGCGTTCAAAATAAACATCTAAGCATTGTTCTGAATGATGATTTGGTCAGGACTGATAAGAGATTTGTAATTCTTGTCACTCAAAATTCACTTACACAGACTGGTCACCACCTCCTTTGTCAGCGTGTGAGAGAGGGGCCAACTGCTCAACGTCCACAACGGAGACACACACACACACACACACACACACACACACACACACACACACACACACACACACACACACACACACACAGGGCACATCTTCCACCACAACTCTGTGTAACCTAAGCTCAATGAAAAAAAGATGATTTCCTTATCCAAACTGTCTCTTGTGCAGCAGACAGTAACAACTGGTCCATTACTTTCCAGGATTCCTCGAGTTACATTAAAATCTGCACCATCCATACTGCTGTTTGCTGTGTGAACTTAAGCCTAATTAATCTCCCTGCACCTATTAATACGTTTTATGATTAAAACTTAAATTAAAACTTGTTATTCAGCAAACTTACTTACCAACATTTGGCTGCAGAATAGAGTCTTCTCCACTCTGCCAACTGTCGCTTTGTTTAATAAGTTGACAAGTTCTAAGACACTCATCAATCAAACTGATTCTTCATATGGTTTTTCACAGTTTTAACTTTATCATTTATTTAGGTACATGATAATGTCCTCTGCGCTTCAGAGAACCTTTAAATTTTGCTACTACTAAAATGTTTACTGAAATGAAAATAGCAGCTGCTCTTTGGAGTCACTGACTTGTGTCATTCATGGTAAAACTTGGATTTTGTGCAGTTCACAGACTGAGGTTTTATAAAGGAAATTATGGTTGTGGCAGATATTATTTATTCATGTCTGTTGCTCAGACAATACTTTAGAGGTTTTGGTGTGAGAGATGATTTTAATCTGTCTCTGCACTCACTGAGCCATATACAATGCATATTTATGACTATAATTCTGACATTAGCATTACTGCCTGACTAAATAGGAAAAAAAAGCGAATTAATGATGTTCAAAATAAATTCCCTGATTCCACATAGGAATCCAATATGTCCTCCACTGTTAATATTTTAAATTTGAAACATAAGGACTGACACATAAATATATAACAGTAAATCAAACTCACAACTGACCTGACATAGATAAATAACTCATATTCCTGAACTAAGCACATACACTCAAGCCTTAGGCCATCAAGACAGCAGTCAAAGTTACACAGTAATGAACCCAGTGTCTACTGAGCAGGATATATAAATTGAAAAATTAACTTCCTCAAACATGTCTTGGTCATTTCTGTACTCCAGTTTCTTGTTACTTAATCAGCCAACATATAAACCAATACAAAAAGTCCATGATACACTTTTGTTGATTGATAAAACCTAAGTATCTGTCAGCTCTCCACCACACATTTGAAAGTCAAAGCCAGGATTTTATGTTGCTGCTTATACTTTATTTCCACCCTGAATTATTAAATTAGTTACAGTCCTGTGAAGCAGGTCCCGAGCACACCCCTGCCTGTGGTGTGTGTGTGTGTGTGTGTGTGTGTGTGTGAGAATTGGCGAGTTCAGCTAGGTGCAGACTCAGTGGAGGATGGCTGCTGCTTCATCAGCTGTTCTTTCCTGGCTTTTTGGAAATTCATCATGCAGTCTTTGAAAGTCTGGACTTGGTTCTGGCACACTCGCCAGTCCTGGTGTTCAGCCATGCACTCTTGCACAGCATAATGCAGCTCGGCGCAGCCAGTGCGAGAGATCATCTGTTCAACCGGGTCATCCTCATCCTCGTCTCTCCGTCTGCGGTCATGGGGTGAAGGGGACGCCATCCTGTTTAAATGCACCGTGAGGAAAACACATTTTAGGAACAACCACACATCGTTGTAGCTGCCTCCTCTGTTGGTCAGGCCTCTTAGCAGTGAAATTTATCTCTACATCTCTTCCTGTAAAATATGTAGTAATTTAACACACTTCCTTTAATCTGCCTTTTTAGAGAATTTTGACAGGGATTTAGACACTTAATATGGTACTGCTATATTGTATCAATAATATAATGTTGTATTTCAGTTTTAATCGCATTTTCTTTTTTTTTTTATGAGTCTTTTTGGTTGGTGTGCGTTGTACATGTTTCATGTCTCGTGTGGCACTTTTAAACTACATATAAAAAAAATGCTTTTGCAAAAAAATAATTTAATGTTTTTAATAATAATAGTATCTTTTTAATTTGTTAAAAATCTTTTGTGAACAATATACATTTGTCCCTAACCTCTTGCAACAGCAGTGGTTGAATTCAAGTACATTTACCTAGGGTTCTAATGTAGTGTTTACAGTCTACTCGTGAATTTCCATTTTATGCAGCTTTCACTCCACTACACTGTACTTGGTCCAGTACATTTAACTGCAGTATAGTTGATCTCAGTTACTTTGCAGATAAACATTTTTCATACAGAACATATATTATCAAATGCGATGATGAAACGCGAACAGTTCAAATGAGCTCGACCAGTTGCTGCATTTTAGTGCTTCAGTGTTACGTGTCACAATTACTTTTTTTTCTTTTCTATTTTTTAAATGTATAAAAATACAATGTAACAGAGAATTAACATCTGAGGAAAGGCTCATTTTAATGTCTGTTCGTTGGTGGAGTTGTATTTTACTTCTTTCACTTTGCCCAGAGGTGCCAAAAAACTGTACTGCACTCTGAAAGGGGACATGTTGCAGAGTGAAGTAAGCTACTTCCGCACTTTCCCTTCGGTGCGAATGCAGGAGTTGTACTTGTACTGAATACTTTCTTTAATCGCAGGATGGCTATGTTTGCTTGAGTGCAGCACATATAAGAAGACTTTCTCCACGACTGAGCAACGTTACCGGCAACAACCGGCCTTGTTTTTAGCCGTTATCTAACATGATCGAGACTGTCTCCTGCCAACACAAATGTCCGCGTTTCTCTCCGTTGTCCTCACCTGTTTATTCTCTCTGGGCGAATCTGTCCATCGAGGTACTAAAATAAAGTTTCATAAGCCGCACGACTCCGCACTTTACACAACCTACAACACAGTCCTCTGATAGTGTGACGCGGAGGACACACATGAGCAGAGGACGAAGGTGTCGCTGTAAAATACCTCCGTCAATGCAGACATCAGTTCCGCTGAATAGCAAGAGCACGACTGATGACGATGAGGACATTCACGCCATAACTTTCAGTGAATGTGGATATTTAACATCGAATGGCTTAAGAAATGTTTGCTATTATGGAATTTTATATCACACAGTATATTCGAAAGATATCGTGGCCTAAAGTTTCTAACCTCGATGTAGTGTTTCTGAATTACCAAGAAAACTTTTCAAGTTCTATCAGCAGGAGTTATTATCTTGAACACTGTTATGTTCACAGTTTTTCACCACATAAGGATGTGGAACAGTCGTAATATTACTATAACAATAAGAGTATATAGAAGTTATGTCATTGTTTGTTGATAACAGTAAACTCTTAAGAAGTTTTTTTTTTAAACCCTTAATTTTTTCATATTTTGTTGCATTGCAGCCCCATGCTAATATTAAAAAATATGTTTTTTCCCTCATCAATCTACTCTCAGTACACCACAATGACAAAGGGAAAACAAATTGTAAGAATTTTTTGCAAAGTTATTAAAAAATAATACATACAACTTTTTATTTTTTCATTTATTATATAATATTTGTAATATAATACAATATGTATGTGTTTATGTTTTGTACAGTGTTGCTTTAAATGGCACAAGAACACACTTTGAGCTGAGTCTATTTGTTATGTCCAATTAAGGAAAATTACCAGTGACCATATTGTTGGTGCTTATCCTGGAGGGCAATTTTAAATTCATGTCAAGTCTAACTGCTGTGTGAACCAGCTGTAGCGGTCATACCATCCACCTCTGTCTTACTGACAGCTTGTTGTATGAGGTTCTGCAGTGCCTAATGTGCCTAATTAAATTAGTCAAAACTCATCACAAGCATCACATTTTCCACACTTGTCATCTTAGAAGGTACACAATACATCTGAAGACAAGCCACATCTGTGAACACAAACCTGCAGACACAGCTGCCTTTATCATGCTAAATGAATTTCAAATCTCACAAGCAAAGATGCTGTTCTTCCAGCAGTTTAGTGATGGTTTATGAGGACCAGCTGACCCTTTAGGATTAAAATGATCAATCCCTTTAAACTACTAAAATGTATTTGCACCAACTCATCTGCAGTCGTTCCACTGTGTGGAATAACCTTGATTAAAATGACCAGATGGGACAAGTGTTAAAGCAACACCAAGAAGATTATTTAAAACCATTGAAAGCATCTACAGTGAAATCATATGACCCCAGAAATAACCTTTTCTTCCTGTTTAAGCAGTTAATATTCATCCATCCAGTGTCTATAGAAGTGGGATTGAAGTTTTCCTTTAGAAAGTGATGTCATAACACAATGACAGCACACTGTACATATCTGAGCCTAAATGGAGGTGTTTTCTATACAATGCCTCTTTCTCTCCTGCAAGTTCTTATTGTTCTATATAATCTTACAGAACAGAACCACAGACGAACAAAACACTGAAGTCAACCTGTGTTTTCACATGGAGGGCTGTGCCCTCTTTGTGGTGTGATGGACCTTTGAACCTAGCTAGACTTACTACAATACGACTACAAAATGCATTTTGATGAGTAGCAACTACCACACTGACTTAAAAGGTCAACTCAACTTTATTTATGTAGCCCAAATTTCTTCACACAGCAGGATTAAAACAATACACACGCAACACACCCACAAAAAGATTATGCAAGATAAAAAACTTACTGCAATAAAACGATAAAATGAACAATGAAAAAACATTCAGTTGGGGCGGCCCGTTAGTCGAATGGTTAGGGCATACCATGTGTGAGCACAAGACGCTCTTAGCAGGCAGTCACTGGTTCGACTCCCAATCGGTCTGACTCTTTCCTGCATGTCATTCCCCTCTCTCTCTACCCCCTTTCCTGTCAGTCTCCACTGATCTATCATAAAGGCACAAAAAGCCCAAAATAATAAAAAAAAACAAAAACATTCAGTTGTTAAAAACTAAAGCAAAAGCTATAACATACTCCAAATTAAAAATGTAGGTCTTTAATTTCTTTGTGAAAATACGAAGAGAGCTTGTTGATCTAATATTCATAGGAAGTGTATTCTACAGTTTAGGGGCCTCTGCAAGTACCTTGGCTAAACACAGTTACACAGTCATTAGAGTTTTTCAGATAGAAGTCTTCTGGTATCATATCAGGACAAAAACAGTCAAATGTACAAATATCATAACATTACATTCAAGTACAACCAAGTAAACTTTATCTGTACACATTGTTCAATTTTATGAGTGTTTAAATAATGGTACAATATAAAAAATACATGTTAAAAAAAACATTATTGAATAATAGAGAATAAATAATATTACTTTGCAAATGTGTGGAAACGTCTCACCATACACACACACGCACACACACACAAAGTCTTGACAGTTTCACAACAGTATTAAAACCCTCTAAACATTGATTTAGGACAGAAAAGAAAGTTGTCAGGGGTTTGTTTTCATTCTCCAGACCAGTGCCTGGGCTCTGTTTTTGATCTCTTTTGTTTTCAGGGAATATACAATAGGATTAATGCAGGGGGGGAGGCAAGAGGCCAGCGACAGGCTCAGCACACGCTGGTCTGGGTCAATGGTTCGTACAAACAGCCCACATATGAAAATGCTGAATATAGGAATATAAAATATAGCAACGAGAATGAGGTGCTCAATGCAAGTGGTGAGAGCTTTCATCCTACTGCTGACTGATTTCATCCTACACACGGTCACTATGATGATGAGATAGGACAGAATAATAAAAGAAAAGGGGCCAATTAGATTACCCACAGAAGCTGAAGCCACGGACCACTGCAATGAGTAATCATTACAGGCGAGTCTAAACACAGGTGCATAGTCACAGAAATAACTAAACACTCTGAGAGAATTGCAAAAAGACAGTCGAGTCATGATTGCTGTGCTATATGCCAGTAATCCCAGACAGTACATCCAGGTCCCGCCTATAATACAAGACATGATCAGCAGTGTGTTGAAGAGGTTCTGATGCAGAGGGAAGCATATTGCAATGAACCTGTCATAGGCAAGTACAGCGAGTGCAAATGACTCCAGAGCTAAAAAGGCATAGTGGACATACATCTGTAACAGACATAGGTTGAATGGAACAAAGTTGTCGTTAAAGAGGAAAGTCTTAATCATGCTGGGAATAGTGCTTGTGTTCAACATTACATCAATGACGGCGAGGTTGACCACAGCCAAAAACTTTGGAGTGTGTAATCTACGGTCAAGGGTAATGATGTACATCAATAAAATATTGAACACCACTGTAAGCACATAGACGAAGGCTAGAAAGATGATGTAGACATTGATATAGGGAAACGTCTGAAATCCGATGATATAGAAGCCTGGAGGATGAATGATGACAGAGTCGTTTAAAACAGTCCTGAGAAAAGACATAGTTGAGCTCCACAGACTACTTGCTGGAGGACGCCCTCTGGACCATGGTGTGTAAAATCTCTCCAGTCTGAACAAGAGGAGAACAGTACATCTTATCACCTCTCACATTACTCTTTCCAATATCATACTTCTGACAAACACTTTGCATTAATGTTAATGAAACGATATTATCTTATGATGAATATAGATGAAGTCAAACACAGAATACAGTACTACACTTTGGCGCACCTGGTTTGCTGAAGATTATACACAGGGTGACTCCATATGATGCTGCCACCAGTAGCAGCCACTGACTGTCTGCATGTCTGACCAGTGCCCAGTGGAAATATACCTTCTTCACTCATCTCCAGAGACAACCTTCTCTAATGAGTACTACCCTATCACTGAAGTTAAGGATTTATAAAATATATAAAACTTATTCTCATTGTGGACATTTCTTGCAACACAGAATGTACCTATGATTTGCCAATACAAATTGAACCATTATTAAGATATTATAAGGATATGTTTCAAATATCAAAATACATTATATAATAAGGGGATACATAGGTTTGTACATTGTACTATGCAAAGTAACCACTAACTCTGGCTGTTAAATGAATGCAGTGGCATAAGAAGTACAATATTTCCTTCTGATATGTAGAAGCATGAAGTAGCAAAAGTTGCAAAAGAAATTAAAATACTCAGGTAAATAACAAGTATCTCAGAATTGTATTTGAGTAAACGTATGTAGTTCCTTTCCATCACCCGCATGTATACATTACATTAGGAAAAAACAAATCTGTGACACATTTTTATTAATTTTTAATCAAAATTTGCCAAAATTCCTAAATTTGGACAAAATATTTTTGTAAAATTATAAAATTGAAATATTGTCACTGTGCAGTTCCACTGAATGTCAGTAAACAGTCATAATGAAATCACCTAGCCCTATTCATACCTTTAGTTAGTGTACCTGTTGTGAGGCCTGCTGTTATTTATATTTTATTTATTAAGTGCCAAAAACCTTTCAAAGAATTGAGGACCATCCACAGTATAACCACTGGTTAATCTGAACAGTTATGTAGGTTTTAGGGAATGTAGAGGAGGCAGAAATCATTATTGAATACGATTTCTGTAACAAAACTGTGTAAAAAAACAAAACAAAACTTTTGTGACATTTTCATGAGATGCTCTGTGCAAGTGCTAGAACTTACAAGACAGGTTGTGAACTGTGTTTGTAGAAAGTGAGTAAACAGTCACAGACACATATGATGACTTGTCTGTTGCATAATGTTCCCTGAGGATGCATTTATCTTTAAACAGGCCATGGTGAGCCAAAACAAAATGACTCTAATGAGCTCAATTTCTGATGCCATCACCAGAGATTTTTGGTTAATGACCTTGTTTTTAACAAACAAACCTTTTACTGTATAAACTTCAGGCTAATTAATCTCAGTGGCACCTATTAGCAATAAAAACAATTAAACATGGAGGTAAATACGTGTGTGGGTGTACACTGATGCTTCTGTGAGACTGTCATTTCAATCAAATTACACCCGCTTTCAAAGAGCCTCAAGAGAAAAGCCAGAGGTTTTTGCCTTGATACTCCACCAGGTGCCCTCTGGTGACTATTTGTTCAATCAAATGAGATGTTTCACTTCTAACCTACTGGTTCTGCTTTGTTTTATAACTTTAGTCCCTGTTGAAGGCCTGACAAACCCTCACCTCCATTCAGACTTAAATCAGTTAACCACTGGTTACTACTGTACTTCCATTGTTTTAGGCAAGTCTCCTCTTGTGATTACAGAACGAGGTTTCAATTACAGGTCTTATTTCAGTAAATATTTATTTGTCATTGTTTTCATTTTGTCTGATGTGGTGCTCATTTGAATCATGGACAGGTGAACAGTAAAAGTTTTCAGTTATGTGTGTAGTTTCAGCTCACTCAACCACTTAAATGTGTTGTTCTTGGTGAGCTTTTGACTTTTTGGTTTTGGATTCTTTTAATCTTGCACGTTGTTTTCGGCTTGATAGGTTCTTTTACCCTGGTTAATGAAGTCACTGGGTCACTTCATATTGAGAGACATGTATTTCAGTTATCTCTCTGCCCATATTCTCTTTGAGCACTGCGCCAAAGTGGAAAACTAAACGTTCCTGTTTAAGTAGTTAATGTTCATCCATCCAGTGTCTATAGAAGTGGGATTGAAGTTTTCCTTTAGAAAGTGATGTCATAACACAATGACAGCACACTGTACATATCTGGGCGTAATTGGAGGTGTTTTTTATACAATGCCTCTTTCTCTCTTGCAAGTTCTTATTGTTCCATATAATCTTACAGAACAGAACCACAGACGAACAAAACACTGAAGTCAACCTGTGTTTTCCCCCTTTGAACCCACCTTAGTTTGACTTACTACAATATGACTACAAAATGCATTTTGATGAGTAGCAACTACCACTCTGACTTGAAAGGTCAGCTCAGCTCAACTCAACTTTATTTAGCAGGGTTAAAACAAAACACACATACACGCACACACACACACACACAATGATTATACAAGATTTAAAATTGACTACAATAAAACAATGAAATTATGAGTAAAAGTCAATAATAAAATTCTACAACATATACAAGCTACAACATGACTCAGACTTAACATTTCTCCAAATTTAAAAGCCTAAAAGGTAGAGGTAGTGTATTCTACAGTTTAGGGGCCTCTGCAAGTACCTTGGCTAAACACAGTTACACAGTCATTAGAGTTTTTCAGATAGAAGTCTTCTGGTATCATATCAGGACAAAAACAGTCAAATGTACAAATATCATAAAATTACATTCAAGTACAACCAAGTAAACTTTATCTGTACACATTGTTCAATTTGGTGAGTGTTTAAATAATGATACAATATAAAAAATACATATTAAGATAAACACATTATGGAGTAATAGAGAAAAAATAATATTACTTTTAAACATGTCCATTAAATGCTTATGATTCCGACAAACAGTAAATCAAGCCCCATTTTCTCTCACCACACACATACACACACACAGTCTTGACAGTTTCACAACAGTATTAAAACCCTCTAAACATTGATTTAGGACAGAAAAGAAAGTTGTCAGGGGTTTGTTTTCATTCTCCAGACCAGTGCCTGGGCTCTGTTTTTGATCTCTTTTGTTTTCAGGGAATATACAATAGGATTAATGCAGGGGGGGAGGCAAAAGGCCAGGGACAGGCTCAGCACACGCTGGTCTGGGTCAATGGTTCGTATAAACAGCCCAAATAAGAAAATGCTGAATATAGGAATATAAAATATAGCAACGAGAATGAGGTGCTCAATGCAAGTGGTGAGAGCTTTCATCCTACTGCTGACTGATTTCATCCTACACACGGTCACTATGATGATGAGATAGGACAGAATAATAAAAGAAAAGGGGCCAATTAGATTACCCAAAGAAGCTGTAGCCATGGACCACTGCAATGAGTAATCATTACAGGCGAGTCTAAACACAGGTGCATAGTCACAGAAATAACTAAACACTCTGAGAGAATTGCAAAAAGACAGTCGAGTCATGATTGCTGTGCTATATGCCAGTAATCCCAGACAGTACATCCAGGTCCCGCCTATAATACAAGACATGATCAGCAGTGTGTTGAAGAGGTTCTGACGCAGAGGGAAGCATATTGCAATGAACCTGTCATAGGCAAGTACAGCGAGTGCAAATGACTCTAGAGCTGCAAAAGCATAGTGGACATACATCTGTAACAGACATAGGTTGAATGAAACAAAGTTGTCGTTAAAGAGGAAAGTCTTAATCATGCTGGGAATAGTGCTTGTGTTCAACATTACATCAATGACGGCGAGGTTGACCACAGCCAAAAACTTTGGAGTGTGTAATCTACGGTCAAGGGTAATGATGTACATCAATAAAATATTGAACACCACTGTAAGCACATAGACGAAGGCTAGAAAGATGATGTAGACACTGATATAGGGAAACGTCTGAAATCCGATGATATAGAAGCCTGGAGGATGAATGATGACAGAGTCGTTTAAAACAGTCCTGAGAAAAGACATAGTTGAGCTCCACAGACTACTTGCTGGAGGACGCCCTCTGGACCATGGTGTGTAAAATCTCTCCAGTCTGAACAAGAGGAGAACAGTACATCTTATCACCTCTCACATTACTCTTTCCAATATCATACTTCTGACAAACACTTTGCATTAATGTTAATGAAACGATATTATCTTATGATGAATATAGATGAAGTCAAACACAGAATACAGTACTACACTTTGGCGCACCTGGTTTGCTGAAGATTATACACAGGGTGACTCCATATGATGCTGCCACCAGTAGCAGCCACTGACTGTCTGCATGTCTGACCAGTGCCCAGTAGAAATATACTTTCTTCACTCATCTCCAGAGACAACCTTCTCTAATGAGTACTACCCTATCACTGAAGTTAAGGATTTATAAAATATATAAAACTTATTCTCATTGTGGACATTTCTTGCAACACAGAATGTACCTATGATTTGCCAATACAAATTGAACCATTATTAAGATATTATAAGGATATGTTTCAAATATCAAAATATATTATATATATGTGTGTTTTTACTTTGAATGTAGGTTGACCCTTCTTTTTTTGTCTGACTGTGACTTTTAATAAGGTATAAGGACAGACAGAGATTAGATTATACTGTCCTGACCAAGAGGCTGGTTTCATTGAGACAGTAGAGTGACAGGCAGCTATAACTCTATCATCATGGTTTTAGGAGAATGTGTAAAAATTTGTATTTCGCTCATAAAAATGGAATAGTTACTATGTATATTAATTTATTACCACCCACCTTCTGCTCACACACACCGCTCTGCTTACAACATCCTGTTTCAAACATGTCTGTAATCCAACATAGAAACTGGGTGATAGATGGGACTGACTGGCAGTTAATGGCCACCTGAGACACCTGAAGGACTTTTTAAGTCAAAGACCTGGTCAGAAACCTCTTGACCACTCAGGTGTCACAACTGTCCTAATGGAAACCAGAGCTTGTTCTGATCTAGATCTAATTGATCTAATTGATAATAATAATAATACCCTGTTTCCTAAAAAGTTGGGACACTTACTGCTGGCATCAAAATTCAAATTGAGCATATATTCTTCATAAAACAATACATTTTCAGCATTTCAACATTTGATATGTTGTCTTTGTTCCATATTCAATTAAACATGGGTTTACATGATTTGCAAATCATCACATTCCGTTTTTATTTACATTTCACACAGTTTCCTGACTTTTTTGGAAACGGGGTTGTAATAATAATAATAATGATAGTAATAATAATAATAATAATACATACATACATAAATACATAAAATAAATATGAATAAACACTCCTGAGCTAAACAGAATAAGTGAGCTTGAGGAGGTGTGCTTTGAGGTGGGATTTGAAAATAGGAAGGGAATCAGTGTCATGAATATGTTGTGGGCGTGAGTTTCAGAAGTGAGGGGCAACACGCCTGAAGGCTCTAGACCCCATGGTGGTCAGACGGGCAGGAGGGACAGTGAGATTAATGGAAAAGGAAGCTGTAAGAGTACAGGCAGCTGTGCAGATACAGAGCAGATCAGAGAGATGTGGAGGTGATAGGTTGCGAAGTGACTTGAAAGTGAGAAGCAGAACGTTGAAATCAGTGCAGAGTTTTGCAGGGAGCCAGTGCAGCTGCTGGAGGACAGGAGTGATATCTTCTACGGATGGCTGGTGTTAATTTGGGATGTATAAAGTGAACACAAAAAAAATAAAAATAAAAATATGGTGACATACCTGATCTAGCTTCCTCTCTGAGGGAGAATTTATCATCAAACCTGACATAATAACCCCAGACAAAAAGAGTTGACCTTGTATCTGACACCTTAGAGGCCTTCTAATGAGCCCAGTTTGATTTTTCCTCATCCTAGTTTGGTGATTTACGATCCTGCCTGTAATGAACAGACTTTTGCTGTTTGAATGTTAGTTGATCTCACCTGTATCTATTAGCAGGTCTTGTACTTAGAATAGAATTGAATAGAAAGCCTTTATTGTCATTGTTTTGCAGAAAAATTAGAGTGCTACTCCATATGGTGCCACAAGCAAAAGAAACAGATACGCACACATATACATTTCAAACTGGTTAAAACAATAATGAATACAATTATAAAAGTGGCTATAAAGACTATAAATGAATATTGCACAGATATTTAAAGGTATTTAAAGTACCGATTGCCTGTGGAAGGAAAACTGGTTTTGAATCTATTTGTCTGGGTTTTGAGTGACCTGAAGCACCTGCCAGAGGGCAACAGGTCCAACAGGTAATGTCCGGGATGTGAAGTGTCTCTAGTGATGTTCTTGGCTCTGGTGTGGTGGCGGGTGTAGGCGATGTCTTCCAGGGAGGGAAGAGGACAGCCAGTGATTTTTTGTGCAGTGTTGATCCTTTGTAGTGCTTCTCTGTCTGCAGCTGAGCAGCCTGTGTACCACACTTATACAATATGTCAGCAGACTATCTATGGAGGAGCGGTAGAAGGCCACCAGACGTTTTTCCTGCAAACAGTTTTTCCGGGGCAGTCTCAGGAGGTGCAGACATTGCTGAGCTTTTTTAACAATAGCTGTGGTGTTTACAGACCAGGTGATGTCGTCTGATATGTGGGGGTTCCTAAAAAATGTAAAGTTGTGAACCCTTTCCACTCTATATTGATGTACAGTGGGAGTGGGTCTGCTCTGCACTTCTTAAAATCTAGGATGAGTTCTTATGAGATTATTTGCTGAGCACCATGCTGACAGTTTCTGGACCTCATCCCTGTAGGCGGACTCATCTCCTCCTGATATGAGTCCAACCACAGTGGTGTCATCTACAAAATGAATCATGGCATTGCTGGGGTGAGTTGGTGTGCAGTCATATGTGTAGAGTGAGTACACTAAAGGACTCAGCACCAGCCTTGTGGGGAGCCGGTGCTGAGCGTGAGCGTGGAGGACACTTGCACTACTACTTGCACAGTTGGAGGAGACTGGATGGGTAATTGCGGCTGTTGTGCACGGCCTGCTTTTTCCCAAGAGTGTCTCTTCTGAAGAAAATATGTTTCTTTGGACTAAAACAATAAGACTTCATTTGATTTTGCAGGCACTCCATTTTATCTTGATACACAATAGACTGTAAATATAGACAATCAATAAATGATCACAGCTGTGATTTTATTGTCACAACAGTAAAATCACATGCCCATATTCAAGTATGAGTAATAAAAATATAATATTCATCGACTGTGACTATACACTGAAAACAAACAGTAGAGTTCAATGATTGGTACAGTTAGACCAAGATGTTCTCACAGAAAACTCAAACTTCAAAAAACATCCACACTTCGTATACACTTGTAGTGTATGAAGTGACTTAACAATAAAATGCAATGACGCTGACAATGAATGAAATTCCCTGAGGTGGCTTTTATCACCAAACAGGACACTGTGACCCAGGTCAAAAGGATTCTCTGCTGCCTCTTTGGCTCATGGGAACCCTACTAATGAGCCCTATTTGTGATGTTATTACCTAAGGATGCTGGTTAATGACCTTGCCTGTAACAAACAATCCTTTTACTGTTCAGACTTAAGCCTAATTAATCTCATCTGCATCCATTAGGAGGTTTCCACTCTTGCAATTAAAACTGTACTGTAATGGTAAGGGGAGTGGACTGGCATTTAAATCATTAGTGTTCTTGAAAAGCTCAAGTAAACACCCTAATTGACTGATAGTCACCTCCTCTCTGAAGGGTTGCGATCTCAGCCTCTACATACCCCTGACGCCCTTTCTGAAGTCTTCTTTCTGTAATTAGTGGGCTAAGTGTGACAAGTAAACTTTGGTTGCAGTTAGACTTCAGATTGTGGTCATAGTTACTTGCTATATTGGCACTGGACACAAACTGTACTGCAGAAGTTACTTCTGTGCAGCAGCAGAACATTCACAATGTGTCGAAACAACCAGAAAAAATTAACGACTGCTGGTAATGATGTTCTGGGTAATCAGAATCAATCAATAAATGTTAAGTATTTAAAGCAAGGGGTATGTGAGCTTTCATAAATATCCACAGCATGGTATAAAAGAAAATATTGGAGGCACCAACACTGATTTTCGACCAACTATTCAATGAGACTTCAAAGACTCACCTCATGTTCAGAGGTTTCTTGTAGAGAGTAAACATCAGGAAGATCCAGATGGGGTGCCAAGTTTGTGAGAGCTAATAGTTAGGAGTGCACCAATGCAACTTTTTCTCAACGGCAATTTTGATATCTCAGTTCAAGATAAATGCCAATATCAAGTACTGATCCAAAACCAGTACTTTCTTTTTCCTATATTTAAAATCTCTAGTCCTTTCTTATTTGGAATTCATTGAGAATGATTTTATATAAGGTAATCTGTGGCCAGAGCTTGCTGTGGATCTAAAAAGTGAGGCAGTGGCCTGCCAAGACAGAATGTAAATGATAGCTGAAACACTGAATTTTTTACTGACACTGCCTATGAACCTGTATTTAATGTGGATCAAGCTCAACTGGCTGATATTTGACCCTGTCAGTATAGAACCAAATCAGTATTCCTACTTTTCCAGCATATTGGATGGGTGCATTCTAAATAATAACCTAGGATCCTATGGCATGTTCAGTTAAAATAGCTCTTTTTGGTCTACAATTGTTGTTTATGAACAACTGTAAGACTTAGTTTTCAGGTTGTTAGGGTTTATACAAATGTTGGCTACTTGACGATGATTGATTATGTTACGCATAAAGGTTTCCTCCGAATGTGTTGTTTCTTTGATATATTGGCATTCCCACCATCCCATCCACTTCTAATGAATGAGGGAAGAGATTAATTAGGCAAAAGGTTCAACATTAGAGGATTTGTTTGTTTTCTGGCGAAGTCATTAGGCATCATTCCCCAGTGGCGCCATCACAACTGGGACTCATTAGAGAGAATCTTGGAGTTGGGCCATCACGTCTTATTTTTGATAGTAAAATGAATGTAATTTGTAAATTCCAAGAGGACTCTCATGAAGGTGTCAAACTGCCAGACAAAACTAAATATAGGTCATTGTAAGGTAAGGCAATAAATAATGCTTTGTATTTTAGAGCCGATGTGTTTTTAAATAGCAGACTGACTTTGGTGACCTTGTAACGCAGAGCACGGTCAAATACTAGGTTGAGCTTTGATTTATGTCGGGTGAAAACAGATGACTGGACAGCAGGCTACTGATAAAGCGCAGGCAGAGAAAAGCTCCTTGAATTAATATGAGCAGAGAGGAGAGCTCCAACAGTGGATTTTAAAGTTTCAGGAGCAGCATGGGTAGAGACTTATAGCACAGGTTTTTGTGAAACAGTTGCCTGCAGACTTGAGAGGAGGAATTCAAAAAGAAAGACTTGTTCTAATTGTCAAAGGTGGCTTTATCTCAAATCAACAACTTTTTATGCAGAGTTTTAAGAGTAACATTTTAACAAACTTCAGCTGCTGCTGCTATGATTTATGGCTGTGCCTAAACTGCCTGATCTACATTTGTCTTATCCTGACTTTAATTTATGATTCGTTTCGCTCCAAGCCAATAGATGTAAAATGAGCACTTGTGTTTTCACTGCAGAGACAGTGTGAAATTAATTTGTGAAACTTAAAATATAATTAACTTTCTCTGGGGACATGGCAGTTGGCACAGGTGCCACTCAGCTGTGTGAGCTCCAATACACTTTACCCTTCTATTCTACACTAACTTCTCCAACAACAGCACTTGCTACACTGGTAACGGCTGTTCTTTGCCTGATAAAAACACTGCTGTCCTTGTCCTGAAAGACCTACTGTGAATTATCCTATCTCTTTCATTAGTGGTTTTGCTGGCTGTGTTTACTTTTTTATTTTTTTCTAAAAAAATAATAGGAGGACATGATATTCATCTTAGCATCAAGAGGAGACAACACAGCCATAGTGTTAGTAGTTACCATAATGCAGTGCCATTTACAGATGAAATAACCATAATTATAGTTTTGGCGGACTGAATGAAAATAAATACCTGACATATCAAGATACTTCACTCACTGCATTAATAACAAAACCTTGTAAATTAAAACATTGATGAGCAAGATTACCTCCAGTGACCTAATGCAACCAGATATTTTAAGGGACATGATACTGGCGCTATAGAAACCACTGAACAAACATTTTTTTCTTACAAGTTAGCTGTTCTTGTCTGTTCAGAATTTTCAAGTCTCAAGTCAACTTTTATGAGACTGTGAAGCATCATTGACAGAAACTTGGATATTGCAGAAAGGCTGTGCTATAAAGTACTGATCAGCTCTTCTGGAGGAATCAGCTAAGCCTCTGTTTCATACAGTTCTTTCAGTTCATAAATCAGTGTGCAACTTTTTTTTTGACTTCATAATTATCACAAACAATGGGATGTATGTAATTTACTGGGTAACTTAGAAACTTTAGACCCTGTGCACAGTGTGCATGTATGACCAACATGATATGATGGAATCCCCTAGTGCTCCCTGACAGGACCTTTATCATCAGACAGGTGCCCTCAGGTGCCTTTTTTGACATCTGGAGCCTTTCTCATTTATGACTCATTTGTGATGTAGTCTGACTGCACACAATGCTGGTTAATGTTCTTGCCTGTAACAAGCAAATCCTTTTATTGTTTAGATTCCATCCTAATTAATGTCATTTGCCACTATTGCAAAGCACTCAACCCACTATGAAATCTCCCAATTAAAATCTTTTAAGTTATTTATGCTTTTTGTATAGAAAAAGACCTTGATTAACATAGACAAGAAATCATACACAGTTGTTTTCATCCAGATATTTTTACACAGAGATGAATGCAATCTCTACATTCATTGGATCAAAAAATAAACATAATAACAGGGGTGAATGAATAAATGAAGCCTTGATGTAGTACTGTCAGAATTAGGGTGCGTACAGAGAAGAATGAGTGAAGCCTGTGAAGAATGGAGAAAACACTGAAATTGTGAGCATTGCTGCTAAACCATGAGACAGTTAAATCATTTAATAAGTGGGAGTTAGATATTATTGGTTTGTTACAGCAGTACAATGGTGCAGTAAACCACAATAGTGGTCTTCACTCACACTGCTTCCGTGGCCAACAGATCAGACTCTGGTACTCTTTGGCAGCTTCCAGGTTGTGATGTTCAGCTTTTTGCTGAGACTGTGTGACACATGTTGATTCAACTCTGCGGTAATGTTTTAGCTCGTAGTCTCTTTTGCCCCCAATATGTGCATACTGCAGAATTAGTGCCATGACTACATCAAAGGTAAAACAACCATAGATATTTTGTGTTAGCTCCACCATGTGGTCGAAATGGGTGATTAGCTTCCTCTGCAAAAATGTTCAGCTCAGTCCTGTCAACTTGAAAAAATACAACACAGATCCTTTAATAGCTCACTACTTGTAACAGTAATAGTAAAATAATAATAATCAAATCAAAGAATATTACACTGTACTGGCTCAGTTAATCAAATAATTTTACTTAGTGTTGTTGTATAAAATACAACAGAACAGTAAGCAGTGAGAAATGACAGCAAATACATAAAGAAGTAAGTAAATAATAATTTACTACAAATTAGAAAATTACCCAGTCAGAGAGATGATTCAATCAACTTTCAGGCAACCTTAACACTGGGATAAGTGAGCAGATTGGCACTCAACCAAGATGTTAACGTTAAAACACTTTGTGCAGCTGCTTTGTAGCCAGATGGCCACACGGGGGCAGTGGTTCACAGATTTTAAATGGTGATGGCCACTGAGGGTGCAAAAAGTTCTCATGCATTCATGTGCCCACTGACTGATATGGTATGTTTGTACTTTTCTGAACAGAGGAAACGACAGCCCATGGCACATAATGTTAGAGCTGTATGCATCAGTTCAGTGTTATAGCATGTACAGGATACAGGATCCATCACAGATGTTATGTGAGTGTGGTAAAATCATTAAACTATTTTTGACAGAACGGCTCCATCCACATGTGTTTTACATGACTTTTTTCCAATACAAATAGATATGGGCAGAGGTAAAAACAGCAAAAGTGTTGTACTTTACAGGTGTGCACTGTGTTTCTATGCTGAAATTCAGGTTGGCCTGAGATTGTGCTGAGAAGAGAGAACTCTTTGAATGCTCAGAAAATGACAGACAGGTTGTCAGAGCAGATGCTTTTCTCTGAGAGTTAACTGGCCAATGTTATGACTGGTCAGAAGATCAGCACCCTTCTCTTGAGTGAAGGACAGCATGAAATATTCAAACTGCTGAGACAGCATTTTTTTTCACAGCCATTTGAATGAGACGGCCGCTGCCCATCACAGACAAATATTGCTCAGACTCACTGGCAGCTAATTAGCAGAGCTACAGTAGATGGTGGTGTGATTAATGGGAATGACATTTAATGAGCAGTAAACACTTCAAAGTAATTAGGATGAATAATTATTATAAGGCATCTAAATACACGAAACGGTTCAGTGATAAAAAACAAAAACAAAAAAAAACCAAAAACATTTTACTGAATTACATTTTTTTTGTGACTGTATTTAAACTATTGTTAAGCCACAGTGGTGTGCTGTTTGTCTGACACATCAAGTATAATTCTGTTTTAGAAACTCAGCCATATGAATGTTGTGTGTACCTACTGTACAATGCTGATATGTAAAAGCCAAGACATTATGGATATTTTTCATATCAGATTAGATGAGAATTTCTCTTCATCTCAACAAGAATAACTTCTTAATCTGGACACTGTATAGTGCATTATGGTCCCTGTATAAAAAGTGACCTGTATTCATAAATAAATGAGTATCAAGCAGGTTTCAAACTAAGCAACAGAAAGTGTGCTCTCTAGAATTTGCTAATGAGTATGGCACAGTGATAGCACACCTCAGTTATCTAATTATTTCTTAGGTATTGATGAAGTGTTTCCTGGTTATACTGCCCTCTTGTCACTGACAGGACAGTCTACACAATAAAAGTTTAATTAAATAGTTCTTGCACCAAGACAGCTGCTGAGGAATATTCAGTACCAACTTGTACAAACTGCTGTGTACAAGACTTCTATGAAATCACAGTACAAAAAAGTCATCAGCACGTTTATTTTTATTGCATAGAGAAGCAACCACAGTAAGGTCTAAAGCAGTGGTTCCTAACTTCGGCGTCACAACCCAGGGTGTGACACAAAGCAAATTAACAGGCTAACACAGCAGAAAGAAATGTTTATGCAGTGCAACATGCAGTTTTTTTCCTGACATTCCTCTTTTTTGTTTTTTTGTTTATGCTTATTACTGAATAGTTTTTGCTTTTCAATCATTTACAGACTATTCAAATAAAGCAGGTAAAAGTCACTTTCTACATGACCTGGACAAAATCTATAGACATGCAGCTGGTGACAACCGGCTCACAGGTGCCTGGTTTTAGGGAGTCACAATCCAAAAGGGTTGGGAGCCAATACTCTGTAGGATATTTGACTTCTGAGACACATTTTGATAACTGTAATGGTGCCTGGATTATATCCTGTGCATCAATGTCACCTTTTTGATCATGCTGTTAGCCTGCGATGTTAAGGATCCTTGTTAACCAAATTAACCAGTCCAGAATGTGCACCTGTGCCCTAGCTGGAAAGAGCATGATTGAAATTAACATGTGAAATCTTAGGAATGAATGTTTGTCCTTCAGAGGAGAGATTAAGGTCAGAACTTGATCTCTGTATCTTTCTCGTCACCTTATCTCATACAGTGCTGACTATATCATTGTAGAAATTGGCAGACAAGTCTGTTGTCTTAATTAGTGTGTAGATCTGAGACACCTATACAGCTTGTTAAGACTGTATCTGATCTCCTGTTCAAAGGCCAATCGACCAGCCAACTGTGTTTATCCACAGTCCAGGATGAATCAAAACCCAGGGCCGGACTGCAGTTGTCAATGTGCTCCTGATCAAAACCACCATGGCCTTTGTACTCATAGGCAAGATAAGGGTTCACAATATCAGACTACACTAGTTCCCATGATTTGTAAATATACTGCAGACTAGACATAAAATGGAAATATTGACAGAAGTAGTGGAGGTGGAAGCTGCTTTCAGAATTGTCTCCCTGACTGAGATGTTTGTTAATTTAGTCTTGTGCAATACTTTTATGATAGTCTCTGTTTGACTTATCCCACTGTGTGGGCGCTTTGGGTGTATGAAGTGAGTCAACAAAATATATGACCTGATAAAATGCAGAGTATTCCCTGGGGGTGCATTTATCATCAAACAGGACAGCGTGACCCCACACAAAAGATTCACTTGTGCCTTCTTGACTCCTGGGAGTCTTTCTAATGAGCTGTTTGTGATGACTTTGCCACTTAATGCCGGTTAATGACCTTTCCTATAACAAACAAATGTTCAAATTTAAGCTAATTAATCTCTTAAGAACCTATTAGGCGCCTCCACTCTAACAATTAAAACGGAGAAGAAATTTGTGGGGGTGCATACTAAGAATGAGTCATTATGATTGGTCTTGAAAGCTGCTGTGTAATTTCAAGTAAATATGGTACTTGTCAAATCGCTTATGATCCTTCTCTGCCACATATCCAGAGCTGTGTGCCGTTCAGTGGTGGTTTAACAGGTCCTGACTGACTTCCCCCAGCTTTTCCTCTTGTGGGAATCCCCATCACTGTCTTGCTGTAAATGACAATCCAATCCTCTGAAATCTCAAGTCAGATCTCAAGTGGATTTCTGTGCAATTGACCTTTCAAGAGCTAAGGGAGACAGTGAACAATGATGGACACTGGAGGAGCATATTTACTCAGCATGCAGTCTGATCTTTCATTATTTCCTCCATACGGTGGAATAACAAGTGATACAGTATACAGTTGTACATAGAGCTGGGTATGGGTCTAAATCATTAGTGCTGATGTAAATACAATTCAGTGGTAATACAAGACAATATTTTTTTTGATGATATTTTCTAATAAAATAGAAATTTTACTGTAATCTGTTTGTAATCTGCTGTGAAATACAGTATAAAATTACAAACGTTAATACAGGAATAAGAGCTAGAATGTGACTGGATGTTCATTGCCAACTTTTGGTACTTAAAGCCTGTGTGTGGGACTTTTACATATAAATGAGCATCTGTTACAGTCAAGCTCTTGCCAAACGAGATCACACTATGCTGATGAAGCACCGGGTAAATCTCTCTGTATTTAGCAGCATGCTGAAGTTTGAAATCTCGTGTCAACATTTCTGCACTGGCCCACCGGTAGCGATGTGTTTTACGCCAACAAGGAATGACTGGTTTTCTAAGGTTAAAGAAAACGCCTCTGTGGTAGTTCCTGCTACAGTATGACACATACAGACACACACACACACACACACACACAGGTGAAAATAATACCAGTCCCGGTATTGAGAAACATTTGTCAGTATCCAAAAAGTATTGAAGTTTCATTTCCGGCAGTGTGAGAAAACTAACAGAAAGTAACTAATCTGCAAAAATGTATTCCTTACTCTTCAACCTGGTTTTAATTATTCTCAAAGTGATTGAGGGAAGATGCATTTAATCTTCAGTCCTCTGTGCCCATTAGACGCTGCTCCTTCACTCTGTCAGTGGCTGCTTGTATGATGTACAGTGCCACAGTATGTACTGTAATACCCAGAGGAGAAGTAAAAGGCAATGTCAAATGATTCAGTTACTATGAAATGCCCTCCACTGACCCCCTTTCATTCAAATTAACAGCTACTTTCTCGTTCTCTCCATAACCATTTCTGTTAACAATGAATCAGAATTGCAATAAATGTCTCATTGTTGTGGCAGTATGCTAAAGATTGATGTTTCAGAATACACTCTTTTATTCTTAGATGCAGAAGAAAGTTATGCTCGCTAGTTTTGGAAATTGATAGGACATTATTAGCAGAAACGAATCACTTCATTCCATACAGTTTCCTTCAAATAGAGAGGTCATATTTACCTTTTCTATTGCAGTTTAGCTCTTTTACTCTTGAAATTGTGCTCTGAAACACTAAACTGTCCTTGGATGTTCCAGAAAGTTTAACATTTAAACATTTTCTAAGAGATTTGACTTTCAACCTCCTCCTGCCCACAGCACCCCCATTGGCAGAGGCACATCCAGCAATCAATAACCCATAATCAGCATTCTACAAACTAGCAAACTCATTTCCATACTTCTTACATTCAGCATCTCAGTAATTTCACCTGGGCAGGCCGTGAACATTTACCTATATTTGGTTATGTGGGCCAACTGTCCCCCCTCCTTCCACAAACCATCATTTCAATGTGCGATTCAGCTGTTTACCATACTGACGAGAAAAATGCACCAGACAAAAATGTAGCTTTTCATGGCAGTAGCAGTGGTAAATCTCTCTTAAAGTAAAAGTTTGGGTTATTTGACATGGGGTTGTGAGGTAGTCATACATAGTCAGTGCAGATGATTTGGATCATCTTCACCAGTTCGGAGAGGAAGCAAAGAGCATCGGCACACTAGCAGAATGATGTGATGCTGTGCACAGGGGCCAACCAAAACAATCCAAGATCCTTTAAGATGTACGCTTCATTTGGGATATTTTCAGCGCTTTATCTGCCATTAAAAAAAAAAGTGAAGTTCAGCTCTTTCTGATACATTCAGCTGACCTGACCTGTGCACCATAGTGCACAGTAGCCTGCTGCAGCCATAAGAGGGCACTAAATTACAAGATGGATGCAAACAGCCAATATCAAATTCTTCATGGGACACAACGGTGTTTTTTGATGTAGTGAGAGATATCGCTTTCACTTTGGTTTTGTTCTGATTTCTATTTTTAGCTTTAATCTGTCAATGCTTGTCCTGACGGGACGGCACTGCTGTAACCTCCGCCTGCAACACCTAGTGGTGCATGTTTAAAGGTGGCCATACTGTTCAGTCAAAGGGTTGATGGGCTGTGCGACATTAGACACGCACGCCATGATGAAAGTGTTCCTTGGGAGGAAAGATGGTGGCCATTTAAAGTTTAGATGCTCGGATATGATTGAATTCTCTGATAGCAGCAGCTGTTCAACATTATATTTTCACATTCATTTCAGACCACCCCCGTAGTTCATAGTCGGGATTTGGCCTCCCAGACATTCATATATAGAGCGAGACGATGAGTCATCGTTTTGCATAAGGCAAGGACATTTGGTGCCTGGACTAAAAAACTCTAATGAATCTTTTCTCTACTCCCCTTTTCTTTATCTTTCCTTTGCCGCTCTTCCCTTTTGCTGGGCTCAGCTTAAACCCTGTCCCTGCGTCCTTACAAAGTCACTCAGCTGGATAAAGTCATTTACCTGAATGAAGAGGAGTGAGAGAGGGGAATTGACGGAGGGAGGGAGTGGGGCAGAGAGAAAGTCTTTGACAAATGCTGTATTTGTTAGGAGAACGTAGCAAAATGGAAGAAGAACAAAGAAATGGAGCAATGACAAGTGAAGTACATGGAGAGACAGCGAGATAGTTGAAGCCTGACTACTTCGAATGAGAAAGTCAGTCTTTTTGACAAACAACAGAATATTGTGGTTTTTCTACTTCCTTATTTATATCCCCGAATCCCAAAAAGTAGAGAAAGCCAACGGTTGAAGAGTTTAATGCCACACAGAAGAAAGGTAGAGGAGATGCAGTCAAAGACAGGCTGGGGTAAGACTGTTAAAATAACAAAGAAAAGATCATCAAATATCAGTTAATTATGTACAATAGTGTCCAGTTGACTGGGTAATGAGTGTTAAAGAAGGAGACAACAGAGAATAGTCTGGAAAGATGTGATTCCAAACCAGTGGAGTGCTTGTGGTTCCACTGAAGTGTGTGTGTGTTTTAAGATCATTCGAGGCTTATATTTCGATATATTAGGTACAGTAAAGAACCATGAAGCCCAACATTTGTGGACATACAGTAAGATTCTCTCTTTTGTTTCATTCACGCTCTGCATGAGCTTAACATTATCATCTACATGTCTTGGCTTTTCATCCCACAATGATCCAATGTTACTCTGCTTAATTAAATACCAGATGGAAATAATGTGTCGCTTCACTATTTATTGCATATGTGACCTGGACCATTTCTAAGATGAACCCCAAACTCTAAGAACGACCTCAACAGGAGAGTTTCAGACACAGTCACATTTCAGTATGTATCACATTAGATGTTTGTGGATAGTTGCGCATCAACATTGGGCTATTATAAAGCCTAACAATTTAATTTCTAGCCACGCTGTGGGGGTGGCAATGCTGCTTGGCTGGTCAGTCCACGACATTGGCGTTAGCTGAAATATCCCAGAGACTGTTGATTGGACTTCCATGAAACATTCATGGCTTACAAAGGATAACTCTTGAGGATTTTGTTAATCCCTTGACCTTTTCTCCACCACCACTGTAAGGTTTAACAACTATTAGATGGATTCCCTGGACTTTCATGCCCCCACCTTCCAGGATAATTTCTAATCACTTTGGTGACCCCAAAACTTTTCCTCTAGAACAATCAACAAATTAAAAACTGTAATTTGTCCAATATTTTAGTTTATGACCATATACCTGCAAATCTAATGACATTTACATCAGCCTCAGCTTTACTTGGTGTTTAGTTCTAACACTGTGAGCAGGTTATCACACTGATGTTAGCATTTAGTTCCAAGCACTACTGTGAGTAGACAGCAGTGGACTCTCGTTACCTGGGACATGTATCCTACACAACACACAAACACATGCGTGGACACACACTCCTCCAACTTTTACAACTTCTGTCACAACATATTTCTCATTCACTGTCATGTGTAATTTGCACGATGTGAGTTTTTTTTCAGTCCCATACGTGGAGGTACTTTATTTTGTGACTTGTACTTTACATTTCCCCATCACACACAAGTGGGTGTTTGCGTTGTATATTTTGTTCTTTTGTTAATGAATCTCTTAAAGCCTTGAAACACCATCCTGGGACTGTATGCTCATTTATGACTATACGTTAAGTACATGATGTCAAAATGAATCAAGTCAACACTTTTATGCTTGAACACTGCTGTCCATATGATTGGGTTTATCTCTTCTCCCTCCATATACAACATGACAGTTTATGGTACAGAAGAAGTGACTGTGTCGTACTTTTTGATGTCATCATTATATAAAGGCAGCTCCTGCACTGCTGATGTAGTGAAGTACTCACATCAAGAGCATACAAATATCTATCTATCTATCTATCTATCTTCTTCTGGGTTTCATCTGTCTTTGTGGCTGGAAGTTTCTCCAGCTAATCATCATCACACTCTACTGTAGATGCCTCATTGTCTGAAATCTGGTATGTTAATCATGTTTATTACGACCTACAGGACAGTGGAAGCAGGTGAACTCACACTGATTCTGGATAGTTTTGTCGGCCATATGTCATTTGCGTAAGCACTCGCTCTCGTGCTCCACTGCTGATGTTTGGTGAGTTATGAACAAAGGCGGACTCTTACTTGTTTATGAAAGAAAAGTCATCACAAAAATTTGATTGTAACATCCACTTAATCTGTCCTTTGCCTTACATTTTTAAAACTCTGCTATTACGAGTTTACATACAGGACTTAAATTACTGTACCATTACTGTCTCTCACTCACACACACACACCTACTGTCCTATTTTTTCCTCTGGTTTTCATGTTTGATTTTGGCTCCAAAATCCTTGTGATTGTAATATAGACCCTTAGTTAACACAGTGGATGAGCTCTGGGCCAAAGAGAGACACTGACTTCCCAGGTCGATCGTCATTCTCCATGGTTCGTTAGTCACAGTCCTGGGGAGATTAACGCTGCACCTCTGGTGCTTCAAAAACAGCAGGTGAGTTAGTCTACACCTTTTCTGCTGAGCCCACGACGTGGCATCTTACTGTAGTTCAGAGTATGAGTCACAGAGAGCAGAGGCATTCACTCACACCTGCTGCTGGCAAATTTTATTTTTACAAAATACAACAGGGAAACATTTCCTCTGTTTTTATGTCTGGCACAGTGCTGCATGAAGTCAACATTTCCTGACAGTGATGGTAAAATGCACTGATGTAAAGAACACTGCTAACTCACCCATCTCTACTTGACCTTTTATTCATGTTTTGGATGGTTTTCTGTGCCTACAACACTCACATGCATGGTTAGATTTAGTCTCTTTCTCTTTAGCACCTTTACTGATAAACTGACCTGCTGTCAAATGATGCATGTCTGCTATTTTTAGAGGTCGAAGATTGTTCATAAAGACAAGGTTGGTAACTTATCCCATGTGGCTGATGATGAAATAGGAC